>NC_088646.1:24716855-24801855 GCF_964019385.1 Sycon ciliatum
CAATGCACCCCTGGATTTTCTCTTGTAGCAACAACAGTAGAAAAGATTTGAATGAAACAGATCATGACTTGCGCCAGGTAACTGCCCAATCCATACAACTGACAAAGCCAAGTGAATCAACCCCTCCAATGCACTCCTGGTCTAAACCACACATGGAAGACACCAAGCACTTGCTACGGTGACCAGACAGCATGCTGCTCTAACAGCAGACAAAATATGCATGGCTACGTTCATGTGAAATAGGAGTTAGCACACCAACCAGCCTGGGCAACTGAGTATCTGGAGTAAGGAAACCCTAAACATACCAACGGACTGGCAGTGTGGCCATACTATGCCGATAAGTACACCGATAAATACAGTGAACTTACCATGAATGTGTCAAAACGTCGCTTGACATTGACTAACACCAAGCCCATGACCTGATGGAGGAAGCTGAAGGCGGGCATGGACGCTGAAGGCGGGTGCGCCACACTAGCTGCTCCCTTCGTCTCCGGGGGCAACACATCCTGACTTGTTCTGACCAGCATGTACAGTGTGTTGCTGTACAAATATCACCACAAGCACACACACACACACACGCACACACACACACACACACACACACACACACGCACACACACACCAAAACACAACAAATTCATCACAGTTCTGCATGCAGTCTAAATGTGCCACCCTCAGCCATATCAACAACACCACTAGGTCCAGTCCAGGGAAATAGGGATTGGCGGCACTGCAAACGGCTATGGTAGGTGCTCTATGTGAACTAGTCTTCAAGACTCTTCATCATGCTCAAATGATGGAGTCAAATCTACAGTATAGCTACTCGTACAGCAAGCAAGCAACCATTGCAAAGTGACGAGGACAACAAAATGGGGAGGGAGGGGGAGGGGAAGAGAGAGAGAGAGAGAGAGAGAGAGAGAGAGAGAGAGACCATTAACTCTTCAGTCACTTAACACCTGGTCAAGAGACCAACGGGTTTCAGCAACCACCTGGAATATAGAAGCAGGCCCGTCGCACCGACTTTGGAGGTGGGGCGGCCATGGAAGGGGGGGGGGGGGTCTGGGGGTCCTCCCCGGGAAAAAATTCAAAAATTGAAGGCAATTGGTGCCATTTCAGTGTAACTAAAATGAAAGACTTTTTGATCCTGCAACAAACCTTGACGACGCTACGATCCGGGACAAACATTACCCTCCCCTGGGAAAAATGTCAAAAATTGAAGCCAATTGCAAGCATTTCCAGACATTTGGTGCCATTTCAGTGTAACTGCAATGAAAGACTGTTTTGTTTCTGCAAAAAACCCACGATCGGGGACAAGGATTTGCTACGTTTGCGCTGAGCTGTGATCATCGATCTTTCTTGCAGTGTGCTCCAAAAAAAAAAAAAAAAAAAACGGCCGAAAAAGTGGGGCGGCCTCAGCTGTGGCTGTGACGGCCTTGAGAAGACAATTATTCTTTGGTGCCAGAGCAGCTTGTGAAATGTGCATGGGTCATAATCGTCATGGCAACACTTACTAGCCATCAATTTTGTCACCAAACTGTACTAGAGACTGGATT
The DNA here is from genome assembly GCF_964019385.1 of Sycon ciliatum. Lineage (NCBI taxonomy): Eukaryota > Metazoa > Porifera > Calcarea > Leucosolenida > Sycettidae > Sycon > Sycon ciliatum. The sequence continues at coordinate 24,718,409 of NC_088646.1, forward strand.
TCCGGTTCTATTGTTGCCAGCAGTTCTGCCAACATTTTCCTGCAGGCAACATCAAACAGGTGCAGAAAAGAAATTGTTCAGTACCCAATCACAACTTCAAGGAGCCCTAATTGAGTAAGATAGCGTAGCTGTGCTCGGTAAAATCCGACCCAAAGTGCATTTTCGGTGTCCTGGACTTGCACGACCATGACATCCTGGAAGCAGTGAGAATGCTGCTGGACGTAAATAGTCATGTAAAAATCTAGTAGTGACGTAATGGGAACTGGTTCACGGCGCCGGCTTTGTGCAGGATTTCACGAAGTGCAACTGTAAATAGCGGCACCCACAAAGGACACGTTCGTGAATACTTCATAGTTGTGGAAGAGTGTGCCCACGTATCGATCCATCCCACTGGTTTCAGTACAGCAGTGCATGATTGCAGTAACGTGCCAAACAAAATTGTGTACATACACGCACACCTTCAAGTCCTTAGACACCATCGGCGATGACAGCAATCCTACAGAGGAAGCCATAGCAACCTGTGACGGAATTGCACTATTCAACAGATTATAACGATGACGAATTGGCAGCCGCTATTCAGCCTGGTCTAAGTTACGCACACCCAGATGCACACACAGACACAAGCAGACACACACACACCATTCACATACAGCGTACACCGAAAGGCACCACTAGATTCAACATGTCACCGGCCATGGCGTGCACTCACTTTTTCGTGAAAGCCCCGGCCGGTGCGTCCGTGCTGCAAACATCAGGTACACAGCAACACATAAAAAGTCAGCAGAAAGTAAACATCACGGTCCTGATAGCAGGACATGTACATACTGATGTAGAAATTGGCAAAGGTTATACAGGAATCAAAGCCATAGTGCAGTGCAGTCAGACCTCGCTTATCCGGATCCCTCGTCATCCGGAAGAAAATGGCTGGCAACAGATTTACAACATATGTGATGCGTCCAACATAACCGGTGTTCGGTTATCCGGTTCCCTCGCCTATCCGGATATTTTTGTGGAAAACGGATGTGTGCGGTTAAGCGAGGTCTGACTGTACTAGCAAGAGTACATAACCCCCCAGAGTGTGCAACTCCCACATACCCTGCTGTCCCGACAGAATTTCAAGTTGACGTCATTATTTATGACGCATGCACACTCTGGGGGGTTATGTATTCTTGGTACATGTACTAGTAAAGCTACCTCCACCCTGTCTGGTCAAGTAAAGACGGCGTTTCCATAAATACACTTGAACAGAATCACTTACGCATCAATGGGAGCTGTGAATCACCAGTCCCTACGACGAACTGATCAAACTTTAGGACTACTGTAAAATCCCTCCAGAGCACCCCGTCTCCCCCATCCGCCCCTCCCGGACTTCTTGTCAGGGAAGTGATTGATTGTATCCTCGTATGACTCTGTGATGCCGTACTGTACTGCAGACACGTGCTTGACCCCGTTGGAAATGTACACAACAGTGCCCACCCTCTTGACCAGGGATCGCTGCACAAACCCTGAGTTTTGACGGGTCCGTACAACTCCTGGCTCTTGCCCTTTGGTCGGTGTACGAGATGCACGAGCAGTTTTCGTAGGGTGAGTACTTTTTCATGTAGTACTGAATGCGGCAAGTAGGACTCGCCCATCCGCCCCTCCCCAACGAAGCGTCGAGGAGGTAGGGGCGCTCTGGCGGGATTTTACGGTAATTGGGAAAAAATTCAGATTGCGCGAAGGAAAAAAATTGAGCTGCATCACGCATACCTGTCAGTTCCTTTCAGCATTTTGCGCCTCTCTGACGACGTAGCACTAGTAGCGCTATCCGTTGACTGTAGAAAAAAGATGGCAACACAGGAATAGCGGAAAGGAGAATGTTTTGATGATGTTGAAACAAGAGATCTGCAATGATTGTCTTCTTTAAAAAAAAAACACCTATCTTTGCCCCATCTGGTCAGGTTATCATGTCTAGGCAACAACTCTCGGGCATGTTCACCAGAAGCACAATGTCAACACACAGTAACAGCGGAAGTAGAGAGCTGCAGGCTCTGCCACCGTGCTGCGTCATGCTTCATGCATAGTGTACACTGTACAGCAACAGGCTACTCCTGACCTCAGTCGGCTGCGAGAAGCAGAAGAACCTGTCCAAGAAATCTTGTTCCCGGCTGCAAACTGGGTCCAGTTGATTGAGAATAGTGTTGAACACCTGCAGAATGCATGCATGCATGCATACACACACATAACAAGCAGGGGAACTTGACAAAGGTGAACACAAACATAGGACGGCAATAGAGAGATGATTCACACTTATCTACAGGGTGCACAGCACATGGCCAAACTGTAGACACTCAATACAGTTTCAATCCCTGACACACTGACACATACACACACTAGCCACACACTGACTGCCTGGAACTACAAAGAAGTGTTTGTCAGCTTCAACTGCAAGGAACGCCACTGCCAGAGACCAAAGAGACTCCACACAGTGAGTGCATTCCTCAACAGCCACAAGCCATTTCACTATCGGCAAACAATACGAGTTGAATGAGAACAGAGATCACAACAACTCCTGCCTAGTCTGCCATTGGCCTACAGTACCTACACAGTCAGACCCCGGTTCCTCACTCATCCGCTTGCTTCACTGACCAGTGGGAAACTGGCGGAGGCGGCGTGAATGTCCAGTGAACACTGCGAGTTTGAATACAGTGTAGCATGTTTTCAGTTACCCAGTTCCCCTGCCAATCCACAGGTTTTTAGTGAAAACATGTGGGTTTTTTGTTCCAGCACCCACCCCAACCACACACTGACTACACGCAACTGTGATACGTACACAATCTTTAAAATCAACTTGCTAGCATGAGTCACCATCAAGCACTACCACGTTCTACTGCCTTACATGATCAAAGCGTGATCTCTCCTCCTCGATGCCGGCAGAACCGCGTGAGTCACTGCCACGCGACGACTCAGGCGCGTGTACACTGCCACGGCTTGACGCCAAGCTACTCGTGCTGGTGGATTTCTTCACCGCCGAGCCACCCTTGATACCTGTAAGACACACACACAGGTAGAGTACAGTACTTTGCGTTATTGCGCCAAGCAGGGATTAACACAGGGCAGGAATTCTGCTACTGCCGCTGCTACTGCATTGATCGGCAGGGCCTACATATAATACACAGCAGGAACCTTCAGATGGCACAGACCAATACCTGTCATGGCATCAATAGTATGTTTACCTAATTATCGTGGCTAGATGTGAAAGTCGGACTGGGAGTCGGGGAGTGGCAACAGAACTTTCCCTCTCCCTACAGAGTATAATAGTATCCAATTATTACATGTGCACATACTTGTACTCGTTGGCCAGACCCATATCAGTATTGAGAGCTCTGAGTCCTAGTGATCACTAAATCAGGTGTGCCCAGTTCCCAGTGACTGATCACTACAGGTAGGCAGCTACAGCGGCATGGCCTAGGGTTACACACAGCCTTACCAGCAGAGGGAGCAAGCTGACGGCGCTCTTTACTCAGGTTCTGCTTCGTGCATTCCATGAACTCCTTGATCTCATTCTCGTAGACTTTCTTCATGTGTTGCACGTAGGACTGAAAGAAGAGCAACACCGCACAAAACAGAGAACATGGTACAAACGCAAGAACTCAGCCACTGCATCAATACAGTTGCACCTACAAAAAGTACATCATACGTACATGAGCTGTGTCCAGAGTAATACTGGATGCGTGCAACTGAAGAGTGGAATACATGTAGTACTAATATACTATGGGACTATAGATATAATTGTAAAGAGTGCTATACCAAATTACTGCAGAGGCAGGAAATTTAGTCAGTGAATAACTTCGTCCAACTGCAAAGAAAGAGGGTTCGTCCGGTTGAAAATTTCGTCCAGGGACCATTAAACGCACTGAAAAGCAGGACAAATCGACGCTAGTCTGGAAGCTCCTTGGACGGAAACGACGGAACTAAATTCCCAACAAGTATGTCTGCTTATGAAGTATAATCCAGTTTCAAGTGTACGGATCTATAGTACTTCAAAGTACTAAAAAAGAAACTAGTACATACTAGTATTGGACAAGTTGTGACAAACAATGTGATGCTGCGCCAGGCGTGTGGAGCATAGCGAGTACTAGGCGCGCAGAGGGCTGCTGTTAATTGTCACACATCTACTCACTCGACACACGTCTGCATAGGTGCTCTCATCGGCCGTGCGCAGCCAGAGTACCAGTGGCGAGTATGGCAACAGTTCATGGTGAATCTGGGAATGAGGTCGTAGGATGACTTCACTGGTATGGCGCATGCCAGACATGTCAAGGGCATCGGACGCCTGAAAGAAAACAAAATTACAACACAAAATATCAAAATGTTAATAGGCCGATTTGCAATTGATGTTACCATACAGCTTCTTCAGTGGTCGTGAGTGGTATGTTTCACGGCCTGGCATCACTGCAGTCTGCAGAGCCGGTATGCGAAGAGGAGAAGATGGATTGCCACAACCATCCCAAAGAAAGTCCCAACTTCACAGCCGGTTTTGAATCCACTCTATCATCTTTTTAATATTCTTTTTACAACTTAGATATTGTGAGTATAAAATAAAAATAAATTAATTAATTAATTTCACGGTTCGGGTGAGACTCGGCTGGAAGCCGAGTTTTCCGCATCCGCCGTGGGAACGCCACCACCCTCTAGGATCAAAGGCGCAGATGCAGCGCCTAAACGTGGGAGGTGAGTAGATCAGACCCACCACCAAGTGGTCAAAGACCGAAATCCCATTAGCTGCATCCATATATTGTGAGTATACCAATGGTCTAATCAATGGTCACGTAAGGAACATTCTTACTAAACTTTAGCCTCGCCCATACAGGATTGAATCCCTCATTTCACCTAAGACACTTTTCTAAGTACTCCAAAGTAAATTTGGCGAACTTTATCAAGTGAAATTTGCAGCGAAGAGTGAAGATTGAGTGGTTGGATTGCGGTAACTTGAAATACTGAACGTTAAAATCTGTCATCACAAAAAGCAGAGGGGTTTCGATCATTGTTAAAAGACTTCCATACCAAAATTACGCACTTACCATCTTCTGGAAAGTGTGCGTCAGGTGAGCCTGTATGCGATGAGTAAACTTGTTGCTAAGCTGAGCAGTGATTTCCCTACACTCAGTCACTGCTGTCATCATTGACAAGCCTATATATAATACATATCGAAGAGAAAGAAGAAATACATGTAAATGCACACTATTGCCGGAATTCAATCGTAAGCAAAGAATGTGTGACTTCATCAGCTTCCACCAAGCTCCACTAGAAAAGATACACACACCACACACACAGACACACAGACAAGCACACACAGACACAGACACACAAGCACACACACGCACGCACACGCACGCACACACACACACACACACGCACACGCACGCACACGCAAGCGCACACAAGCAAGCATACGTCGTCTCACCCGGGCTAAGCTGTACATTCTGCACATGCTGCAGACGCTTTGCCGCCTCAATGCACTGCACCAGACTGGTCTTTCCACGCAGATCACCATGCTCGAGCAACGATACATGCTCAGCTGAGAGAGACAGTTCATTCTGTGAAAGCATAGCACAAAGCAAAAATAAAACAGGCCAGTTTATAGCAACGGCAAAAACAGGAAAAACCGTACCAGGCTATGCTAGTGGAATGTATCCAGTCCCCATCATCTCTTTCCAGCTCAGCACACTGACAGATGGGAAAAGATAACATACGTGTAGTGCTGCGAATTTTGGGGCATGGCAGTACAATAATAATTTACAGTGCAGAATACGCCATCGCATGCTTACCAGCCTCCCTGGGGGTAAAGACATGATATAGGAAGTCTGCTGTACCAGGATGCTCAGCATAATGTAATATTAGGGCAGGGAAAGAAAGAATTTCGTGGCGGAGCTGTGCTCACATCCAGGTGAAGTAGTATACAGCCCAACTACATCAACTACACATTACAGAAAATCTCTCCCGATCCGGGCATGTCAGTCTGCTGGGCACCTGTCTGACCCATGTAGAGTCACAAAAATTGGCGTTGGAATGAAAAACGACACCAAAAACTATTGATTGGCATAAAAAATGTTTACTTGCATGCAGTATAAGTATGTGTGTGTTCTGAGTTACGGGCAGTGCTCGGTCCCAACCTGCAACCCGGATTAGGGCAGTGCTCGGTCCCAACCTGCAACCCGGATTAGGGCAGTGCTCGGTCCCAACCTGCAACCCGGATTAGGGCAGTGCTCGGTCCCAACCTGCAACCCGGATTAGGGGAGTGCTCGGTCCCAACCTGCAACCCGGATTAGGGGAGTGCTCGGTCCCAACCTGCAACCCGGATTAGGGCAGTGCTCGGTCCCAACCTGCAACCCGGATTAGGGCAGTGCTCGGTCCCAACCTGCAACCCGGATTAGGGCAGTGCTCGGTCCCAACCTGCAACCCGGATTAGGGGAGTGCTCGGTCCCAACCTGCAACCCGGATTAGGGCAGTGCTCGGTCCCAACCTGCAACCCGGATTAGGGCAGTGCTCGGTCCCAACCTGCAACCCGGATTAGGGCAGTGCTCGGTCCCAACCTGCAACCCGGATTAGGGCAGTGCTCGGTCCCAACCTGCAACCCGGATTAGGGCAGTGCTCGGTCCCAACCTGCAACCCGGATTAGGGGAGTGCTCGGTCCCAACCTGCAACCCGGATTAGGGCAGTGCTCGGTCCCAACCTGCAACCCGGATTAGGGCAGTGCTCGGTCCCAACCTGCAACCCGGATTAGGGCAGTGCTCGGTCCCAACCTGCAACCCGGATTAGGGGAGTGCTCGGTCCCAACCTGCAACCCGGATTAGGGCAGTGCTCGGTCCCAACCTGCAACCCGGATTAGGGCAGTGCTCGGTCCCAACCTGCAACCCGGATTAGGGCAGTGCTCGGTCCCAACCTGCAACCCGGATTAGGGCAGTGCTCGGTCCCAACCTGCAACCCGGATTAGGGCAGTGCTCGGTCCCAACCTGCAACCCGGATTAGGGCAGTGCTCGGTCCCAACCTGCAACCCGGATTAGGGCAGTACTCGGTCCCAACCTGCAACCCGGATTAGGGCAGTGCTCGGTCCCAACCTGCAACCCGGATTAGGGCAGTGCTCGGTCCCAACCTGCAACCCGGATTAGGGGAGTGCTCGGTCCCAACCTGCAACCCGGATTAGGGCAGTTTTACTGTACAACAACATATGTAAGTGCATTGCACTACTCATTATCTGCTGTTGTTGCCCATGCTGCTGCTGCTGCTGCTGCTGCTGCTGCAGCTGACTTACCACCAGGTTTTCAATCTCCGTGACCAGCTTGCGCCTATTCTGGTCTTCAACACGCAGGCTGTTGTCTTTCTCTTCCATCAGCTCCATGCTGTCGCGCACGGCACGCAGCAGCGCGTCGTAGTCGGACAGACGCGACTCGGTGTTCTCCAGCTCCCAGAGTGCCTGGTCGAGCAGCTTGATCAGCTCCTGCACCTGCGCTTCGGAGCCCATGATGGCGTGGATATTGGCGCCGTCCAGGCCCGACAACTCCTCGGCCAGTTTCTCCGTGAATGCCTCGGCATTGCCAATCGCCCAGTTGCACGAGTCCATGATCTGCTTCAGATCCGTCTCGTCCGCGGTGGTCAACTCCTGGTAGTCATCGGCTATTCAAACCGGGCATACAAAGAGAAAACAGGCAACACCCACAATTTACTAAACCAAAAAAAAAAACATAAAGAGAATAACGTCCAGGCACAATGGTGACACGCCAAACAATAATATGCAATGGGTTATAGCGGTAGTATATTTTCTTTCTTATCCATCAACTAAGTTACTAAGTTGGGAACAGTCATGCAAACGTGTTGTATTGTGTTGTGTTGTAACCTTGACCACGTGTGCCTGACAGACATGCACCCCCCCCCCCCCTCCCCCAAAAAAACAACAACACACACGCACACACATGCGCTTGTTCCCACGCAGAACACAGATACCACCGGCAGTGCAGCCATCAGCATCGTGTACTAGCAGCTAAGCTGTTGCAAACCACTCACCTGCTGCTGCACTAGCTGTTCCATGAATACTCTCTGTTGTTTCAGTGTGATCTGCAATGCAGAGACCACCAGCAACAGAAGCAACACCAACAACAGCACACAATGCATAAGCAAAATCAAATATGACCTGGTACGAGTACAAGGCAAGACGTACGGCAGTTGAAAAAGTGGGATAGTAATAGGAGTACACCAGCCAGTAATCTCTTGTGTGGCCATACCAGTGAGCACACTTGCACACAGTCAGGACCAGGCGTTCAGGACTGGCCAAGAGGCGATGCATGCAGACATACACCACTGCTTGCATTGAGCACGTACCTTCCAGTCGATCTGAGTTCACGTTGGTAAAGTGGGGCACTCTGCGCAAGTATCGATGACACAGCTGAAACAGAGCGTACATGGAAAAGAACCACATCACAATGCAACACTACATGTAGTGAGCTAACAATCAGAGGGTATACATGTATTACCAAGAGCACATAACTCCCTGGAAGCTACATGTATGTAGTTGTAGTACTCTTAGAACAAGTAGCCACTGGTGGCTGTAGATGTGGAAGCTTTGAATTTGTTTATGTCCACATTGAGTGGGGCTTCTGTGCGAGGCTGACTTCTATTCAAATGGCTTTTTTTAGGGCTCAAACGGTCACGGTTTTACCCCTGACGGTTAACTGCTAAGCTAACGGTCGGTTAACCGGTTATAACCTATAAGCAACGGCAATCCTGCGGACTCTTTTTTAACCGTATATTTGACTAAACTCATTCAAAAAATGTACCCTATTCAGTACAACGCACACTTGTACATTCTCTTGCATGCTCATTCATACATACTCTCACACCAAGAGACCAGATATGACCGAGTTGACAGCCCAGAAATTGCGTACGCGTGCGACAGCCCGCGAAAGTGCACACTTTGCAACGACCTGATACTTGAAAAATTGACTGAAAAGTTACTGCGTAACCGTTAATTCTTCGTAACCGGTCTGCAACCGGTTAATCGGACTAATTGTTTGAGCCCTAGTTTTTTTATTACTATTTCATTGATTTCAGGATACATGTGCCTTCATATCTGGCATTATCTGCATTCTAAGCACTGCCATATGGGCAACTAGTCAACTACCGTTCAACTATGTGGATAGGGCTTTTATTCAAGATAAACCTTTACGTTTTGAACTGTCTTCGCGTGCGCGGGGGGGGGGGGGGGGGGCATTTATTCAAGAGGGGCGTCTGATCAATAAGTACGGTAGTTATCAATATTACGTTGCTATAGCAGCACTCATAGAAAACTACCCGAAACCGATACCTGAGGGAAACGGTACCCGACAGAGCCCAAGTTTGACATCACCAAATGAACATGAACATAAAACTTTCACGAGATTCAACCAAAATGTTCAGTATGCTTACCTTCCACACACAGTTGATGAATGAATTCTTGTCAGCCAGGCTGCTGGCCACCCATCGATAGACCTTGTCAAAGTGCAGGTCAAACTCAGGGGTGTCCTAAATAGAGTACAGCAAAAAGCGATAGGGAGTTAGAAGAACTTCATTTTATTTAATTTTTTAATTTTTACTGTGACTGAAGAGGTACTCCAAACGACATCATCATAGAGGTATACATGATGTATGCCTATATGAATGATGTCATCACAGTCACATGAAGTATGGCGTAGCAAACCAATGCTTTGTATGTGACTCCATACAAAAGCGCCAACACGCATTACGGCAGCAACAATAACAAAACATATACTAGTATACAACGGGACAGGACGACAGGACACGTCGACGGCAAGAAATTTGCCCACTCCCTGCATCCTCGAGATTCGACTATGCTGTGACACAGGTCATTGTGGACGAGGAAATGACGGCTACGCGGGAATGCCATCTTCAACTGCTACATGCATCGAAACATTCAAAAGCCTATCATGCCAGGTGCGTTTGATTACTGCCATGAATCGATTCATGAATGGAAACTCGTCGTTCGATGTCATGTAATGAGCCCCGGAATGGGTTCGGAATTCATTCACCCTATTCACATCGGGTGATGAGAATAGCAGTGCTGCCAAACCGTCCGATTTTTCGGACAGTGTCCGATTTTCGAAGGCTCTTCCGAAAACCGGTCCGAAAAGGGAAACGTCCGAAAAGCAGCCAAAATGTCGGAGTCATTACTTTCATCTGTAGAAGTCCTGTACTTTCACTTTTCAGCGCAACTGAAGGCACAAATCACTTGTACATTTGCTTCTAAAAAGGCTAGTGCTTGGCTGTGGAAGTGCGAAGTAACATGCCTGGATCAGGCTGGATGGCACGTACACTGACAGTCTGTACAGAGTCAGTGTGCGACCACACTCATCATTACAAAATGCGGCAAAATTCATGACAACTCCGGGGTTACCATGGCAACGAAGCGAATTTTCATGGTGTTTAGGCGATATTTTGAATTCTCTGTAAAAAAATTGCCGAGGAGAAAAATTCGCACCATGGCATGTGGCCAGCCTTGACGCGAAGGTGAAGGGTGTCCGATTTTGGGCGAAAATTATTTGGCAGCACTGGAATAGCCAGGGGCGGTTCATGAATGGATTCAAAATCGATTCTCAGGCAAAATCTCACTGGGTACTGCACATTCGTATTTACATCGTTGGCTTTTGACTGCGGGGGCAGCGACCCGACTAACATTTTTGAAGAGACCATTTGCATCCCGTGATGACCAAGACGAGCCTTCACTCGGAGCAGCTGACAAATCAAAAAGGCATGCACTCGGATAAACCAGGCCTTCTGCAGAGCTCTTACGAATCCTCATCCCCAGCAATGGGTGATCAAATGTCTCGTGATCATCCTGCACTCGTACAATTGTGCGAATAGTCTCTATTGAGTATAACAGCTCACCTAACATACGTAATTTACCAGATGACAGTGTAGCACAAGGTGGAGGGCACACTGTATTGAAAACAGTGTTCCTGACTGCAACCAGGGACCCGTTGGTAGAGCCCCGATCTTGCCACCATATAAACAGTATGAGGTGACATTAGGGTCAAGCCTAGAATATGGAAGGTCCAAAACGGGGCTTGACCCCATACGCCGGCAAGACTGGGGCTCTACCAACGGATCTCTGGTTGCAGTCAGGAATGCTGTTTTCAATACAGTGTGTCCTCCGCCTTGTACTCTGTTGTCACCATCATCATACAGTTCACCTGTATACATGTACTGCACTAACAATGGTTTACGTGCCGTGCCCATGGCTTGACTTGATCATGTTCATACACTGTGTTGAATACATGCACTTTGCAGATACATGTACTGAAATGGCACGTGAATCCGGCGAGTCCAGATAACAGTTATCACCACTTTGTCCATTTCTCGCACTACCCAGATGCCATTTTTTCTCTCCCGAATATCTCCATACATGCATTGTATTTACTGGAGTGTAGTGCGACGTTCGGATGAACCATTTCCGGGAAGAAATCTTGGGTGTACCCTATAATTCGGGTATGAAGTGCATCGTGCCAATGCACCTTGAGCGGTTAACATTTTGGTCAAAAGGGAGTGCGCACAATACTCCAGCAAACACGCCATAATGTCTAGACAAGAGCCCGAACAACATCGTGATTTCAGTGATCCTTATAAAACTACATGTACATAATGTACGTTCTAGTGTGTCATGTACTACGAAGATACCTGACATGTGTAATGAATGACCTTCCTCATAAATCAAAAAGCAAACAATTCCTAAGCTGTGATGCACACACTTACGACGTCGGCATCTTTGCCGTCCACCAAGGACATATCACTAAGGCTCCATGTCTGCTTCTTCTTGTACGAGTCCTTGTCAGCAGTCTTCTTGACCTTGTGCACTGCTGCTGATTGAGGCTTTTCATTGGTTACTGCACGAATTCACGACAGAGCATGATGCAACAACAACCAGGGTATCGATCATGAAATCAGGTTCACACGCGTGAAATCAAACAGAATGAGGCCCACGATAGCCTGATGATAGCAGATCCAGAGAATGCTACTGAGAAGAACACAGAAAATCAAATTACCTGTGGCACACAGAAACACAGTGTTTCCAGCCTTTCTCTTCTGTCCATGTTTGGTGACGCTGACCACACCGACCAGCCTCTCCTCGGCAGGCGTGAAGACATCCTTCTGCAAGATGTGTCTAATCGCCGCCATCACGGAGAGCAACTACTGAGAGAAATTATGCCATTCATAACATGGACCATTCCATCAAATCCCAAGGAGTCAACACCTTGCTGGAGACAGGCTTCTTTCACAGTCTCGTTATTTTTGCTGAAAAACAGTCAAGCACAACAAAAATTTGATCCATGCGAAATCATGACGTCAACGTGCACATCAAGGCGAAGCATGCTAGCAAGGCCCAGGAGAAAAGATTTTCCCGCAATATTTTCGTGTTCCTGTTTTTCCTTCATTGCATTCAAAATCTTTTCTGCAATCATGCAATAGCATTGAACGAGTTTGTTTATTCAACTGAGAAAATGGCAGAAGCAGCAGAGCCAACCGAGCCTGTAAGCGCTGTCGAGGAGCCACTCGATCTCGTTCGCCTCAGTTTGGATGAGCGGATTTACGTAAAAATGCGCAATGAGCGTGAGCTTAGAGGGAAATTGCATGTAAGTCAATATTGACCTCACATACATGACTGTACTTCTCTGATCTTCAAATAATTTGCAAAGGCCTTACGTTCTCGTACATATACGTTTCTAAGCATTATTTATGAAAGCAAGAATGAAGTGGGTTTAAGGCTTTAAGCTCATCATCTAATCATCTTTTACAATATCCTGCACTTTTCTTCTCAATGCCCCCCCCCCCCCCCCCCCTCTCTCTCTCTCTCTCTCTCTCTCTCTCTCTCTCTCTTCACCTCAGGCGTATGACCAACATCTAAATATGATTCTCGGTGACGTGGAGGAGACCATAACCACTGTAGAAGTGGACGAAGAAACGTATGAACAAATTTACAAGGTAAATAATTTTTTACACACGATACCATGTGACTGAAATAATTAGAAAATAGAAAGTGTGCATCTGGCGAGCAAATTAACTATCCACCTTGCAAGCTTAGCCGATGTGTTCATTTCTAATAACAACAAAAAGCGGGAACTCTTATTAAAGTTTGTAAGCATGCATGTATGTTGACGTGGCGGTTGCCTCCAGTGGCGTATACTCCAGGTGGAATCCCAACTCTAGGCGCTACGAGACCCTTGAGTTGCAGCACTGAGACCCAGTTACTGTGGTAATGGCATTTTCTTGGTCAAAATTCCACTAGAAGACTGAAGTGTGCAGCATATTAGTATGATACAGTCAGTCTTAGATAATCGTGTTCGGTATGTCAACGCTGGCTGTAGTGACATATCGGAAATAGGGGTATGCTGTGCCTTCCTACTGGTGTTTCGCTATATACCCAAGCTTCACTTTAACATGCTGTGTATGGTGTGCAGTCAAACTGACCACCACCAATACTAGACTGCCCGTGTTTGTTCACTGGATACGGTGGTGTGTGTGTGTGCCGCACACTCTTTGGCAATCTGCCTGTTCGGCCGATCGTGTCACATAGATACTAGTTCTACTGTGCTGCGGAGTGAAATACGGTCGTGCAACTCTTAAAAGCACAGTGTGGGGCATTGTAGTATTACTTATGTGTTGTCCATTCATTGCTCATGGATGAGTATGTCATGGTCCTTTTTTGTTATTCAAATACCTTGGCTTATTCTGGATATATTGTATAGAATAGAATGTTCTTTCTTTGTGTGTTGTTTTGCGAACAGACATCAAAGAGAACAGTCCCGATGCTATTTGTGCGCGGTGATGGCGTTATTCTCATTTCACCTCCACTGCGCGCCACCGTGTGAACCTTCTGCTTGGACCTAGTCAACCACATCTAACACTTGATTATTTTAACATGAAGTGCTTTTTTTACTCCTTTGGTTGAACGTTTTTTCTTAGTGCATGCAGATTCTGCATGGTTGTTGAAATAATTCTTGTCTAGGTTCGATTTGCATTCCAATGATATTCCAAACTACAGTTTGCCTCCTGAAGCTTTAGATATGCTTTGAAATTGCGTATATGCAGGTATATGTGCATGTAACGAATATTTCAAGGTTGGAATCACAGCGGGGTATAAACTGCATGCACGCACACACACACACAAACACCGGGTGGATTCTAAGAGTACCTGTTGGGAGTTCTTACGTTTTGAAAATGAACTGGTGCTTGTACTGGCAGTGGTAAAGATGTGGAGCAAGAAGTTATACCGTACTTCCCCACATGCGTATGGGCTTATAAGCGAAAATTTGCTACAAAAGAGCTTTTTTGCTGTGCGAACATGTCCGGGTAGAAGCACATGATGGTATTATCACAATGCTTAGTGGTATATTCAGCTCCCGGGTGTTTCACAAAATAGTGTTCACATAGCACATGCGTTTATAATTGGGGGGGGGGGGGGGGGGGTGCACTTTATATCTGGCCATAAGCACATGCGCTTTAATATATGTGCGGAAGTAGGGTAATTAATACACCAACTCCTTGTTCCTTTTAGTTTTAGTAGGGAAAATGGACCATTCCATTTTCCCTATAAAAATGAACATGATCATGACTGTACAGTACATTACTTTTTTTTGTACTGACTGTATCAGTGTATGCCTCAAAACAAGCACACGTAGATCTACACATAAACACGCATATGCACGTAGATCTACACGTAACACGTGTAAAATTAAAAGGGCTTGTGCTGCACGTACACGTCACAACTAATGTTACTTTAAAAATTTGAACTTCGGGCTTTCAAAAGAAAGAAATTATTATTTTCCTTGACTTGGCAAAGTAGTTGGAGATGAAAAGAAGTTCATTCTGATCTCGAGTTCTGCTCTGCATGTACTGACACTACTACTGTGTACATGTAGGTGTGGTACCAAGTAACAGATTCTCGTTCCTATTTTTGGAGAAGAAGCAAGCTGTGTTTTTGTCAATTTTATAATGTAGTCATCTCATTTTTTTGAAATGATATTCCTTAGAAGAGTCCCTTTGCTGACGGCCAGGGTTGGACTTGGAGGTAGGAGATTCACCACCACTGGTTCCACGTTTCTCTACGAGCAGGGGCAGTCGGTTGGTGATCAGCAAAGGGAATATTTCTATTTCATCGATCATCAGGGACAGCTATTTTTGGACGACACGAAAATCAAGAATTTCGTCACGTGTTTCAAAGGTACATGCACAAGTACTAATATTAATTGGATACACGTGTACATGTACAGTAGATAGATCTCTATGCATAATACAAAGGTGTCTATGAAAATACACAAACGGAGTACTGTACCCACCATATCAGTCAGTCCACCATTCCACGATGCGCTCTTGGCCAACACATTCCACCGTGCGCTCTTGGCCAACCCGCTCCACTTGTATATGATCACCACATTGAGGACAATTCCATTGAGAGTTTTATGTTGTCAAACCCTCTAGACAGCTGTTTCGCTCCAACAAAGCTCATCAGTGCAGGTACTACATAATTGTAGTAGTAGAATAACTGATAATGAATGGTTGAGGTGAAAAAATGATGTTATAAAGGGTGACACTAAAAATTCCACGCTTTCTACATACCGGTAGAAATGTGGCATGCCGTAGGAAACTGAGGTGTTGGAGGATAACAGCTCTAAAAGATGTGATAGTGCAAGTGCGCATTGTTTCTTGGGACACAACATACAGCGCTAGAAATCACGCGCAAAGGCAATCAACAGACAATAACTATGAGAGGCACTACTAGTAGCCACACGTACATGCATACATACGAAAAGAACTATTACCTATTGGGAGGCTGATGATTGTACTGGCCCAGGGGCTTGACAAGGTCAGATGAATGGAAACTAGACAACGGTAGTCCCCCGGGCACATCCAAGGCGCGTTATGGAGTGACTGATATGTATGCAATGTCCGCGTTTGTCGCTAGTTTCTCTTCTCAGGAGTACACGCGGCTATGAGAAGTACACTGCCTGCAGTGAAGTGTGTGTAGTGCCCACAGTGGAATTTGACTTTTCGGCGGAAGTAGGATCAAGTGCATAGGCCTTTCTCGGCTTGTCACGTACGATGCGGTGTCGTAGATCTACTGTCCTTTGTACAGGTTCTTTGCCATTTGATCCGTGGCCACGCTTGATAGCATCAGTGAGCCAAATGGCTACAGCAACTGATGTCGTTAAAGGGGAAGTATACCCTAAAATCAAATTTTCACCAGTTGTAGTCTTCTGGGTGCTGAGTCGAATGGTCTTGGTCCGAGGAAGCTGCGACGCTTCCTTCCTACTTGAATCCCAATCGAACCCGCGCACTTCCACCGAAACTGGGTGACTGCGCCCTACTAGATGGGGATTTGTATGCAAAATCTCACTAAAAGCGCCGTTTCGTTCTTATAAAAGCACGGATGACCGCGATTGGCCCATATGTTGTAGTCTTTTGGACGCTGAGTCGACTGGTTTTGGTCCGAAAAGGCTGCGATGCAGCGTTCCTCCTTTATTCCCAATCGAACATGGTTGAAGAAGCGGTCACGTGCTCCTGGGTGCCCAAATCACCTGGTCACCACGCCAGCAGGCGACAACTTTCACACCAAGGTTCAACTCGAGTTCAACTCGAGTGACAGGACTGCACCCAAAAAAGGTCAAACAGGCTAGTAAGTTGTACCCTGCAGGCACGGTGACCAGGTGACTGGTGTACGCAGGAGCACGTGACCGCTTGTTCAACCATGTTCGATTGGGAATAAAGGAGGAACGCTGCATCGCAGCCTTTTCGGACCAAAACCAGTCGACTCAGCGTCCAAAAGACTACAACATATGGGCCAATCGCGGTCATCCGTGCTTTTATAAGAACGAAACGGCGCTTTTAGTGAGATTTTGCATACAAATCCCCATCTAGTAGGGCGCAGTCACCCAGTTTCGGTGGAAGTGCGCGGGTTCGATTGGGATTCAAGTAGGAAGGAAGCGCCTCAGCTTCCTCGGACCAAGACCATTCGACTCAGCACCCCGAAGACTACAACTGGTGAAAATTTGATTTTAGGGTATACTTCCCCTTTAAAAATTCGCACTCTTGGCCATGGGATTGTCGAGTTAGTAGCTCTCTCTCTTTCTCTTCTCTCTCTCTCTCTCTCTCTCTCTCTCTCTCTCTCTCTCTCTCTCTCTCTCTCTCTCTCTCTCTCTCTCTCTCTCTCTCTCTCTCTCTCTCTCTCTCTCTCTCTCTCTCTCTCTCTCTCTCTCTCTCTCTCTCTCTCTCTCTCTCTCTCTCTCTCTCTCTCTCTCTCCCTCCCTCTCTTTTTCTCCGTCCAGACAGGGCCTTTCTCAGATTCTTCTTTCGGCGCCTGAAGGCAAACGACACAAGCCGCTACCGGGACGAGTTTCCGTTCTACTCACCATGCGGTCCAGAGATAAACTACGTATGCTGTGATGATCTGCCAGTGGTCTTTTCCCAGCTGTCGCGTGGCACTGTACCTGTTGACTGGAATGATCCACAATCAGCAATGACCACTGGTGAACAACCAGTGCAGTTATCATCAAGTGCAACACAAGGTACAGAGCAGCAGCAGCAGCAGCATCGGAGCAGTACTGATGGTGGCGATGACGAGGTGTACAAGTTATGGTATGGTGGTGATCTGCATCAGATCCTTAGTATTCCATTCCAGCCACAGTCTTTGTTCATGCTGCCAGGCACCGGGCGCATCTATCACGAGGCGCCAGAGAAACTCGGCGGCATTGGACTGGTGAAGTCATCACTGGCGATCGAATTCGGAAAGCACTTTGTCTACGATGACCAAGCCAATCCAGACGAGGATTACCCGACCGGTTTTAACTTCCAGGGAACTGTACACAGACTGGAGAACAGTTTTACAAAACACTTTGCACACATCAACTCCGATGACACATAGCGCTCTCAAAGAAACTTGAACTTATCTGTTTTAGGTAACGCACTGGCCATCACAGAGCGAACCATTGATTTTTTCATGAGAAAATTTGCAGTTGGCTTCAGAAAAGAATTACCAACCCGGGTACATTTGTGTAAGCGCTACTCAAAGCGCTACTCAAAGCGCTCCAATCAGTTGCTCTTTATGTTTTTATTTGCTCAATCACAGGGTATTTCGTTTTGTTCTAACTTCTAAGATCTTGAATGCTATGAAAATAATGAAAGCGACTGCCTATGTTAGCACTGCACAGGTACTAATGGCCTATGGTGCTGGGCGAGTGTTGCAACAATGATGCTTAGGAAATAAATAAACATGGCTCAGGCACAGGAACAATACAAACATCCAAATGACCTCACGCAACCGTGAGTCGCCAAGAGTACACGAAAGCCATAGTACGCAACTCGAAACTTGCTGGCATGGCAAAATTCCTGGATTACATCGTTTTAGTGCTGCTGTGCATACAAGCACAATAAAGTCCACTGCTGCACAAGCCCAGCTCGGTTGTACAGTACGCACTACGCCACTGCCTATCACTATAAGTTTCATGAGCAGCCAGCTATGATGAAATCCACCATACACTGACCAGGGCCAACAACCATGAAGGGCAAAGTTTTGCATATCTACCTCTGGTTTCACGCTGACATGCAGGAGTACTGATGAATGTTGATGGTCACGTGGAAATGCTCGGAGCAAACAGGTACGGTAGAGCCTGTGTCCCGTTGTGCTGGGTGAAATCACTAGCTTGGTTGAAACTTGCCAGGCCAAAGATACCAAGCATCTTTAAAATTGCTGTTGCTTGAATTGACATCCTAGGCTTTCAGGAGCACAGTCAGAACTTGAATGAGAACACAGGTGTTGGTGGGACCATGCTAGCCACGTATGTACGGAGTTTTGCTTTCTGTTGCGTTCAGTTGCACTAATGCCCCAGAATCTGCACAGTTGGCCCATAGCCCAGTCATCCACCATAGAGGTTCCATCGAGTTGAGCACCAAGTCGGAGCCAATACAGTCCAGGTTGTGTTTGACGCTTTCAATGTGCATGTGCATACTTCAAAGTAGATACACAGTAAATGCATGTCCGGGTTTGCACTCAGCCTGGTACACTCCAAGATGGTTCTTTGCCGCTGAGTAGGTCGGTGTACGCCTGCTTCAGCGTCTTGTCCCAGTCAAAGCGCTCCAAGTCGATCTGCAGCAACATCACACAGAATCTGGCTTCACAATCTCGTATACTGTTATTATGTGGGCAGTGTCATCTACACAGGGCTGCCATGTACCGTATATTCTCTACTATAAGCGCATGTCTCCATTATTACTAGCACACTGTGAGCACCTTTCGAAACATAACTTATAAGCACAGTCTCCATTATTAGCACGGTCTCAGTGGAATTCAGTGTTGCGTGCATGGCATCTAGCATGGCATTGCATTTCTTCTTGCTCTGTATGGAGTTATTGGTTGAAAAAATATAAGCACGGTCTCCAATATAAGCGCGGGGTAGAGGTGTGTTGATTATAAGCACAGCGCTTCTAATAGAGAATATACGGTAACTTGTGTAGTAGTTTGATCCAGTGCATTGCTGTCATCATGACCGACGTTCGCGATCTTACCTCTAGAGATACCTTGGCCAAGTGGGGGAAACGACAGAATGTGCGCAGCTTCTTCGTCAGCTGATTGTCCGTGGAGTACAGGCATTCTTCTACAGGAAAAACAACAACAAAATGTACTCAGAAGTAGTTAGGAGGTGTATTTACACCCAAAAGCAATGCAAATTGAAGAAGCATCCCCTTCTAAGTGATTCTCATCTACTCACATCCCTGCCCTTTTGCATGTAGAAAGGCATGACAATACAGTTCTAAAGGAGATTGAAAGAACACTGACAAATAAGCTGGGCCAGCTTCTTCCTAGACTAAGTGACATTTCATTATTTGAGGCCACGGAGTTGGAGAGTAGCTCATCCAGAGCTCGAAGAATACTGTAAAACGGGTAACTATTGCGACGTAAAAATGTTTGCGAATTTTGCGAGAGGCCCCGAATCGCAAACTTTGAACAACGCAAACTCGCGCCATGTAAAGTTCAGTGCAAGGACTGACTCGACTGTGTAGAACGACTCGCAAACATTAAACAGCGCAAACCAGTCTCTATTTGTAAAACGCAAACATTTATTGTCGCAAACGTTACCCGTTTTACAGTAAACGTGTGTGCACTGTATGTCCTGATTGTCATAAAAAATGTGATGCACAGTGTGCAACACAATGCTTATGCACGTAGACCAGAGAGTCGTACTCAAACTAGGGAGGTGACACGGCACAGAAATCCGTGTCACAGGGGTTGACTCGCACCCGTGACCCCTCGTTGTTATTTTTGGAATAGTTCAGTCCAGTCCAGTCCGAAAGGTCATACTCGGATCGACTCGCCTTCTGTACTTCACCTCCAAGCGTGCAGCATGGGTGTCTAGTTTTTGAAATTATTGAGGCAGCACATTTCGTTTACAGCCCATCACTCGCCAGTATTCTTTGAAAGACTACCAGCAATTTGTTTACCTCCTGCCATGTCCGAACTACTTGATAGCAGTGATGGCAACAGCAGCAGTTATGAGACAGCGTGTAGTGTTACGGTAACTGTTCAGAACTGTTCAGAGTCGTATCCTAGGTTAATCCGAATACTAAAAATTGACCCAAATTGCACATAACACGAAGCTGGTTTTTGAAAATTGTAAGTCGTGTATCTGCCCTATTTCTTCTTTATGACTTGCACAATACACCAGTCTTCCTAAACAACACATTTCTAGCAGGGGTTAAGTACCATATAAGAGAAGTACAGCCAGTGATATTGTCATGTTGAAATACTACATTTTTGACACAAATTACACATAACACGAAGCCAGGTTTTGAAAAATGTAAGTCGTTATCTGCCCCCATTTCTTCTTTATGACTTGCACAATGGTCCAGTCTGCCTAAATAACACATTTATAGCAGGGGTTATGTACCATATTAGAGAAGTACAGCCAATGATATTGTCATGTCTAAATATTACAATTTTGACACAAATTAGACATAACACGAAGCGGGTTTTTGAAAATTGTAAGTCGTGTATCTGCCCCATTTCTTCTTTATGACTTGCACAATACACCAGTCTTCCTAAACAACACATTTCTAGCAGGGGTTAAGTACCATACAAGAGAGCTACATTGTACATCTAGTCATACTGTCATAAACAGCCAGCATTTTTCCTGCAGCAGTCACACCACCATCATCATTATTTCCAGGGAAATCCTCTTACATTGTCAGCTCCTACGTCGTTAGATACAATGTAGGGGGCTGTAGGACCGGCTCGTCAAAAATAGAGAACCTGAACAAGCGTGCTCGGGACGTCTCAGCAATCGTAGTATGCTTGAGCACTCCTATAAAAACTTGATCGATGGCAAAATCGTTCCCCACAGAAAAATCATACTTTGCGGGTCTTGCGTTGCACGCTTGGAGGTGAAGTACAGAAGGCGAGTCGATCCGAGTATGACCTTTCGGACTGGACTGGACTGAACTATTCCAAAAATAACAACGAGGGGTCACGGGTGCGAGTCAACCCCTGTGACACGGATTTCTGTGCCGTGTCACCTCCCTAGTTTGAGTACGACTCCCTGACGTAGACCAGTGATGGTTCTGGATCTATACACGTCATGTACATCCAACCTCCGGTTCATATCCGCACAGTAATGAGCATACTTCTACGTCAGTGTACATGATGTATACAATGTACAGTTGTGCATGTGAGTGTGCGTACACGCTTGTGCACATGAGTGTGTGTGTGTGTGTGTGTGTGTGTGTGTGTGTGTGTGTGTGTGTGTGTGTGTGTGTGTGTGTGTGTGTGTGTGTGTGTATATGTGTGTCCCATATGGTGCAGTGGTATGTGCAGCGATTTCCAATCGATAGGTTGCGGGTTCGATTCCCTACGATTATGGTCACACACATCTTTCTTCTCTTTCTCAGACTCTTCCTGACTTTTCTTTCATTCTCCTGGGTGGTTACCAACAGCCAGTGCCTGCCAGAGTATGTGGTGTGATGTGTGTGCGAGGAAAAATAAATAAAAAAGACCAAAAAGTAGGGATTCACTGGCCAGAAAAAGCCACTTCATAGCTGTGTGGTGTAGACCAGGCTGAATAGTGGCGGTCAATTCTTCAGCCTTGCAAGCTGTTGAATGGTGCAATCCCAGCACAAGCTGCTATGGCTTCTGCTCTAGCATCGCTATCATCGCCTCCGGCGATGGGCATCCAATGGTCCAATGGTGTGTGTGTGTGTGTGTGTGTGTGTGTGTGTGTGTGTGTGTGTGTGTGTGTGTGTGTGCGTGTGTGGTGTGTGTGGTGTGTGTTTGTGTGTGTGTACTGTACATGCATGGTGCATGCACCCGCATGGCAGTGATACATACTGGGGAAAATCTCTGGATAGACAAGGCGATTGGGACACAGTGGGTAACAACCACTGTGCACAGCTTCCAGCCTGTGACGAAAAGAAACATGAATCAGAGACAAGATACATGCACGTCAGTATTAGTAGCACCCATGTTCTTCATACTTCAGTAGAGATATCCGGATAGGCAAGGGAACTGGGCAATCTAAATATTTCACCTTGAAAACATGTGCCTGCTCTAATTTCGTGCCAGTTGATTTGGCTTCACTCAGGTTGACTGGGAACCAGATAAAGAGGACAGCATAACTATGCACGTGACAGCTGACTGTACTTGTAGAAAGCAGCTATAAAAAAGAAGAAGAGGGCTATTCATTAGTGTACATTCCAGTGGACTAGCTGCGAAGACCGTAAGTGTGCACTATCGAGAGCGGGGGACTGCGAATATCATTCACAAGAATGTGTGGTTAGCCAGTACAGGACATCAGTTGTTCAACAACCAACACGCATAACTATTGCATTCTGTATCTACTTACCATAGTGCAGATAGTGCACCTGTCTCCCTACAGGAATAGCACAAACTTTGAAGTACATGAACACACATCATGCCTGTACAGAAGGGAGAACAATCCAGACACTCGCTTCTCCGCAAAATCTAGACCTAAACTTACATGGCTACTCCGAAAAACTCATGCATGGCTGTTGAAACGACTACATCAGCCGATTGCAGGGCTCGCAGATATTCGGAACGGCTCTTCAGGTAGCCCCAGTGAACAATGTGAGGTTTTAGCCATTCTCGCGATGACATGAACACATCTGCACTGCACAAGGACAGATAGGGTCAATAGACGGAGGCACACGGGAACAAACATTGGCAACCGTTTGGGAGAGTTCGCTGTGATACAAGTGAAGCATGTCCACATTTGTTCAGTCACTGATCCTCTCTCATCTACACACACCATGCACGCACGCACGCACGCGCGCACACACACACACACACACACACACACACACACACACTGTACTGTACTGTACTTGCTCACTGCCAAAACTGGTCACGTGGGCCTCCCCGGGAGAGGGGAGAGATACTCAAAAGGAATCTTGGAAAGATGACTCAATTGGCTACTGAACCGCCCAACAACCGACTGAAATCCCCAAACTTTGAAGGTACTGCCTGCTACTAGTGTGGGTGGAAACCAACAAAGGTGGTAGGTACAACATTACACCTTCAAGCAGCCGAGCCCGTTGGCAACAGACCCAACAATATCTGGCATGAGTGTACCCGCCAACCGACCTAGCTGGCACACACACACACATACACACACACACACACACACACACACACACACAAGCACACATGGATTCACTGACCTGGCACCTCATGGTAGGCCTCGCCGATGATAGACACACAGAATTTTTGGCCTTCTGTGACCAGCACTTTCAGTGCAGCAAAGAGAACTTCCGGGTTTTTGTCATGTTCCCTGTAAACGTGGCAGAAAGTGTGTGTGTGTGTGTGTGTGTGTGTGTGTGTGTGTGTGTGTGTGTGTGTGCGTGTGTGTGTGTGAGAGAGAGAGAGAGAGAGAACAGGAAGCTGTTTCACTGCAATTCCGACCACCACATGACAAGAACGTGAAACATTCCCTCATGTTTCATTATCTCCCCTTCTTTCTTGGCAGAGCCGGAAGAAAAAGATACAATCCAGCTCCTCGAAAATATTGATGGAGATACATTTTGAAGACACCCTGCTGTCATGTATCCTGCACACCAACGATATTATATGGTGCTACGGGTGGTTAAAAATTAATTATCAAATTACACACACGCAAGTGTTGCAGTGAAATATTTGAAGCTAAAGTATACAGATAACAACATTATTAACAAGCGCCCCCTCCCCCCCCCCCCCCCTCCCATCCCATTAGAAAACAAAGTGCATAGGTCAGTCATCCTACCATCTATGCGGCCAGATAATATGCAGTGGCCTGTACTTGGATGCAGCATTAGACTGGGAAACATCTGAACTACATTCTGACATTGTCGTGATTGAAGATGACTCCGGCGCCTCACTGGAGGTAACCTGCAACATAGGAAAACCACATACAGCACAAATGCATGTCATAGCGCTGCAATAAGAATTATGGGAAACTCATGTCTAATTAATCCACATGGGGAAGTTTCAGTGTTGCTAACTGGTAGAAACGAACATAAGAGACATGCATACTTCGAAGTAGGTAAAGCACAGGAACCCACCTGATGGTCCGGCGGTGGCAGTGATGGTGGTGCTGCTGCTGTATCAGCAGTGGGCAGTGATGGTGGTGCTGCTGCTGTATCAGCAGTGGGCAGTGTAGAGGCAGGCTTTCCCATCTGCTCAGTACACGCGTCACTGGTCACCAGACACTTGCTGCCGGCAGTAGCACCTGCCACCTCACTCTCGGCGCCAGTAGCAGCAGATGCACCAGTACTGTCGCTCCGGAACTCAGCCGCTGCCAATGACAGTTTCTCCAGTTGCAGTGGGTAGTAGAGGACGTGGCACTTGCTCTCGATCATCTTGCGGACACCTTTGACCTGCATGTCGGGCATGAGCTTCAAGTGTGGCTCAACATTATCCAGGAATGAGTCCCGGTTAAACCGTGAGTTAAACACAACCAGGTCAGCAACCAGGCTGCACAAACAATGAGTGAGACATCAAGACTGAGATCAGGAGAAAAACCAGCAGGCACAGTAAGATAAAATGACTGTGTGCTAGGTGTTGCATGTCTTTGCGCGTCAGTTGTCATGAATGCAAGCACCGGTCTCTCTCTCTCTCTCTCTCTCTCTCTCTCTCTCTCTCTCTCTCTCTCTCTCTCTCGCCTGTGTACTAACCTGGAAGTAATCTGCGCATAGCCCAGCTGAAAATCCAGGTCACTGGTCTTCTGAACAGGGTACACTAGCTGGTTTTCATGAAAGTACAGCACCTTGGTCATCCTGCCTAGATCCGGACGTAGACCACACAGCTCCGCCAGGTTGAGAGTGCTAGTGGCAAAGAGAACTCTATCAGCACAGACAACACGCGAAAAAAATATCGGTTTAAATAGCAAAATCCAAC
The DNA here is from genome assembly GCF_964019385.1 of Sycon ciliatum. NCBI lineage: Eukaryota > Metazoa > Porifera > Calcarea > Leucosolenida > Sycettidae > Sycon > Sycon ciliatum. Next base: position 24,743,865 of record NC_088646.1, read on the forward strand.
TTTCAAAGTAGAGTGTACTGCGCATGCCTTTGTGCACTGAGTGGCTTTCAGGAATTGGTGCACCAACACCATGCTGTGTGTGTGTGTGTGTGTTTGTGTGTGTGTGTGAATCCCTTCAAACAGCTGTGTGGTGGATACCAGGCTAAAAATAGTGGCGGTCAATTCATCAGCCTTGCAAGCTGTTGAATGGTGTAATCCCAGCACAAGTTGCTATGTCTAACATAGCTGTTCGCTATCATCGCTTCCGCGATGGGCATGTCTGAGGTCTGAGGTGTGTGTGTGTGTGTCTTTCTCTCTGTGCCCATATGGTGCAGTGGTATGTGCAGCGATTTCCAATCGATAGATTGCGGGTTCGATTCCCGACGATTATGGTCACACACGTCTTTCTTCTCTTTCTCAGACTCTTCCTGACTTTTCTTTCATTCTCCTGGGTGGTTACCAACAGCCAGTGCATGCCGGAGTATGTGGTGTGGTGTGTGTGCGGGGAAAAAAATGAAAAAGACCAAAAATAGGGATTCACTGGCCAGAAAATGTCACTCCAAATAGCTGTATGGTGTAGACCAGGCTGAATAGTGACGGTCAATTCTTCAGCCTTGCAAGCTGTTGAATGGTGTAATCCCAGCACAAGTTGCTATGGCTTCTGCCGTAGCATTGCTATCATCGCCTCCGGCGATGGGCGTCAAAGGTCAAAGGTCAAAGGTCTCTCTCTCTGGTTGTCTGTCTATCTGCATGTCTCTGTCTGTCTGTTCCTGTCTCTCTCTCTCTCTGTCTCTCTCTCTCTCTCTCTCTCTCTCTCTCTCTCTCTCTCTCTCTCTCTCTCTCTCTCTCTCACACACACACACACGTACATTTAAAAAAAATCATATACATGTAGAAATGTTTTACCCGTGACCCCTTCTTTGTTTGAAATTATTGGTGTGGGTAATGGCTATGGTCGGCTTTAGAGCGCATGGAGGAGGAGAGTTTTATGTATCTTACATGTAGCCTATCATGTCAATTCCCGAATCACATTGTACCGTCAGTAACATACTTCAAATTTCTTATACTACAATTGCAATCACAAAACTTTTATCTTCTCAATCGGGAATATCTCATCTGTGACTTCCTACAGACCAGGACAGAATCTTTTCATACCGGTGAGAGCACAGAAACTTAAAATATTAGTAAGTGATTTGATGTGCTGTTCATAAGTTGGAGGGAGTTGAAACAGGAAACGGGGGTACGCACTCTTGCTAATAAACACAATTATTCTTTTTGTCAACTTGTGTACTAGTATTCACCAAGCGAAATATGTTGAATTGTTGATAATAATTATATATATACTATTGATCATTTATAGTAATCTGTGTTGCAATTTGTTAATTAGTACAACAATGCTTCCTGATGAGCGTTGTGCGAAAGCTAGTTCGATGCATTTTTATGTTTTTCATCGTTCCTATTATTGTTCTTCACATTACATTTCCATCATAGTTATTTCTTTGTCCATCACCACTTTCTCTAGAATTTGTTCGTGACATTTCAATAAAACCTTCGTAACATGACGCTTCAGCTGATTCTGTTTATTGCCATCCTAAAATATAAGCGACGCGGAGACAGTAATTTAATCAGGGCTATGAATATTAAAGATTGTTTGATGATGACGGCTCATCTAATTTTATTTCATTAGAATTATTCACTGGCAGTGAATGCTGAGATGCTCATCATAGCTTTGACAGAAAGATATTGTCATGACATGCGACATGCATGTATGGTGCTGGACTGGTTCAGTGTAACCATAATGCTAGTATAGTAGTTTCAAAGCTGCACCTCACTTTACGCTACTGTAACCTACTTGCAATCCGGGTGGGACTCGATGACATTGGCAAAATACAGTGCCGAGGTTCGCAATCGCCAAGGAAACTTCCTGGCAGGTGCCGTATAGACTTTGCAGAACTTATGAGAGTTACAGAGGAGGTCTACCAGTTGCTTATGGGAGCCTCCATGGAATGCTTCAACTATGATAGCCATCGTGAAATTGATCAAACAAATGATTCCTCACAGCAAACAGCTGCACCTCAACTCTCCAGTACATGTATACATGTAACAGCAAGAGCCCAATGTCCATAATCACCGGGGGTTATGTTGCTAACAGTTCTAGGCATCAGAATCAGAAACACTTCAACAGCCAAAGAGAACAAACATGATTGTGTTAGTTTGCCAATCAAATCGACAGCTCGAGCTCCTGCTTTGTGCCACACGTCGTGTACGTGATCATGGGGATCGCGTTGGTGCAGTTTTTGATTTTCAAAAAATGTCTCCAGCTAGGACTATACTCCTCGCGGCGGCCACGTGCAAGCTAGGCAAAGTCCGATTTTGCGGTGAAGCTTCGATATTTTGCCGCAAATTTTGCTGGCTCATCGTCGATTTCCGGCGAACATACCGATATTTTGCTCCGTTTTTCCAGCAAAGTCTCTTTTCAAAATTCGTCGATATTTTGCAAGCAGAATTGCTAGCAAAATCGGGCTATATCTATGTGTAGTGCAACTGCAAGCCTGCCACATGGCCAGGAACTCGATCGACCAAGTAATTAGTTGTGCGCCTCGTGCTAACTACACACAGACGGTACGTAGATCTACCAAGTAGGCATATGCGGATAATGCCAGCAGAAAAATTGGCAGAATTCGGTACTTTTTCTGGTAAGTTTCATGCATGTTTGGTATGTGGATAAAGAAATGGAGCAGAATTCGAGGAATTGCCCGCCATAAGGTTTGTATGGTTCTGCCCAGGGAGTGGTATTGTACTACTCCCTGGTTCTCCCAATTTCACTGCTTTTTTGAGCAGAATCTGCCACCTTGTCGAGCATTATCCGCCAATGCCTACTACCAAGGAGTAGTACCAAGAGTACATAATTATGTACTCTTGGTAGTACAATACCGGTAGTGTACTACTCCTTGGTTTGTAGTAATTATTCAGCCAATCACTTATCTTTCATGATTGTATCTCTGCAGGCTCCCTGGATACAATCATGTACTACAAGTGCAGACAGGATACACACGAATACGTACACACACATGCCCTACCCCCCCCCCCCCCCTCACCATAAACATACAGTGGTAACACATACGCACGCACACACACACACACTCACTCACACACACACACACACACACACACACACACACACACACACACACACACACACACACACACACACACACACACACACACACACACACACACACACACACACATACACACACACACACACAGAGTTTTGGTGCATGCGAAGGTGATATTTCTTTTATTCGACTTGCTGAGGGCTTTCCGCCCCACGACAATGAAAATCGTCCAGTGCCAAGCGATACCGAGTCAAAATATGAAGAGTCCAGCAAGTAATTACAAGTAGTTGGCGTTGAACTCACACATCACTGCAACAGAGTAATTTCAAAACCGAGGGGCCCTAACGGTTACTAGCATTATGATTCCAGTGTAACATCGTCGACAACAGACTACTGACTAGGTACAAACAAGCACAGCAAAGTAAATCAAATTTCTTAATGTTCTTCTAGTGTAAATCCGGTAGAAAAAAGGGGGTCCGGTACATTGTACTTTGTGAAGTAGATTTAAAAATATTCCCAAAGGCCAGTCAGGGAAAAGCTTGTCAGACGGTGCCTTGTTAATGTTAAAGAAAAGAAAAAACTTTGAGCGACGTACTTCAGACATGTCCTAAGGCGAGTGGACGCGACAGTGTCCCGACTGGTTGCAAGTGCTTTGTTTCATTTATGCTTTCGGCTGCATAGCTGGCACGCTCAATTCCGCAGACAGCTTGGCCTGTAAGAGTAGAGGAAAAGCAGAAAAAAATAACAACACCAACACCATTACACCAAATACATTAGCCCCACCAGCACCATCTCACCCCATGCTAGCCCCATGCTAGTCCCATGTGCCTGCCGGGGAGTTGTGTATCTTGTAAACAAATAAAATACGAAGTAAAATAAAAATTATCTACGGCAATGGCATGGTGAAGAGAACTCACGTGCACCACAAACAAGCAAGCATGCACAACAGCTGCTACTGGTTGATGTGGTGTGCAAAATTCCTGGACTGCGTCATTTCAGTGATGCAGTGCGTACAAGCAGGATTCAAGCAGGTCTCTTCCGCACAACTGCAGCTCAGTCAGATACACAATTAAAGTCAGCTCTCACCGCTGATCCGCATACAATACATGCATGATGTGAACCGGGAATTTTCGTCACGATAGAAAACCCACGGAGAAGCTGTATACTTTTCGTTTTCATCCACTCCCTTGGTGGAAATCAAGACTCTACTTTTTGCCAAATCTGCCAAGCATATACATGTAGATGTGAACGCAACGCCAACAAAAAGTATTAATAAACAAAAAGTAATAATAAACAAAAAGTATTAATAAACAAAAAGCAAAACATGTAATGCACTGTACAGCCTGGTGCGAACGGTCTAGCAGAAACAACAGGACTTACCATGGCTGAAACGAGGTTGTCATGGTAGCTGACACCGCCTAGCCGCTCCACTTCCTTCAAATGGTGACGCTCGGGGTCCCCAGCAACCATAACATTCTCCGCACCTTCAGCCTGCACAGCAACAACATCACCAGCACCAGCAGATGCTGATTAGCGGTACTGTTCCCAACCCAGCTGCTATGCATTCTGTATTCAGGATGCTAGCCTATTCATGATCACGTAGGGTGTACGTATTCAAGATTCCAATTCACATACAGTTCTACCAAATTGTTCGTTCTAAGCAGCAATTCCACGTCCAGAATCATGCGGGGTCACCAACTTGCACACATACGCACACGAGCAAGCACACGCGCACACACACACACACACACACACACACACACACACACACACACACACACACACGCGCGCACACACACACACACACACACACACACACACATGCTCATACCGGCTCCATGTCCCGGCAGTACGACATCAGTGCTTGCATTCTGTCCGCGAATCCGGGGGCAAAGCAGTTGGGATCGACGGCGATGAAGCATTGGCCCTGATCAGACAACAACGAAGCAGAGGAAACCAAATAGAATACCAATTTACAATTATGAAAGCTTCTCCTTACATAACAATGGTGCAATGGGAGAACATTCCAGCCAGCACTGGTAACTCATATCTCTACCGACTGGACTGTGCTATAGCAGCATTCATTCATTTTCTACTTGTAAAGAGAGCAGCTTTGAGGTGATGAGTAAGAACTCTAAGCTACCCAGATACCATCTGAAGTGGAAGAAGCGGGACTTCCAACTTTGCAGCAATCCACATAATCCGAAAGCTCTACAGACTAGAGTCCATTGTGGAATACGAGGAAACTCAAGCCCCCCCCCTCCGATCAAAAGATGCCTGAGGGAAAACCACTACTCAGCCGTAAACATCACACAACCATCACAAATAAAACAATCCTGATTAGCCAGAGACAGGATTGATGCAACGGTCCGCTGTCACAGGACTTACAAGATTGGCTGGAACGTCGTGTTGCCCAATCCACTTGCGAATGCCAGTACCGTAATGAGAGCCAGACAAGATGCCGCAGAACACCTCCACCATCATGGCCAATCCGTAGCCCTTATAACCGCCAGACACTTCCGTGCCACCTAGCGGCATCAGCCCGCCCTTGCCAAGCACTTGGTTCGGGTCGTTTGTTTCCTGCACAAAGCAATCAAGGCAAAGTAAAGCTGGGACAATGCAGAGTGACGGGACTGCACGTTGCAGACACACCTAGTGGACAATGTGGAATATATCGGTAACCTCTCCCCATACCGGATTCACACACGAGTCATCACCATGGAGGTCCCGCTAATACACCATCAAGTGACATCATCGTATATGTTTGTATTGAGTGGCAAATCAGCGTTTTTAATGTCATACCATGCAGAACTCCTTAAAAGATTATGCCATCGCATAGCGCCTATTATACTACTTCCACACAGACACAGGGAAGCATGGATGCAGCGAATAGGATTTTCGGTCTTTGACCACTTTGGTGATGGGTCTGATCTACTCACCTCCCACCGCTTTAGGCGCTGCATCTGCGCCTTGATCTTTGAGGGTGGTGGCGTCCCAGCGAATACGGAAAATTCGGTCCCCAGCCGAGTCTCACGCGAACTGCGAATCTTCTTTTTTTTTTACACAGACACATGTGTAGATAGTACTAGTACTACTCAATTTCCGGTCAGCTAGCTGTTTCGATCTTGTTTGGTCCATTTCACCATCTACACAAATGCACTACCACATGACTCACCTGCCCATTTTCCGCCACACCCCAGCCATTCGGGATCTTGCTGTCTTTGCGTTTACACAGCTCCACCTAGATAGTGGCAGTGACACCGAATACACATGTACAACAACAAACATTGCCTCCAAGTACAGAAAGGAAAATAAACCCAAAGAAGCACAGCCACTCACTATACAGCATATGTCGTGAGGGTTCTTCTAAAAAAAAGGGCTCAATCTGACCTTGCCGATGGCTGTTGTACTTGTTGCCATGTCCAGGACGAAGCTGTCGCCATTGTTTCCGGGTGCAGCCAAAGCAATGGGATTCGTTCCAAGCACACACTGGCAGAAGTAGATTAGGGAAAAGACGACAATGCAACAACAAACACACCTGGTTGGAATCGACAACGCCGCGCCAGCATTGGCAAGCGTACAGTGTCATGCACATGCTGCGAGAAGAGAAATACAACAGCTAGGCAACAAGGAACGCAGGGCGTCAATATACTGCATTCTCCGGAGCATTCACTGCACCAGTGTACAAGTAGCAATCCCTCTTGGAGAAGTTCAAGTTCGCATTCGTCTGTACTGAAATGCATGTTCAGGGTATACGCTGCATGGTGGATTCGAGACAAAGTCTTTGAAATACATCGAAGTAAAATTGTGTCTTTTCTCCATGGAAAATACTACAATGGTACTCATAGTATACTACACACATCTATATGGGAGAAGACTGTCTGGTCAACAGCCAACAGAAACTGCTTCAAAGACTCTAAAACCCAAGTGCCCGGTCTGAGATGTCTTTACTTCTTGAAGTACTAATGTTCAATAAGAAAATAAACGGCAGACTAATCTGTTTCTTCGCCTAGGGCATTGATAATGGGGCATATGTGCAAAGGATCGCATGTTAGATGAAACAAGTGCGCTTACAAGTAGGGTTTAACAACAGCATCAGAACACTAGCAATGGACAATTATGGAGAGCTACTTACTTCACGGCCGCGCGTGGGTACTTGCAATGGCGAAGTGTTTGTAAAAGAGAGACCCTGGAGACGAACCATACAGACACAGTAACATGCACTCACTTGCATTTCTAGAGGCACGGCACCCACAGGCACAACCTGTCTGAAGAAAATACTCCTACAGATAGTCCCACAGAATGTCCCTATGAAAGCTGAGGAAAGATATAACGTACGATATACTGTCAAATAATTATAAGGGAGATGCTGGTAGGGAGAAAATTGCATTTCAGTGATTTCAGAAGAGGAACGGATATTGTACAATTAATCACTTGTGCCTATATGATTGACATGGTACATGTACATAGTATTATAATTATGCGATATGAACTGGTGGAAAGCCGATTCACACGAGGTCACCATTCCGGAGTCAGCAGAAGTCCAAGTCTTCATTCTCATCTACTCGCCAGGCCCCTACTGCTGACACTGTACATGTACATGTATTGGCACTAGAGTTAACTTTTGCCCAGGATGCCGATCGATTCAAGGCAACACTTAACTGACGATAGACACTGCAGCAGCTGATTATAAAAGCCTATTAAAAGGACATACCATTAGCCCTTGGTCACAAGCGCGGAGAGCGTACCAACCAGCAATACCATAGTGGTTTGAGCCTGGGAGAAAAAACAATGGACAAGACAATACATTTTGCAATCGACTGGAGAATATAGAATAGCTATCCTCTGAGCCCCACTCAAAGAGATGGCATTTCTTTAGAGTTCAGAGCCGTGTTCCATTGCCAAAAATACAGTACGTTTTTGGGAAACCCTTTAGTCTTTACAAGTAAAGCTATGGGTTGGCTGGATCGGCCAGTGCTGCTGGATCTAGCCATGTTGTTCTTAGCTATACAGTGATACTGTATCTGTCTGAAAATGCGACAATGGTGCACTGACAAGTCAGCTTCTCTCCGGCTTTCCCGTACAACGTATCCAGATGATCATGGCACATTTGTACCAGTTGAATTCCTTTTGTCTCACGCCAAGAATGCCAGTGATGCAGCTTGATCAGCTATCCTCCCTGGCCCGATCAACAGTGCCATAGAGAGAGAGAGAGAGAGAGAGAGAGAGAGAGAGAGAGAGAGAGAGAGAGAGAGAGAGATAGAGGGAGAGAGAGAGAGAGAGAGAGAGAGAGAGAGAGAGAGAGAGAGAGAGAGAGAAAGAGAGGGAGGGAGGGAGGGAGGGAGAGAGAAAGAGAGACAGAGACAGAGAGAGAGAGGGAGGGAGGGAGAGAGAGAATGGTGGGAGAAAAAAAGCTCTTGTGCAGAGTATAGGTATCCACACATGTATAACTGTTAGCAGTAGTGATGCAGGATGGCAACAAACACCACCACATGACTACTTGTACTTGTACTGAAATCAATCATATCCTAACAGCAATACGTTGTCTAAGGGTGTGTACGACTGGTACAACCTAGAACAAGATCCTCCAGAACAGAATGTTTGATTGGGACCGCACCTGTTCTGGGTGGTCCAAAATACAATGTATGTTCAGCTTGCTCCAGACTCGGGGGCCAGAACAGCTGGAGCAGTTTTTACTTTATCGTCACAAAACCTGGCTGCAACATTGACTTCGGGTTCTTGCTACAAGGCTGGTCTTTTGCACCAGCGGATCCCATCCGGTTCTAGAACATACTAGACAAATTCACTGATAGGTATGCTACAGGTTCTCACCATGGGCAGCGACCCAGCCGACACCGGACTCTTTGGCCTTCTGAATAGCCAAGTCCATGCTAAACTGGCCAACAGTCTGCAAGCACCAGTCACAACACAACAAAGCCACGATATGTTACAGTGGTGAGTGGGTTCAGCAAAAACTTAGTTCACACAAATGAGAAAAGAAAAAAGAGAAACACATGACCAACAGGCACATGTGCTGTGCTAAACTGTTTGTAAAAACAGGACTGCTTCAGCTGGGAAAAGAGCTTGATCATTGGGCAAGGGCGTGACTCACCGCACCGAGACACTGGTTGCCGTTTACGAGCGCCGTGGATGACGTGGAGCGCTCCAATTCTGGCTCAGCATCCACCCTCGTCGAGCCCTGTTGGATGTCGCGTACATACATTTCTATAGCGGCCGAACGCACACACACACACACACACACACACACACACACACACACACACACACAGCATTACAGGAATAGAGGTGTTCGGATTTCAGTATGCAGCCTCTGCTCGACACTTCTAGGCAAAGATTAGGAGGATCTGCACAAAATGGACCATACTAGTACTTGGTCTGGAGGGAGGCATACAGATTTGGTGTGAATCTTACATGTACATATCTAGTATCTACCCATCCATGTTCAGAAACTTGCCACGTTGAGAAATGAATAGTTAGCACACGTAGTACAGAAGTCACTGGAAATCCAATGAGGACTTCCACACCATTACTCTAGACAATGGTCACATTGGTGATATGAGTATGATCAAACCCAGCTCTTAGGCGCCGTTCATCACCGCCTTGACTGCCTAGAAAGCTGGATAAAAGGACCTGCTGCTGCTGCTCATTTCACCAATGTGCCGATTACAGCATTTCCCTGAATATCAGCCGCACCTTTTTACACTAGTTACTTCAAAGGAAAAGAAGGAGGTGCGACTCACAATCCAGCTTGACTTCCTACTTTAATAATTATGTGAATATCAATATCATATAATTATGGCTCAGACTTGAAAATGGGGGTGTGACGCATAATTATTGAGTGTGACTTACAATCAGGGAAATATGGGCAATGGTGCGAAATCCTCATTGGATTTACCAGTGGCTGCTGAGCTATGTGTGCTGATTTGCCTTCCTACACGTAAATCTCCATTGAATTGAATACCGTATTATCTCTATTACAAGCGCAGTCTCTTGTAGAAACCCAGTCTCTATTATAGGCGCACTCCAAGAGGGCTTCGAAGATATACAAGCGCAGTCTCCAATATAAGCACAGGGTTTGTATTGGAGACCTGTATGGATCATGTCCATGCATGTTTGACATCACAAAGTGTCACATACCCACATGCTGATTGCTGTGGTAAAGTCTGTGATCCCTGAGATCTAAAATTCAGACTCACTCAGTGTACCAGGAAGCACAAAACTGCAGTCCCGGTACCTGCTGGGAAACTTTGTGCTACTGATACAATGCAAAATATTATATTAAATAGGCAATGTACTAGTACATGTACCAGGTGGTTGAAAAATTATAAGCCCAGTCTCTTGTAGAAGGCCAGTCTCTAATATAAGCCCGGGGTCTGGACTGGTTGAAAAAATATAAGCTCTGGGCTTATAATGGAGATAATACGGTAATTCCAACTACAGTACTGATGGTCTCATGCCAGTTATCCAAATATCTTCGAATCATCCCCAGTTTGGACCCAGGTAAATGAAGCTTTACTCCTACTGTAGTATTACATAGTCTGTAGTATGACATAGTCTTGCACTGCTCCAAGCCCTAGAGCATTGTCGATGCACCATTTCAGGCTCAAATATTCCCAGACAGTGCGCACTTTCATGAGATGTGTGGCAGCAAATGCATCTTGAGTGGCCCCAACATTAGACCACTGAATATGAAACAGGGCTGCACTACATAATTCCTGCGGTAGAGTCTGACTTCACAGCATGCATGTTTTCATTATCATTACACTAGAATATGACGCCATCTCCATGAACAGGTAATGCCACGTGTGTTGTGTTACCACAGACAAAAGCAAAATCAAATTTGACAGTTTCGGAGACAATTTTCATTTCACTTTCGATTGAATGTCAAATGTTTTCAAATCGTGACTCTACCGCAATCAAACGAAAACATTTACCAAGTCGGTTCATGCCGTGGCTGTAATGCCCTCTGGAATCCGCGGACACCAGCAACTCCGCCATCTGGCTCGCGTGAGTTTCCTTTGCCCCCACCGACTTGAGGCATTCCTCTGCAAACCTTCGTGCTTCCTCAACTGGCACGACTTTATGGTCGGCAGCATCTCCTGCGCCAAAGCCAGTCACACTCCGGAGACCTTGACATAAAAGAGAGGAAGTAGAGAGTGGGGTCCGGACTGCCCGAAATAACGACATGGTGCCTTTTCTTCAAACAAAGCACAATCAAATTCTCATAAAAATAGCTTTGACTCCAAAATTGAGTTTGAAATCAAATGGACTGATTGGCTCGGAACAACAAAACAACACTTACCGCTAGTGCCGGTAGTGCTGTGCTTCTCAACAGCCGGTACACTGTCGCATGCAGGGAGTAGTAGTACTGCTCCCTGGTGGCATGCGGATGTGCGTGCAGTCTCACAAAGACTTTTTTTTCTTTTTTCAAGGTACTTGTGGAAGCGAAACTCGTCCGAAAGCATTCACATCCTCCAGGTCCACTTGACCACCTACTCAGGTAAGCCTTTTCTTTCGATCTCTCTCAACTGCTTCTTGTCGGCAAGACTGTGGCATTTCGCCCCGGCCTGCCTAGCCTAGCCTGTTGACACTTTTGTTGAAATAAAAGCTTGCACACGCGTAGGGCTAGTGCCTGCACCAGTATGTAGTGGGACCGGTACTTTTTCGACTTCAAAAAGCAGCACGTGCAAGTACAAAAAGTGCACGTGATGAATCATAGAAAGGAGTGCTCATTTTCTGTTTCTCGTTTTGACTTTAACATTTCGTGTTCTTTGACCTCACTCTTCAGTTTCGTAGGTGCAGTGTTTGAATGGCCTTTACATCTGGGTAGCAATCATGCGGTTACCACCCATGCCCTCCCCGGGGGAGATAGTGAGGATTTATGGCCTATCCGCAAAGAGAAAGCTGGCGCAGAACTTTCTGCTAGACTGCAACGTGGCTGGTAAGAATGTTCAGCTCACATTTCATGAAAATCTCGAAAAAACTTACTCGAGGTCACATAGATTTAAATTGGGCCACTGCCGTGGTAGATCGGTGGCATTATCTTTCTAAAACACGATCAGTACTTTCCTAAATATTTTCGTTTTGAAAAAACAATAAAACATTAAATTTTATGAAACCTCACTCCAACACTCACTGCAGTACCATCTCTTCACTGTGAATCAAATTATTTATGTTCCAGCAAATTCTCGGGCCTGGCCCATCATCAGAGTGAAAAGACCGTTATTGGAGTATTGGAGTGAGGTTTCATAAATGTGTAAGTGGCGGCGTTGGAGTTTGCGGACAATAATATAACAACAAACAATCGTGAACAGCCCCGGACTGTCCGTTGTACTACGGCTAATACGGTGTCATGCAGGCACCATACTATGGACCATACTGTTCCACACTGCTACCACACTGGCATTGTGGTACTGAAGTAGTTTTTGTTCAATGTACTGCGATGCTTCATGCCAGTAGTGCTGTATTCCTGTTCATTTTTTCGTTTTGCAGAGAAATTTGTACGCCTGGCCGACCCGTTTGTGGAGAACTGCTTTGTGTGCGAAGTCGGACCTGGCCCCGGGAGTCTTACCCGCTCTATCTTGATGAGGAACCCGGCAAGACTTGTAGTTGTCGAAAAGGACAGTCGCTTCCTGCCGGCCATGAAGGTGTGTAAAGCTGCGAATGTACCTGTCATAGGGGATGTTTGATGCGAGATAATAAAAAACAGAGTAGAGATTGAATACTAGTAGACGGTCTCTGCTTTGTGAAGCTCCGCTGGTGACACTAGCATCACAAGTACAGTGAATCCCTGCGCTCCCTTTTAGCCGGTGACAGCTTGTACAGTACTGTAGGCAAGTGCCTGTAATCTAGCCTGGTGATTGCTGTGTAGTGTCCGGGTCGTGAATGCACACATGTGACTCTGTGGAGTCTTTGCTGCTTGTGTTGCTTCAGATGCTGCGAAGTTTACGCAAGTCCGGCGAAGTTCGCATTGTGTGGGGCGATGTGCTCAAGTACAAAATGGAGACAGCATTCACCGGTGTTGCCAAGCCTTTGCCATGGGAAGGTAAGCAGCTAGAGGGAATGCCGGTTACCTTGAAGTGGGAATAATTCACCAAAGAACCCCTATGCCCCTATGGAACCCCTAATATATGTAATACGAGCCCCTGTATTGTGTGTATTCCGCTTTAGCACTGCTTAAAATGTCTGACATATGCTACAGGGTAGATAGGGCATGTACGCAATGGTGAAAACAGCTTCACTCGTGTGATTGCGTCTGATAGTAGTGTTGTGCGTGTACAACAATGCTGTGTTGTTTGCATGTGGACTGTGCAGCACGGCCAAACACCTGTCTCATCAGCAACTTACCGTTCAACATCTCAACGCCGCTGATTATTCGCCTGATGCGTGACATCGCCAACCGCGACGGACTATATCATTACGGCCGTGCGCACATGGTGCTGTCGTTCCAGAAGGAGGTCGCTGAACGTATGATGGCGCCCGTTTGTCATGCACAGCGCAGCCGTCTCTCCGTGATGGTGCAGACATACACGTCCATTGTTGATCACTTCCTCATCCCTGGCTCGGCTTTCGTGCCTGCGCCAAAGGTAAGTACTCACCAGTGCTTGCTGGCTGTTGCTGTTGTTGTTGTTGTTGTTGTTGTTGTTGTTGTTGTTACACCTTTTTGTCCCTATTTTTCCTGAGTGTTATGAACTTATGATACATGCACTTGAAGTATAAATTCATGTTTCGTGATGTGTATGTGTGTCATTGTGCAGGGGTGAAAAAAAACACGCACAAAGTGCAGTCTTGGAATATCTTGCAGAGAGGGCGATACTAGTATGGTGACCATTGTCTATACCTTGTTCACTGGCTCTGTGTGTATGTACATGTAGGTCGATGCAGCGGTGCTCAAGTTCGTCCCGCTAGTCACACCGCGACTAGATGTACCGTTTGATGACCTGGAGATGATAGTACGGGTGCTATTCTCCTATCGCCGTGCTTTAATCCGCAAGGCAGCACGGTAGGTTGCAGATTCTCCTTGTCAAAACTGCTCAGTATGAAGTTGTGTTCTGTTATGCCTGTAGCGTCCGGTCAATCTTCACCTTCCTCGTACACTAATTACATTGCCACTGAATGAGCTGGACGGTTACTGTAAATCTGACCTCTAGCGTGGAGTAACAGTCAGGTACTGTACAGGCAGAAAAAAATTTTGGTCAATAATTTCGTCCAACTCCAAAGAAAGGGAGTTCGTCCGGTTGAACATTTCGTCCATGTATCATAAGAGTGTATTGAAAAGCTGGACAAATCGACATTAGTCCGGCATTTAATTTAGTCCAAAACTCCTTGGACGAAAAAGACGAAATTAAATTCCAGACGAATATTTCTGCTTATACAGTACTCCCTTTGTCATTTACAAGGGTAGTGTTTAGTAAAACCAAGAGTAGATAAACAAGAGTGTGCAACTCCAGCTATGGGGTCTGCGACGGCAGAACTTCACATCACGTGATGAACCCGTGCACTCTAGTGCATGATAGATACTGGGTTGTACGCAGCCCAGCTTTGGGTACAACTCTCTTGTGGTCACTTTGCACTGTTTGCCAGCATAACCTTTTGAACCATGTCACGTGATGTGAAGTTCTGCCGTCGCAGCACAGCATAGAGGTTGTGCAGGCAGTTGCACACTCTTGGTTATGTACTCTTGGTAAAACACATTTGAATCAAACGTACTGTGTATGTAAGCAGAAATGTCGATGTTTTGTACTCTACACAAGTTTGCAATGGAACAAAGCTATAATTTTAGTTGTTCCATGGCTATTCGGCCGATTGTCAGACAACAACGAGGTTTGTACTTTGCAAGGGGGGGGGGGGGGCAACTTCTCTTCAATTAGGGCACCAGCTCCACATACAACCGTACCTTAATTTGACCATGGCTGTGGCAGTCTTTTGTCGGGCTTTGCACTCATTCTGTGAACTTGCGTTGTGTTGCTCGTCTTTGATGTTGACAGACAAATGTTCCGCTATGACAAGATGATAATGGCCGAGTTCTTCCAGAGAGCAGACGTGCCTGACAATCTTCGCCCGCAGGAAGTCACTCTGGATGAGTGGGGACGTCTGTGCCGGGCCTATATCGACATGAAGCACTTGGCAACTGGCATCATTAACTTCCAGATTGATCCAGTAGATGCATACAATGACTACTATCAGATGAATGAGGGCGATGACTACAGCAAAGGAGAATTCGAGCCGGATACGGTGGAGGAGGAAGCCGCTCTGAAGGATCTGGACATGAGCCCTCTCATCACACAGACCCTATAGACTACCGGCACAGCTGTGCAGTCTTGTCGTCACCCACACCCTATAGACCAACATGGCAATGCAGTCTCTCGTCATCCAGACCTTGTAGACGAATGCAGCAGTGGATGTCAGTGAGCCCTGTCATCACTCATACCCTGTAGACTGACACCACAGTGCAGTCTCTCATCACCCAGACCCTGTAGACTGACACAGCAGTAGATGTCAGTACTGCTTGTGTCGTCAAGCAAACCCACAGGCCTGCTCGAAGCAAGACTGAGCAGCCAGTATGCACCACTTGCAGGAAGCCAGTCCTAACAAGTATTGTGTTCGCCTTGAGCATAGAACGCCCTGGACATTGACTAAACATTATGCTACAGCTGGCAAAAGTAGCAGCTACATAGCCAGCAGTAGCTCATGAAACAAACTGCTCAAAACTATACTTAGCCCCCCTTACTCTCCATTCCGCAATATTCAACTGATGGCGCTGGACGCAGAATATTGTCTCATGGCTGTGTGTTTAGTGGCTGCTAACTCCATTCATACACACACACACACACGCGCGCGCGCGCGCATGACCACACCGAGTATGAGACTTGAAGTGAAGACTTGAAGCGTACACACTCCACTGGCATACTGTCTACTCAACATGTGCGCTGTGTTTCCTGCCAGCTTTCTCATAGTCACTTGACAAGACCAGCTTAGATACTAGTCCATGAATCACTTCAAACAGCCTCATCATATTTTATATAATTTTACTAAAAAAATTGTAAAACTAAGTGTGCTCTGATGTGGGACTGATAACGAACACAAAAAAGTGGGTATGTGTATTTCAACAGCCCATGGAATAGCTAAACATATCCATCACACACAAATGCATGCACGCACACACACGCACCCACACACACACACGCACACACGGCAATGTACATACAGCTCAGCATAGATAGTAGAGACAGCATGACGAAATTCTGTGCTATGTACAATCGGCAAACGAACGGATACAGGAACACACACACACACACACACACACACACGTGTGTGCAAGTCCATGCACAACACATCACCACACGCTCACTGGCTCATCCCAACACAAACTATGTACAACGTAGTTCCAGGCAAAACACATTCCGAGCAGAGATGGCACCGGCACCCTCTGGTTACAGAAGTCCTTGCATCTCATTCATAAACTGATCGTACGCATCATCCTTTGCTGCAGCTGATGACACTGCCTTCTTCGTCTGAGTACTGACAGAAGGATGCTCGGGTGCTTCCGAGGCCACGGCCGCTGTAGCATTTGCGTCGGATTTCTTCCCGGGTGCACCCATACGCGCACGCAGAGCAGATGGAACGAATTGGGTTGAGCTGCCGAAGCTCTTGATCTGCGGCGCTGAGCGAATGACAGGACCGGATGCTTCGGCTGCCTTGTCATCGCCCGTGAGCTGCGCAGGTGCCGAGATGGTAGCACCGGCCGCCACCTTGGCTGGCGCTGATATAGTGGCAGCTACACCAGGCATTGGCGGCGGGGGCATGGGCATGCCCATGGGTGGTACGGGGCCACGCGGCGGGGGCGGTAAGCGAGGCGGTGGCATGCCAGGAGGCGGCGGAGGCATGCGAGGCGGAGGTGGCGGACGCATGCCGCCTGGCATGCGCGGCGGCATTGGCGCGTGAATGTGCGGCGGCAGTCCCGGCGGCGGACCGGGCGGAGGACGCATGTGCGGGGGCAAGCCCGGAGGAGGCCCGGGGGGCAAGCCCCTCGGCGGCCCTGGTGGCCGTCCCGGGGGTGGACCGGGTGGTGCGAACGGCGGCATACCTGGTGGACGTACTGATTGCGGCTGACGACCGCCATTTTCCTGGCCATTTTCACCACCAGCAGTTGTCTTCTCACCTCCCGCAGCTTCCTCATAATCACTGTCTGGCTCGTATTCTGATTCACCAGATAAATCTGAGCCGCTGTCACTACCGTCTTCCTCATCGTCATCACTACCACTTGAATCATCTGACATTCTCTCCTCACCACCTGCAGGTGCGTTCGAACCAGCCGGTGCAGCACTCTGGCCAGCAAGCCGGAGCAGCGTGGCTTGTAAACCAGTGGGCTGGTTTTCACTTTGCTGCTGCTGCTGTGCCGCTGCTGCTGCATCGCCTGGTATCTTCTTCTTCTTTTTCTTCTTTCTCCTCTTCTGAGTTTCTGCAGGGTCAGTTGCAGTCAGAGGCTCGAAGGGTTCTGTGCCGGGTGGTCGAAGAGGAGGTTCCCCTTCTGGGAGCGGTGACGGTGCCTCATAATCCACGCCCTGGTCTTCTTCTCCGTCCATCGCATTGGCATCCCATGGCGCCACTTCAAAGCCAGGTGGAGGGAGCCAGTGGGGAATTCTCTCGGCATTTGTTGGTGGTGGCCCCGGGGGTGGACCGGGCGGGGGACCGGGTAGCTCAGGGACTCGGTACGTGGAAGAACCACCTGCTGCAGCTAATTCCGCAAGTCTGCACAAGTAACCCAACACAAAGAGAGATAGAGAGAGAGAGAGAGAGAGAGGGGGAGGGGGAGGGGGGGGGGGGGGGGAGGAAGAGATTAGGCTGCTGACCATGACATGCACCACCACATGTATTGTAGTACATTGTATCAAGAGTACATAACCCCCCAGAGTGTGCAACGCCGATCCAGCTCTGTGTAGGGTCTTGGTCGAGCGGAATCGGATCTTCTGATGTCATGCGTACACTTCACACCAGCGCAAGGCCGGTCTCGAGGCAGGGCACCATTGTTTTTGATCCAAGAGTACCCGCGACTCCCCGGGTTCCCCTCAGATGTGTACGGTATTATGACGCAAAGATCCGATTCCGCTCGACCAAGACCCTATGCAGAGCTGGATCAGGCGTTGCACACTCTGGGGGGTTATGTACTCTTGATTGTATATGTACAGTTGTGCTTGGTGAAATTCGACCCAGAGTGCATATTCGGCGCCCTCAAGTTGCACAGCCCTTGACGGCCTGGCAGAAGTACAAATGCGGCTGTACACATGTACAAGTACAGTGATGTAATCAGAACTGGTGGTGCAGGGCACCAGTTTTGCACTTCGGGTCGGATTTCACCGAGCGCAACTGTATGTCAATACATTCAACAAACCAAGACCCAGGACCCTCATCTTTAGATATAGTGTATCAGGGTGCAAAACTTCAAACACTAACCTTGCTCCCTCCTGTCCTGGCAGTGGGATTTCACTGGGCAGCAGAAGAGGCCCGCCGCTTGGCAGTGGTATATTGGTGGGGTCTGGCAAGAGAACACGACAGACACAAGATACACACACACACACACACACACACACCGGACACAGTCACATAAGTTCACAGTGTCAGTTCAAAAGACGTCATCTCCGGAGTGAGTGCTACAAAGAGTGACATGACACCATTGCACACCAGTCACCGCTGACTTGTCACATACAGTCATGTACATGTGTCATGAACACGAGCAATGCTTGGCTAAGCGGCAACACTGCACCGTACGACAAACCCACAAGCAATACCGGTACGGTCAACACCAAGAGTTGGTTCTACACACGTGGAGGCAGTGGCAAACAAAAGCCCAGGCGCAAAAAGTACTTCTACCTGTACTAGCAGCAATCTGCTCAAGATAATCTCAAACACTGGGAGCAAATATACTAGTGCAATGTACAAGGAACATGCAGTCTTAAACCTCAAACAGAAGCCCACTGGAAGCCAGCCTAGTATGGTACATCACTGCAAGTAAGTTAGCATGACAGGCTTACACAGTACAAGAGCAGCATGCAGAAGGCACTTACCAGCATTCTTCTGCAGTAGGTGTAGCAAGTGATTTCCAGTTGCAATGCACACAGGTGTGCAGCCAAGCATCGCAAGAACAGAACAGCGTGCAGAGAAAGACACATAAACACATACACACACACACACGCATGTACGCACACACACACACACACACACACACACACACACACACACACACACACACACACACACACACACACACACACACACACACACACACACACCAACACATACCAACACACACCAACACACACACACACACACACACACACACACCAACACACACCAACACACACCAACACACACCAACACACACCAACACACACACACACACACACACACACACACACCAACACCAACACACACCAACACACACCAACACACACACACACACACACACACACCAACACACACCAACACACACCAACACACACCAACACACACCAACACACACCAACACACACACACACACACACACACACACACACACACACACACACACACACACACACACACACACACACACACACACACCAACACACACCAACACACACACACACACACACACACACACACACACACACACACACACACACACACACACACACCAACACACACCAACACACACACACCAACACACACCAACACACACACATGCGTGTGTGAAAAAGCATAGAGTCAACTACATCCCACGGCAGTCAGTCAATGGGAGCAGAGGCCTGACCGGACCGCCGGAAGCAGTTTTTGATTGGTCCGGTAGTATCATGGCCCTCTAAGTCTATACTTTGTGTATGATATAGTTAGTGGGTAGATCTACACATGACCACTTAGTCTGTGTTGGTGGCCAAAAAATAGTTAGTTGGTCCGGTAATAACCTGACCAACCGGACTGGTTCCGGCGGGCCTCCCTGACTAGAACACATGTACAGAGCCTAAAAGAGATCGAGTGAACAGTGGGAATTCTAGGAGAACTTTTAGATGCAAAGGAACGCAGCAATGGCTGATGAGCGATAAAAGTACCAGAAACATGTTCGCTTCATACACCGAATGTTCACTTGCAGCAGACTCACCTGAAGTTCAGCTTGCGCTGCAGAGCAGAAGGCAGAGAAGCCACACAGAGACATACCGGTAGTCATCAGTACATGTGCACTAGTGATCAATGACAACACAACTATCCGCTAGGTATGGTGGACAGCGCTGACAGCCACACAACCCAGCACACCAGGTCACCAGCACACCTAGGCAATAATAGACTTGTTTTAGTATCCAAACAAGTACTAGACGGACGCTTGAGTGTTGGCATGTGCATTCCTAACCCGGTACATGACTGTATTGGTGGAATTTAAGTTCTAAAGCCCACTCGAGGTGATAAGCTACAATTGGGCTACGGCTACGGCAACAGGCAAGCAATGCAATTCTTTCCTCTCCCAGTGCAACGCCTTAAACATCTTTGCCCATCACTGACATCCCTCACCATACATGCAAATAAGACGGTGCCGTCATGCACCTCCACTATATGGCTACCTCTCACCGAGAAAGTTAACATGCATACAGGCTGATACAGCACAGAATTATGCGTGCATGAACGTACGAACGCGCATGCACGCACACACACACGCACAAAAAGTTAAAACTTGAGGCCTGTGCACTCGAGTCTTACCAAAGCTGTCCCTGACCGCCTGCCGCCGCTCTTGGCTTTCCGCCAGTGACCTGCAAGAACAGCGGACACGAAAACACTGCTAGGCAAGCCAGGCATGCATGTACATCAAGTGTGCAGTCACCACTGGTGGGAGCATAGCAAGCACTTTCAAGTATTTGTCGTGATTAGCGTATGCATGGAAGAATTGAAGAAAGCTGTGCAGTAGTGACAATACAGCCATGGTAGTGCACCAAGCCCCATACAGTGGATAGGAGTCCACTCACTTTTTCAGCTCTGGATATTTCTCTGGCAAAGACTTGTGCTGCAAATGTAGGGGAAGAGAGCGCAGTACACAGAACACATGACGTCATACGACATGCACTAACAATACATGATGGGTACTAATACCGAAGCAGGGTGGCGCAAGAATACCAGCAGAGGGTTCGCATCTCCACAGAGCACGGTGACATCACTCTCAACGGACTGAGAGTGCAGCGCACTGCCGAACAAATGAAAGTAAACAGGGCGGTAGAGAAAAACCATCGTATGATGGAATTCCCCCCTATCGTCAGCGTTAGACACTCAAGCCCAGCATAAAAGAACGGGCATATACACGGTACGCTTGGCAAATACTTACATAGAAGGCAAGCATGCGCTCTATTGTTTCCTCGAGTCGCTTTTTCTTCTCCTTGATGGATGTTTCATTGGGTAAAGCGAGCGGGCCAGCTTGTAACTCTGCATGCAATCAATTTACAAATCACAAAGTGCTTCAAAAATTTGGGCTAACTCACAAGAACCACACACTCACAACCACATGCAAACACACCCACGCACACCCATAGTCCCATACCCATACCCACGAGCACACGCATAAATGTCCGCGAATACGCATGCATACACACGCACGCACGCGCACGCACACACACACACATTCTTCCTTGCAGACAGTTGTTCAACAGAGCAGTTCACCAATGGGAAGGGGATAGCTGTAGGACTTCGTAAAATCAAGAGGTCACCACAATCACCGGGGCGTACACAGTGAGACATGAACACATTAGCCAAGAAGCAAGACCAAGCTCACCAAGTTGCTCCAGACGCTCCAACTCCTCCAGAACCTCTGAAGGATCTTTCGACCGCAACACTGACTCACGAACAAACTGCCGCTGCTTCTTGTTCTGCACAGCAATAAACAAAAACATAGCATTAGGCTACAAGCGCGTGAAAAGTTGAAAACTTATGGCGATGACAATGACATCAAATTCAAAGGCAACAGCATCAGCACCAGCCACACCAATAGCTTCGATTTACCTTTTTCAATTCCCGACGACGAGACTCCTTGCCTACAAATACAAATCCAATACAAGCAGCAGGGCACGTTTATTATTCAGAATGATAAGCTGTGACACTCAGATCAATCATCTGTTTTTTGTGACTTTCTTTAGCCAGGCTAGTCTTACTTGGGCGTTCAATCCCCACCAATCTGGTGACCTCCCTACCGAGTTTGTCGTGTAGTTTTTGTTTTGTTTTTACCGGCACATGTATACTTTTAAAGTGTGCATGAGCTTCAACGCATTGCATCACAGACACAGTCCCGTCCGCCGGGCTTGCCTCTGGCTGGTACAATGTACAAGAAGTGGGAAACACATGCAAAGTATAATATTGTGATACTGAATGAGCCTGCCAGCGTCAAGCAATGGTGTGCGTATGCGGTGCACGGGCCGCTTGCACAAAGTATCAGAGAAGTTACTGACGAAGAAGACAATGGCAACTCGCTCTCAACGACATGACGGGTTATTTCTGAATAAGCAAATTTTTAATATTATGGTTATTTGTTGTTGTTGGTGGTGGTGGTGGAGGTGCTGCCAGAGATATCCGTCATTGTTGCAAATACAGGGTCGTGTATGTGGAAGTAGCCTCCAGGTGCATGGAGCAGTGTTAGCCCGGATCAATGTGACAGTTGAGGCTTTTGTTAGCCAAAACAATAATTATTGTATGTACATCATCAGCAGGGTGGTAGACAGCATCGCCAAATTTAATATAATCTTATTTCGGCCGTGAAAATGTTACAATCCTGCGATGCCTTGAGCTGGTTCTCCTTCCAAAAAGCAATGCATGTAACTGTATTTTGCCTCCACTCTACCCATACATTCCTGACCTGAATACTTGCCATCTACCTATACTGCTCGTGTTTTAAATTCCAAAAAGAACGTTATCGCTTCATTTACACTGTGACTAAGAGGACAGAATTCCAGGGAGTTATGCACTCCTGCTGGGACTTGAAATTCTGTGTCTGTCTGCTGAGAAGCCAGTTACAACACGCACACAGAACCCAGGCAACAGATACGTGACGTTCAGGAGCCCCGATCGCCGCCTGTCTTATGCCAATGAGGTCTTAGCTCCGAGAGATATCGTGTTTTCTCAAAGGAAAATCAGCAACTTACGAGCTTGGTCTGTCGGGTTCATGAAGCGCCCGCCCTTCGTGCTGCCCGTTGTTCGCCGACCCATGGCTGCGAAGGCTAACTTGTCTACACCAGCATAAAGGAAACGGCTCGCAAGCCCTCGGAAAACTAATTATTCCATACACATCTGTTTGCACATTCGATCAACTCAAACAAAAATGTGAAATTTCGTATTTCAATCGCGATAACCTCCGTCAAAAAAAAAACATTTTCGAGGATAAAACAAAAAAGTGGTCACTTTGCCGGCTGACAACCTGACGAACATCATGGTATACCGGTGCTTTATGCACTCTTGATGGCATTGGCAGGGAGTCGTGAAATACCATTTTACGACTGTCAGTCATGCATGGTACCAAGAGTGGGTTATGTACTCTTGATGGTACCAAGAGTACATAACCCCCCAGGGGGGTTATGTACTCTTGATGGTACCAAGAGTACATAACCCCCAGGGGGTTATGTACGAGTCGTACTCTTGATGGTACCAAGACTGCAAGAGTAAAAATTAGCTCCCAGGGCCTAGGGAGCTTATAATTATACGCTTGATGGTACCGTACAGATCAGGCTTGCAGGGAGCAGTGGCATACACACCCGATTATTGGCTATTTCGTTTCTCCATTTGAATGCGTTGCGCTCCTATGGTTCATTCATGTTCTCACATTTTGTTGAGCACGAATAAAGATATTGTGTCCAGTTATGTACTGCTGTAGACTCAGGGAGCGGTACCTTACTACATGTACATGTACACGATACTCCCCATGGTAGAGAGCAACCATGACCGTGATGACAGTCATGATGCGCGCATGCATACACACACACACACACACACACACACACACACACACACACACACACACACACACGCACACACACGCACACGCGCGCGCGCACACACACACACACACACACACACACACACACACATGCACACGCGCACACACACACACACACACACACACACACACACACACACACACACACACACACACACACACACACATGCACACACACACACACGCACACGCACATGCACACACACACACACACTCTCTCTCTCTCTCTCTCTCCCTCCCTCTCTGTCCTCTCAGAAGACCAGACCGTGGCAACTACACAAGATACAGGGCACATTGCTCATCTGCTCTGGCCAGGCCAGGTACAAAATCAATACTGATTTGAGCAGGAATGCTAGCAAGACGGCGCTGATGGGCAGGATAACGATGTGCCCTAGCTAGTTCAAAGTCAAGGTTAGGAGTCTTCAAAGAGACGGTCGTGCCAAAATCAAAAAGTTAAAAATAAACCCATATGAGAGGGGAATCAGCGTAGGCAGGCACTGGTTAGGATTGCCCTGAGCAGCAGAAAACGCTGATAAGATTAGGAAAGATGCAGAAAAAAACAAGATATAAATAATCTCGAAAGTATCCGGTCAGGTGTGTCAGCCATAGTAAACGGGTGGAGGAAGTAAACTCAAGAACATAATATGACGGAAACACAGGGTCAGAAAAGTCCTAAAAATCAAATCATTGCCCGACTATGCGGTCCAACGAGAGCACGGAAAGTTACATTTACGGTGCTGCGGTGAAAAAAAGATTTTTTTTGCTTTCGTGCAAATCGGTGCCTTGCTAAAAGAGTCGCGAGCTCCGGAAAAGGAAGTCACACTTGCAGTGTGAACCTGACGACATAACAGTGTGCGTGAGCAGCAACCAGTGATCTACAGGCTATCCTATAAATACAGACTAAGGATAATGGGCAGCTGTATCAAAAATGGACAAACAAATGCTGCCCCTCGGTGAGACCAGTACAAACGGCGCGCCAAGTGGCAGATCAGCAAAGAAATTCACACGCTGGCAAATCACACTGAAAACTTGCTACTCCAGTACGATGCAGTGCAGTGCAACGACTACGGACTATCCCGTTCCTTGCTATACGCCTCATCGCGAGATGGACGACGGTGGGACGATGGTATACGTATCCCACACAATGATTGTGTTACGTTCTACAGGCGCTACTCAGCTTACTAACGCCGCTGGTTCATCTGCAAGAAGTGTCGTCGTTCAACCCACTGTCCAGCTGGTGCAGCCATTAGGTCTTGCCAGTGCTGTGACTCTTCAGGCGAGCATTTCTCATCCAGACCCAGCAGCAGCCCGCCAAGGAAGTCGTTACTGCCGCGTTTGTCAAAGTCCCAGACTGTCAGCTCCATGCTGCGATTCTCCAGCTCACTCTCAGCGCTCAGTGCTCCTTCAAATACAAGTGTGTGCTTCCACACGGGCGTGTTGTTACGAGACAGCGTTTGCGTCTTCTGCTTGTTCTTCGTATCCGGAAGGAGATAGCTGGAGGGCAAAGGAGATACAAGTGGCAAGAGCTTAGAAACAATACTGGTTGAAAAGTTTCGGGGATAGTCACACACAGGTGAGGCCTCAGTTTCAGCAACCACCCACGGGATTAGACGTATAGCGGTCTCTTAGTACAGGTGGTCGCTACAACTAGGGTGATCCTCGTATATTCTACACGTTTACACATTCTGGTTGCAAAGAATAGTGGTCTTACAGACCAGGTGATTGCTGAAACCAGGCGGATACTGAAGCCGGGCGGATGCTGAAATAAGGTGCTTGCTGAAGCCAGATTTCACCTGTACACACACATACATGGCAGCCCTGCACAGAACCCAAGATGCTTGAGGCTCGTTACTAAGCAACAGTTTTCACCAAACTGAACACTAGGACTCACTAGCACATATGGCACATGCAAGTGTGCACTCGTATCTGTCTTATCTGGACCTCGAAGTTACGAGCACCTTGGTCTAACAAGCACCCGGTGGGTGAGTTTTTAGCGGAAATATTACTACTCTTTTTGCCATTTTTTGTGGAAATAGTGACGTCATATGCCAGATGTGTAGCCCTTCCCCATTGAAATGTATGTGATTCAGAGAATTAAATTATTTCAGAGTTATGAATATTTCAAAGTTTTGGGCAGTACCCGGTCTCGGACCGCCCAGATAAGCGAGATACATAATATGAGTGTAACTGTTACGTGGCAGGCAATCATCAGACAACTGATACTGGCGTTCTACCCAGCAGCACGCTTATAAACACAATCATAATAATGGTCACAGGCATAAACAAATCTGGCGCCTGGATAAGCAAGATATGAGTGCACTTGCAGGAAAGCGCATTGCAATATCAACCGGGCCCAGTTCACACCGGAGACCAGTTCACACCAGAGACCAGCACACCCCGGACACTCACCCCTTGACGAACGGATCGATGAAACCGCTCTTGCTCTTCACAGGAAGGTTGTCGGCAGACTCAATCAGAGCTTCAACAGTGATCTTGGGAGATTTACTCTTCTTCTTGCCAGAAGACTCTGGCACAACTACACGCAATGACAGAACTAGCTCGCCGACTGAAGAACCCTCTTCTTCGGCTGCGGCCTGTGCATCAGAAAGACAAAAAAAACAGCAAAAAAATGTTGAAAGCTGAATTACCCCGACATTGTGGTCCAGATGATGGCAGAGATGCTGAGTAACTCGCTGGTATTGCCAGCAGCCTGAGAACACAGCCACTTCAAAGAATTGTGCCCGGTAGTTATAGCTCAGAGATCACGCAGAATGCCAAACCTGACAAAGGTTTACTTGAAGTAGTTCAAACAAACAGAGGAACGGTACGACGGTGCCCCACCCTGCAGCACCTGCTGCTACTGTCACGCATCCACAACATTCAGAGTTACTGTATTGGAAAACATGTGAGTATCATGCATCATCTATCTGGATCTCAGTGCTGCAACACCCAGCCTGTACCAGAATAAGGTCTACAAAGACAAGAGCAATTTTGAGTTCCTGGCGAATAAGCCTTTTCCAGAAACAATGGCGATGATAGCCAATGACGAAGAACTCCTGTTACATGATTCCTAATTACTGCATGTTAGTCAACCAAGTTCAAGGGCAGAGAAAACCAGTAGTGCACAGTGGAGTAAGAGACGCACCGGTTCACAGAGGACATATTCCGCTGGCGTCGGGTCGGTGAGATCGACCGAGTAGAGGGGCACGCGGATCTCTCCCAGGAAAGTGTTGTGCCCGACGCGACTCTTGTCCCACACTGACAAGTGCACTGTGATGCCATCAAGCGCCTTCTGCTCCAGCTTATACTGCAACACACAAATACACAAACACACAGCAGTAACAACAGGGTATATACACTACACAGACCAGTAGGGAGTAGCAGAATGTAAACCACGGCTTCCATGGACGAACGAGCACGGACTCGTTGTGAGCAAGCCTCACTCAAACTAACATGAAGAGATAAGAACACCGAGCGAAGCAAAGCGCATCGCATGAAGCTGTGTTCGGAGCATTTCTCCTCCAGCACGACTGTATGTTAGCAGGCTGGAAGCCTACCCGTCATGGTGCAGCTCACACTACCACAAACACCAAAACAGTGATCCAACAAAGAAAATGACAGCGGATGTACCGGAAAGTCAGTCTGACGGACTCTAACAGGGTCAGAGAAATGTAACACACCAGTATTCTATTCGGGTACCGCAATTGTTCCTACATAAGAGGGAAGGGCACGGGCTTCACGGAGGTTCAGGTATCTACGTACATGTACATGCTCTACAAGATGGTGTAAGTAACAACTCCCCTATTCCACCCAGTGAAGGAACAGCTGTGGCCAAAGACATCTGACCCATGAGCCGAAAGCAGCGCCACGGCTCACGCGGCCCATGCGGCCCTCAGATGGGTTTTGGTCCTCACATGATGTAATTGAAATGAAAACGCGCCGCTACTTTTGACTAACGGGTCGGAATTCTTTGGCCACTACTGTGTGTACTAGTGAGGAACTAACAGATATTGTTTCATTGAACGTTGGGCTGCGTGACTTCGGGAATGACTTCGTCTTCTTCTTGCTCTCCTTGGAGCTGTCTGGAAGTAGATAGGCCTTCACATATCTGCACAAGACAACAACACCAATGACAACAACAACAACAACAACAACAACAACAACAACAACAACAACAACAACAACAACAACAACAACAACAACAACAACAACAACAACAACAACAACGACAACAGAACATGATACAGTCGTCCATCTCTACTCCAGCACTTTGCACAAACCAGCATACTTTTTAGTAGCCGAAATGTCCTACTCATGCCCGCTGCACCATTAACAGACTCGTTAATCCAGCACCCTCCCTAATGCAACTTCTCCAGCACACATGGTACCGGATTGAAATGGTACCACTGTACATGCCAGTAGTGTACAGGGATCTCATACGCCTAAGACTGTAGGGCAAACCAACCTAGCCTGGTATGTTCGCATTCTTTACCATTCAACTGTATACACAACCATGTTATCTGGGAAATTTTAGGTGTTTCCTTCTCCTGAGTGAGAAATCAGTGTCAACAGAGAAGGCAAAGAGAGTCCCTGACTTCACCGCAAAGGCGCAAACGCAAATCTACTCGACCGCACTAGTTAAAGCCGCTGCCGGCAAGGTATACTGATGCTGACTCGACCGACTCGGCTGGCTACCGCCTATTCGCAAGACAGAGCAAGAAGACGTTCCTTCTACTTGAGCAGGAAATGGCCACTTGCCTCTAGAAACGGGGGCCCTTAGAACACATAGACATGCACCGAGTCGCATAACTTCCTCTGCCGCACGGAGGATGTAATTTCATCAGCCATTCATAGACTTCACAGTTTTGCTCAATCCGACAATTTTACCATCATCGCCGTGTCGTAGTACAGTCTGCCGCCAAACCGATTTTTCCAATTACACAAACAAGGCAGGTGGAGGCAGCTCGAATAGAGCGCTCAAATGCATGAAACCTGAAGTTACAGCTCTGCGGCCCTTCGTCACGGTGTTTGTGTGTATTTTTCTAACTATGTGTGTGTGTGTGTGTGCGTGCGCGCGTGCGTGTGTGTATAAATGTATGTGTGTACCGAGTCTGATGAATGCACGGTTGGGCGTGAAACTCTGAGATACAACCACGGAGCCTTTCTGTGCACTGCGTGACTGTATGTGTGTAGCTGTACTCGATAAACAATGCCACATGAAGGCAAGTGCTAGAACATTCAAAGCTGCAGACGAACTCTAGCAAACAATTCCACTGTTCCGATTTCATGCAGACTGTACACGGTACAGTACACTTGACGCCGAGACCTCCGGTCGGGTGAGTTGCTCCCAGCACATCGGCACGTCGTCTCTACATCCCTGCGTTTGTCCTTTTCCTTGTTTCATTTTGCTCTCCACATGTTTTCCAGTTGGGCTGTGGTAATAGACTACATGTAATAGTAAAAACAAATATAAATAATAGACTACATGTAATAGCTAGAGTACATAACCCAAGAGTGTGCAACTCCAGCTATGGGGTCTGCGACGGCAGAACTTCACATCACGTGATGAACCCGTACCCATCATTTGCACTCTGTGCATGATAGATACAGGGTTGTATGCAGCCCAGCTTTGGGTACAACTCTCTTGTGGTCACTTTGCACTGTTTGCCAGCATAACCTTTTGAACCATGTCACGTGATGTGAAGTTCTGCCGTCGCAGCACAGCATAGAGGTTGTGCAGGCAGTTGCACACTCTTGGGGATTATGTACTCTTGGTAATAGTAAAAACAAATATAAATTAAAAAACCGTACGATGTGATTTGTCCGTTGGAGTTAGGACTAGCGAGATCCTTGCAGCCAACAATGTTCAGGTTGAGTTTTCCAGCCTTGAAGGAGAATGCCACCGTCATGCTGCCAGTCACCATGACCTTCTTGCTGCCCATTATGCTGTAGGTGGATACAGCCGACTGCTGACTGGTCAAACTGCTGATAGACTACACACACACCGGTACACACCGATACAAACAGGCAGACAGACAGGCAGGTGGACAGACGGACAGACACACACACACACACAAACACACACACAAATGCACAGAGAGATATACACAGAGAGACGTAAGTATGCAGGCACGTACGCACACTCACATCCGCACACTCACATCCGCACACACACACACACACACACACACACACACAAAAAAAACATGTGCGCACGCACATATGCACACCCACACACAGTTGAGACATATAGGCAAAATGACAAAAAAACATGCTCAAGTTCACATTTGAATGAAACAATTCTGGAAAAGGCAATTACTACAGCGGCCCGTACAGTAGCATAGAGCTGCTGATCCGGTGACACTACAGTAGGTGCCGTACTGGTAAATGCATACACTCAACTTCGCTAATAACCACTGTGGATATAACGACAATTCGCTAATAACGACAGAATTCCCATGCCCAGAGCAAAGTCCCATCTAACTGTAATACATATAATGAGACTTCGGGTATAAGGACACTTCGCGAATAAGGACACTTTTCTGATGCCCCGCCGAGTGTTGTTATACGCAAAGTTGACTGTATACTGCACACACTTGTACTTGTACTTGTACTTGTCGCACACTGCCAAAACTGGTCACGTGGGTCTCCCCGGGAGAGGGGAGAGAGACTCAAAAGGAATCTTGGAAAGATGACTCAATTGGCTATTGAACCGCCCAACGGCCGACACCCCCTGAAATCCCCAAAACTCTGGGTGGACTTGAAAATGATCCCACTTATGGGCTCACCACACCTCAGTA
This sequence comes from Sycon ciliatum, assembly GCF_964019385.1. Classification (NCBI taxonomy): domain Eukaryota; kingdom Metazoa; phylum Porifera; class Calcarea; order Leucosolenida; family Sycettidae; genus Sycon; species Sycon ciliatum. The sequence continues at coordinate 24,774,776 of NC_088646.1, forward strand.
AGTGGGTGAGGACAAGGTGCAGAAAAAGGATTGACGGCATCAGGGTATCCGTCCTGGGATCCAACTGCAATTACCCCTGCCCCCAGTGAAGGTAATACGTGCTACTAGTGTGGGTGGCTAAATCAGAGTGGATCTGATATTAGCTTCACTAGCACCACACACACACACACACTGAACAAACGCATGTCCGCAGGTACGCACGCACGCAAACCAACAGGTGTGTGTCACTTACATGTTTTCTTGCCAGAAGTCCAGGCTTGCGAGGAAGCCCATCCGAGTCCTTGCGACTTAAAGAGTCTTGTGCACCAATTGACTGTTTGCTACTTAGGGAATCCCTGTCGAAGGATTGAGACGTTGCAGCTGATTCAATTACGGCTGCAAAAGCTGGTGATGCAAGTGCTGACATTTCTTCCAGCTCCTTCTTCTTCAATTCTTCTTGTCTCCGTTTCTCTGCTTCAGCTTCTTCCTCTTGTCTCCGTTTCTCTGCTTCAGCTTCTTCCTCTTGTTTCTGTTTCTCTGCTTCAGCTTCTTCCTCTTGTTTCCTTCGAGCAGCATACTCTTCCTGGCGCTTAAGCTGTTCCTCCTGGATTCGTTTCTCTTCAGCCTCCTTCTCTATACGCTCTTCTTCAAGCTTCTTCTGGTGTTCTTCAGCTTCTTGCCTTTTCCGTTCTTCTTCAGCAGCTTCTGCCTCCTTCTTGAGACGTTCCTCCTTAGCAGCCTTTGTTTTCTGTTCTTCATCGAGCTTCCGCTGTTCCTCTTCCTGCCGCTGCTTCTCTTCTAGTTTCCGTTGCTCTTCCTCTTGCCTCTGCTTCTCTTCTAGTTTCCGCTGCTCTTCCTCCTGCCGCTGCTTCTCTTCGAGTTGGCGCTGACGTTCCTGTTCCTCTGCTTCCTTTTGCAAACGTTCTTTCTCCTCTGCTTCTTTCTGTTGTCGTTCCTTCTCATTTGCTTCTCTCTCTAGGCGTTCTCTCTCTGCCTGCAGCTTAAGGCGCTCCCTTTCCTCAGCATCGGCCTTTTGCATCTTCTCTTCCAGTAGTCTACGCTGCTCTTCCTCTTCTTCTTCACGCCGCTGCCTCTCTTCTTCTTGGCGCTGTTTCTCTTTCTCCTCTGCTTCTTTCTGCAGCCGTTCCTTCTCAGCTTGTTCCTTCAGGCGCTGTTCTTCCTCAGCTGCAGCCTTTTGTCTTCTCTCTTCCTCTTCACGTTGCTGTCTCTCTTCTTCTTCTTGGCGCTGTTTCTCTTTCTCCTCTGCTTCTTTCTGCAGCCGTTCCTTCTCAGCTTGTTCCCTTAGGCGCTGTTCTTCCTCAGCTGCAGCCTTTTGTCTTCTCTCTTCCTCTTCACGTTGCTGTCTCTCTTCTTCTTCTTGGCGCTGTTTCTCTTTCTCCTCTGCTTCTTTCTGCAGCCGTTCCTTCTCAGCTTGTTCCCTTAGGCGCTGTTCTTCCTCAGCTGCAGCCTTTTGTCTTCTCTCTTCCTCTTCACGTTGCTGTCTCTCTTCTTCTTCTTGGCGCTGTTTCTCTTTCTCCTCTGCTTCTTTCTGCAGCCGTTCCTTCTCAGCTTGTTCCTTTAGGCGCTGTTCTTCCTCAGCTGCAGCCTTTTGTCTTTTCTCTTCCTCTTCACGTTGTTGTCTCTCTTCTTCTTCTTGGCGCTGTTTCTCTTTCTCCTCTGCTTCTTTCTGCAGCAGTTCTCTTTCAGCCTGCTTTTCTATTTCCTTTTGGCGTTCTGCTTCAAGGCGTTTCCACTCTTCCTCCTGCTGTTTAGCCTCCTGTTGCTGGCGCTCCTCTTCCAGGCGGCGCTTTTCCTCCTCTTCTTGCACCTTGCGAGCAGCTGTTGCCGTTTCTGCATGTCCTACCGCACGCAACAGCACAGGTTCACAGTCCTGCACACACCGCCGACAGACACAGCGAAACAAAACAACAAAAACACATTTGGTTGAGAGATTGCACGCAAATAAGAGAGAGAGAGAGAGAGAGAGAGAGAGAGAAAGAGAGAGAGAGAGAGAAAGAGAGAAAGAGAGAGAGAGAGAGAGAGAAAGTTCTTCGCTCGCATTGTCTTTACCTGCCCCCCCCCCCCCCCGCATTTTTGGAATTTGCAGCTGCATCACAATTCCCAGTTGAACATCGACTACCCAACCACCCATGAACAGAGAAACCTTGCCAGGTGTTCGGATACAGTGCATGTTTTGTACTTGTATGAGGAATTCATACAAATGTTCACCCGGGGAGTCTGGGCGTGCAGGAAGACCACATCGCTGATTGTAACGCTAAGCGGTGTGGGTTTCATTCCCGGGCTGCTTGTTCCAGTTGCACATGGGGCCGGCATGGTTGATTTGTGCACGTACACGCATACTGGTATGGCATCGCTGGACTTGGCAGTGTTTCGGGCAAGCAGGTCATGTACGTCATTCGGCACTACAAGAACATATGAATTCAGCCAGTACTGAATACATCCCACTTTTTTTTTGTATTGTATTTTATTATTTTACTTGGGCATTCCCAACAGACCCAAGGTCTTCTTACAGGGTGCCCAAGATGAATGAAATTGTTAAGTAACCCACTTGAACAATAGGTTTTCAAAATACAATAAGAAAGAGAGAATAAGCTGAGCACATTCACCCTACCTTCTCCACCAGGTTAAATGTCTTCGTCCACTTCTCCGAGAAGTCCATGCTGCTAAGATCCAAGCGAAGTTCTCCCAGGAATGTGTTCTGCGAGAGCCGTGCATTGTCCCAGACCGATACCCACAAGACGCGAGATGTCAAGTCCTTCTCCGGCATCTTGAACTGCCAAAGAGAAAAAGAGGACGGGGACGACGACGACGAAGAAGAAGAAGAAGAAGAAGAAGAAAGGGGAATTACAACTGACAGGACTACATGATGCATGTAGAAAGTGATTCCAAAAATGAGTCTAACCATTAACAAACCCTTTAGTTGTGTGACCGTCAACCATGATCGAACCGGACCAATGCAGTTTGATGAAGCCTGATACGCACTTCTTGGCCACAGAAGCACTCCCCTAAACAACGGACGTCTCACCTTATCAGCACTGGCTTTGATACACCTGCTGCCCAACACACTGTACTGCCCCACTGAGTTGTGGAAGGCATGCATGCAAAGCGTGAACTACATGTACTTCGAAGTAGCATTAGGGACAGTTCATTCAGCAGGCGAATGTGTGGGTAATCTGAGAGATACGACACTCAAACGCGAGGGTTTGATTCACAGGGCAAAACCCGGGGTGCCACAAGTACAAGTACACGTGAATACATTGGTAACCATGGGGACAGTCAGTCGAGGACTTGCGACGTTTGCAAAGAGAAAATCAGGGAGTTGCAGTGCGGTACAAACGGCTCCCTGAGAAACACCAGTTGTAACATGTGCTTCCCCTCGCTACCCAGCCGTGTACAGAACTTTCAGGAGCTACAGTGCCTGCAGGTTGAGAGTGCTTGTGGTGACTTCGTACATGCGTTTTGTGTACATAAATAATTTTTCATAAAAATGGTCGTTTGTATATAATTATTTGGATGGAAAGAAATAAACTTTCTCTTTGGCCCCAACTTCGTTGTGGTCTGGTTGGCCATTGTAGCCGTCGTGGTCGACGTAAAACACCATAATGCTCGCGGGCAAAGAGCTCACGTGCACGTTTGTATTCCTGCGGGCACATCTGGTTGATCTCAGGCAGATTTCCATGGCAACGGTCTCTCAAAGGCGAGAATTCCCGGCGCGTTACTCGTCTACTACTACCCCCTGTGCCCATCCTGAACTCACAGATAGGGTTTCATTGAAGGTAGGACTGAGGCTTTTCGAGACTTGCTTGGTCTTCTTCTTGGACTGCTTCTTAGGATCAGGCAACAAGTAGGCCTTGACATACCTACAATAGATAATCACACACACACACACACACAAACGCATGCACGCACAAACACATAGAGACAAACAGGACAGAAGGTTTCAGAAAGAATGGATGATAGTCTGATAGAGAACATAATTTCTACACTATCATCCTCCATATTGCTCAGGAGATCAAGGTTGGAGCTCGTAAATAACACAACCAAAAAGTCCGAATTTTTCGAATATCGAATGTTGCTGCCTGCATTCGAATACTCCTTCTGGTCTCGGTATTCTAGAATATTCGAATAACTCGAATATTCCTTGCATCACTACTAGGAACACACACACACAGTGTACAGCTCTGCCGGCCACAACCCCAGTAAAATTCCTACAGCACACACGATCACCCACACAGTCGCGTACACTACATCATCCCCGTCTGAGTAGCACTATTAGCTGAAGAACAATGACACTGGGCAGGGTTTCCCATGAACAACTAGAGTGGATTGTAGCTGCACACGCTAGGTGTGTGTGTGTGTGAGAGAGAGAGAGAGAGACAGAGCATGTGTGCGCACAGGTGCGTGTGTGTGTGTGTGTGTGTGTGTGTGTGTGTGTGTGTGTGTGTGTGTGCATGCGTGCGCGCGCGTGCGTGGGGGCGGGGAGTAAGAATTCTTGGATAAAACAAAAGCTACAGTGGAATCTTACAACTTGCTAAGTAAAAAATAGCACGCACATATCTACATGACTGTAGAGTCTCTCACAACAGCTGTAACTCACGAGTCAGCAGTGGACCTCTTGTGTGGTGCGCTGAGGCCTTCACACCTGACAATGTGCACATCAAGCTTCTTCTTTACATAGAGTATGGAGAGAGTAATAGAACCTGTTACCTCAACAACGCTTGCAGAGTTGACAAACGCTGATGCAGTGCTGCCAATGCTAGTTACGCTGTTCTGTAATAACACAAGTACCATAATAAACATCACACGAAATTCTACAAAGAAAGCAGATTGACACATCAATATCCCAGTCATGGACAGTACAAAGCTTACTCTATCAACTCTCCCATGTCAGAGGCATGCCCGTTGTACAAGCTAATCGCATGGTTAAACAAATAAACCACTGCATTTTCTGGGCGATCAAATGTGGAAGACACAGGTGACAGGCGAAACAAAAGACAAAAGCCAGGGAATTACCATACACTCTTGCACGTAAGAGAGAGAGAGAGAGAGAGAGAGAGAAAGGGAGGGAGAGAAAGGGAGGGGAGGGGAGAGAAAGGGAGGGGGGGGGGGAGAACACGTTCACTTACACTTCTTTTGAGGCTGGTGGTTCGAGAGTTCAAAGCCGATTTCTGCGAGGACTCATTCATAGCTGATTCGGCTCCAGCACTCGTTTTTCCAATGGCAGAAGCCGGGGTGGGTGACTTATCATCATCCACATTCTCTGGCTGTTGTATCTCACACTGTACTGATGGCGGGTTTTCAGAAGTAGCGACACCAGCTGCACCAGTCTCAGACTTCTCCAAATCCGGTGACGCAGGTATGCTATTCTTCACGGACTCTTTGGACACTCGTTCCCGGATTGGCTCCATGGGTACGTCGTTGTCTACTTTACGGACTGCAGACTCTAAATCGTCATCAACCACCATGTTAGAGGGCAAGCTATCCTGAACATTGAAACACACATCATGCATCGTATAGGAACGGTCATAATTATTGATTCTTGCACCAACACACGGCTAACATCCAGTACAAGGTTGTTGTCCCCCAAAAGTGGAAAACTGTAAGAGGTACTAAAACTGTAAAAGGTACTAAAGCTGTAAAAGATACTTGGCAATGTGCGGTAACTGGTAAGCTCAGATTAGGTGATTAACATAGAGGTCAGATCCTAGTCTTACTGGCTGTCAACAACATAGGACCCATCGCAGAAGAAAACATGAAACTCTTCACAATGGAATGAGTAACGCACACAAAACAAATGTTTCCCCCGCTCAGCACAAGCCGTTTTCAACCGCAGCTGAAAGCGACTTGTTCGTGAAGACCCAAGCCTAAGTAAGTATTTAGACACGTTGCATGTGCTGGTACAACACACCAGTGGATAAAGGTAACAGTCGTGTGATACATATGTGCAAAGATTGGCAGAGATTGCCAGAGAACAAACCTTTTCTTGCAAGTCGAACGTTTCAGTGTCCTGATGGCTCTGAATGTTGTCGAGTAGAAGACGCACTTCACCAAGGAAAGCGTTATGTCCAAGGCGGGCATTGTCCCAAACTGATACCCACAGTGTACGACCAGACAGCTCAGCACGTGATAGTTTGTACTGTAGGAGAAGTCACAACAGAACACAGCACAGAAATTAATCCACACAAAGAATACACAGAATACATGTTCAGGAGGTCGCACATGTCACTGACATGCAGCCTCGTTTCGTGTTACATGTAGCTGTGACTTTCGTTAGGGTTCACACTTTAAAGTCACAGGCTTTGTCACAGGCTTTGTCTTCACCTTCTTTCGCGCCTGTTGATGGAGTTCTTGGCATGCCAGTGTTATAAGCTAGACGTTTTCACTGCAGTAGTGAGTTGGCTAGAGTAGGCTTTAGTGCTTACGAGTTCGGTGAAAGGTTTCAAGCAATTGCGGCTTGGAGCCAGAGTTTTCTAACAGAGTTTTCTTGGTAGTCGCGAGCTGGTCCTTTGTGTGGTTTGGGTGTGTGCCGAGGTAGGAGCACGCCTCTACAGAACATATTGGTAGCAGAGGATGGTTAATTAAGTCGAGTCGACCTCGTAAGTGCTGAACGTTCCACCTAAGCGCGGCTATGGAGTCTCCAGTCAAAGAGGACAAGGAGGAAGACAGCCATGCCGCGGAGGACGGGACTGCCAGCACCGAGGAAGCAAACCACCGAGAAGAACCAGCGGCAGTAGAGAACAAGCGCGAGAAGCTTAGCGAGCTGCTTAGAGAAAAGATGGTGGCTAAAAAACACTTCACCAACGCGCGGCGGACACTTCTCGTGCGCTCCATGAATGGCGGAGTGCGAGGAGAGCAAGCTAACGACGAGCTAGCCGAGCTAAGCTCACATTATGACAACGCCACCAGTGCTATCATGAACCTCGTCAGTCTGTACAGCTCAACTAACGAAGAGAAGCGTATGGAAGGAACGCTGCGGGAAGCGGAATTGCTCGAGGAACAATTCACTACCGCAACCGAGAGCATTTTGGAGGACGTACGTGGGCAGGTACGTAGTTACGCGGAGGAAACTGACTACGAGTCGTACCTGGGCGTCTCACAGCGGCCCCACCCAGTCAAGGCTCGACGCGAACTAGCTTCGGAGGTCGGGTACGGGTACAGCGGACCTGCCGCAAGCACTATGCCCAGTTGGGCTGGAGCCCGGAGCTACCTGCACGCGCACGGCAGAAGTTCAGTTGAGGCCTCGGAGTCTACTGCTGCACGTGGACTAGCGTACGACTACGGCTACCATGGCTACACGTACGAGCCGACGAGCCGGACAGCCGGCGTAGAGCAAGTTGCAGACCAGCACCGGGGAACGGAGTACGGTCTTGCTGAAGTCAGCGAAGACAAGTACAAGGCGGTCAGCGAAAGCGGACCGAAAGTCACCATGGGCACGGATGAGTTGCGACCAGAGACGCCGTTGGTCCACAGAGCGCTCACTCCGTCTAAGACCCAGGTCAGCGCGAGCAGAGCGGCAAGTGGCTCGCCTTTGTCCGCGGCTGCGGCGCAGGTTGGAGGGAGCGGCGCGCCAGCTGCTGCCGCTTTAGAGTCTGGCGCCACCGGGCACTTGGACAGCGCGAACAGAGCGACAAGCGGTCCGCCTTTGTCCGCGGCTGTTCCCCAGATGAGCGCGAGCAGCGCACCACATGCGTCAGATCCAGAGTCTGCACCAGTGCCTGCAACGCTATTCCGCGCAACCGGCAGGCCGCCTGGATCCGAGCCTGCAACGCTATTCAGCGCAACCGGCAGGCCGCCTGGATCCGAGCCTGCAACGCTATTCAACGCAACCGGCAGGCCGCCTGGATCCGAGCCTGCAACGCTATTCAGCGCAATTGGCAGGCCGCCTGGATCCGGGCCTGTGCATGCGTCGGAAATTTAGACCAGCGCGGACAGCGCACAGCCTGTGACCTCTGCGCTAGCTGCAGGATCAGCGCCTTGGGGATTGATCAGCGCAAACAGCGCGAACGGCACTGGAGCGATCAGCATGACCAGCAACCTACCTGTGTCACCGGCTGAAACGTTAGCACTCCAGATTGCCAGCGCCAACAGCGCAAACGGAATGAGGCCAGATATGCCTGAATCCCAGCAGACAGTCAGCGGAAGCAGCGCAATCGACAGACTGCCTGGATCATCCGTACCTGCAACGCTATTCAGCGCAATCGGCAGGTCGCCTGGATCCGCTTCTGCCACGCTATTCCAGCAATCCGTTGACACCCGTCACACCACTACTCAGTCGCCAGTAATAATTACATCTGCGTCTCGGCAGTGGGCTGGCGCCAGTGGTGTGGCCGGCGTGCACACTGTGCCAGCAGCTAGTCTGTGGAGCCCGCCCGCTCCACAGGCCATGGGCTTGCAACCAGCAGGGTCGACTGCCGCACCAGTACCGGTGCCATCAGTAGCACCAGGCCAAACACGGCATCAGCAGTCATCGGACGAGATATTCCGGCGGCTGAAACCCATACAAATTCCAATGTTTACAGGCAACAAGAGAGCCTATTGTGCCTGGAGAGCAGCCTTCATGGCTTGTGTTGGGCAGACGAGCTCAAGTCCGGAGGTGAAGCTCCTGCACCTGAAGCAGTATTTAGGTGGAGAGGCATTGGTCGCCATCGAGAGCCTAGGTTACTCGGCCCATGCCTACGAAGCCGCCGTAAACCGTTTAGACAGGAAATTTGGTGGCGAGCAGAGACAGACAAACCTCCAATTTGAGGAAATAGAGTCGTTCCCCGCCCTCCGGACAGGCCGGCCTGGAGACCTGCAGAGATTCGCCGATTTGCTGGATGTGCTGATAGTGAACATGGTGGATGCAGGCAAGGAATATGAGCTGGGCGATGGTCTTCTGTTCCGACAGCTGCAAAACAAGCTGCCGATGGCCATGCTGACCCAGTTTAACCGTTGGCGTCACAACAACACGAAACCCAGCAGTGTACCAACGCTATTGGAATGGGTGACTCTCGAGGCAGAATTCGCTACTGGAGCAGCGGAGATGGCCCACGGAGTCAGTTCTGCGGGTGGTCATCATGCAGCGGCGGTGCCGACTAAACCAGCCCCTGCAAGAAGTCGACCAACGTTCGGTGGCAGTTCCGGAGCCCACGCGTCGTCATTCCTGGTCTCTGGTCAGAGCGCTGCCAAAATCCAGTGTGCAGTATGTGATGCGCCCCATCACACATGGAGTTGTGATATCTTCAAGAGCGAGTCGCCCAGCAGGCGGTGGGAAACAGCAAAGAAGAAAGGCCTCTGCTATAGGTGCCTTGGCACTGGACATCGAGGGACATCCTGTACCAGAAACAGGAAGTGCGGTGTCAGTGGCTGCAGTCAGACACATCACCAGCTGCTTCATGATCGTCAACCGCAGCAGAAACGGAACCTGCCTGAAGCAGCCATGAGCAGTGATGTAGCATCGTCAAGCGCTCCCACAGCTTCAATCAGCACAAGAGGGGCAACAACACCTGCAATAGAGCCAGCCTCTATTAATTGCTCCATCCAAGCATGCAACACCACGGAAGGGGAGCCGGATCTGGGAGAAGATCGGCCACGTGGAGTACCTTCGGTCTCGTTACGCATCCTCCCGGTGTCGCTTGTGCATGAAGGAGAACGGATACAGGTTAACGCTATGTTGGACGATTGCAGCACTACCACCTACATAACCACTGCAGCTGCCGGGAAGTTGAGGGTGGCAGGAAGACCGCAGCAGGCATCAGTTTCTCTTCTGAGCGGGTTGACGGAAACATTCGTCACGACGCCGGTCAACATCACAGTGGAAAGCGCTGACGGAATATTCCAGTCCAAATTAACGGCGCTAACTATTGAAAGCATCGCAAGCAACTTGAAGGCTGTTGACTGGGCGAATGCGGCAGCGCAATGGGACCACCTGCGAGATGTTCCCTTCACGGCTCTCACCGAGGAATCAGTGGACCTTCTAATTGGCAGTGATCATAGTGAATTGCATTCTTGCTGGGAGGAAGTCAATAGCAAGCCGGGAGAACCGCTAGCTCGCAGAACGCCATTAGGTTGGACATGTATCGGAGCAGTATTAAATAATGATGATCGACCAACCCGCGCCAACAGCACCTACTGTAGCGTACAGCTGAACCGGCAACGGGAAGTTTATCAAGGCGGTATCAGCCCTGAGCCCTCCTGGCACATGAAGGACCACAGTGTGAAGCCTGAAGTTGAGCAGTCAATGCGGCAACTCGACGGGGCTGGGAACGAGATTCACCTTCAATGGAATGGCCAGAAATCAAAACTGCCCGACAATTACAGCATGGTATTCAGCGACTGCGTAGAGCCGGGCCCTACGCTGCAGCGAGAGATACTGGAAGTGCTGCTCGGATTCCGGCGCAACTCGGTAACCATCATTTGTGATATTCGGGAGATGTACCTTCAGATTCGAAATCACTCCGAGGACCAACCGTACTTGCGTTTCTTGTGGCGACCACCGGAGAGAAATACTCAACCAGATGTTCTTCATCCCGACACGCCACGAGGGCACTGGCCGTTGGGAAGAATTACGGCAGTCTTTCCTGGTCCAGATGGACATGTACGAGTGGCTAAGGTGCTTGTGGGCGGCAAGGAGAAGACACGCCCTATCACGCGACTATGTCCGCTTGGCTTGTGCTAAAGCCCCTGGTGTCACATTGGCTAGGTGACAACAACCAGCCGGAGGCGTTTGTGAAACTGATTTCAAGGAAAGTTTGATTCACTATTTCTTGAATGTGTTCACATTGTTCATTTGCTGTATTTCTTCAACAGCTTTTCGGAATAATGCTTTTGTCGCATTGGAAATTTGTTTGTTGAGTTGCGATATGCTTTTCGATGTTACTTTTCAACATATCGGGAAGGGGAGAATGTTCAGGAGGTCGCACATGTCACTGACATGCATCCTCGTTTCGTGTTACATGTAGCTGTGACTTTCGTTAGGGTTCACACTTTAAAGTCACAGGCTTTGTCACAGGCTTTGTCTTCACCTTCTTTCGCGCCTGTTGATGGAGTTCTTGGCATGCCAGTGTTATAAGCTAGACGTTTTCACTGCAGTAGTGAGTTGGCTAGAGTAGGCTTTAGTGCTTACGAGTTCGGTGAAAGGTTTCAAGCAATTGCGGCTTGGAGCCAGAGTTTTCTAACAGAGTTCTCTTGGTAGTCGCGAGCTGGTCCTTTGTGTGGTTTGGGTGTGTGCCGAGGTAGGAGCACGCCTCTACAGAACAATACATAATGAAAGGTTGTGTGTCATTCCATTTAGAAAAGTGTGTATATCCCACACGCCTTTCTTTGTGCCTTTTGCATCTATTTGCTTTGACTCTCACCTCAGGCAACAACAGATGTTTGCAAGGTAATGTAAGACTTGTTGCTATAATGAGCTGTAAATGTAACGAACATTGAAAGCCTGTAGGCTAACAAGAAGATGGTTTAACGATCTGGGAGTTACATTTCAGAGGCTCCGGCTCGATGTTCCAGTGTGTTAGGCCTGTTCTCTTTCATATTTTCACCGAGAATTAATAGTGACGTCATTAAAAAAACACAACTTCGCCCTCAAGCCCGGCTCTTCCCTGACCAACAGTGGCCTTTTTTCTCTCGCCTTCGTTGCGCACGTTTGCAAAAGTCATTGCATTGTTTTATTTCCAAGTCCTTTCTGACAAATATGGCATTGTCGTTGAGTTTTGACGAAGTGCGGGCTACCGCACAGGACGAGCCTGTCAAGCTGCCTTTGGTGTTTCCGCCAGCACCAGGTACTGCAGATGTGGATCGTCCCGTTGATGCGGAACTGAGTAATGTTCAAGCGTCTGAGTGCAACACTGCACAGGGTGGAACTGGGCGACCGATGCCGGCTCCCCCCCGCGACGGAATATCATTCTGTCAGTGGACATTTTGGAATGTCCTCTGCTGATGGGCGCACATAAGGTGTGCCTGGCGTATCTCAGGCTTTATCATGGCCCGGACCTGCCGGTGACCAATTGCCTTATACTCAGCTGAGTACTAATCAACATACGGTGGGTGGTACGCACTCCAGTGCTACCGTAATGAACTCACAAACACTCCCACCGTGTCAGACGGGTTCGGTTGAGTCAATGGCTCAGCGCCTCTTCGAGCCTCCTGAGGAGAAGCATGGCAGTGTTTCAGAGTTCCTGTACGACGCTGTGCCGATGGTCGGGAACTACATGTATGTGGAGAAGCATTTCCGCCGAACTCTCTCCGATGATGTTCTGAAGGACATGAGTTTGGAGAATCCGAGACCCGATACCGCGGCCATGCTCGCTCCCGAGGCGGATACGTCGTTACAATCATGGCTTGGGGAAAAGTTCCCGAAATCCATGGACGGTTCGCAAACGCGTGTGCAGAAAAGCATACTGGCAGCAGCTGGGCCGTTGTGCCAGTTGTGGGAGGACGTCCTCCACAACAAGGATTGCGCGGAGGTCCCTGTCGACCAGATACTGGATACTATCCAGCGTACTTTAGTCATGATGGGAAACGTGAATGGTCGGCTTTCTCAAGTGCGGCGATCCGTCATTGTGGATGCGGCCGCGGACAAGGCCTTGTCCAAAGCATGTAAGGAGGTGAAGCTACCCTCCTCGGGAACTGACCTGTTTGGTAAAGAGTTCTTAGCAACACTGGACAAAAAAGGTGAAGACCGTAAAACACTAGCCAAGGCAACGGGCCATTGGTCTAGTCGCCGCCCGAAAGGGCGTGAACCGCAGCAGAGCTACCGTGGTCGGTCATCAGAAGGATCGAACCGGCCCTTTCGAGGTCGTCAGTTTGACTGGCAACAGCGTTCCAGACCACATTCGGCCAACAGACCGTCAGGATCAGGATCGTATCACTCCTCGCCCCGTTGGAATCCACGAGGACGTCCAACGCGACCAGCATTCAGGCCCAGAGCAGCGGACCCTGCCCAGAGCAGCTCCACTGCCTGACTACAGCAACCGGGCCATCGACCATCCTCCGGCAACTCTACCAGTGTGTGGACCAGCCGGACGGTCGACCCATCCTGCATTCCAGGCCGGAGGTCTGAGTGCAGCGGCATCAGTCTGGCCCAGTGTGACCAGCGATCCGTGGGTGCTAGCTACAGTTAAGTTTTATCGTATCCCGTTCTCAATGCTGCCCAGTCAGTTGCAGCCCCGTGGGAAATCCCGCCTACCGAATGCCGAGTTGGAAGCTCTGATCAAGGAGCTGAGCGACCTTGTGAAGATCGGTGCCATCGAGAGGACCACCGCAGAACAGGCATTATTCGTGAGTCCCCTCTTTGTAACGCCCAAGGCGGAGGGCAAATGGCGTGTGATCTTCAACCTGAAGAAGCTGAACAAGTTTGTGAAGACAGAACGTTTCAAAATGCAGTCACTGCAAGACCTACCGGCACTCCTCGAACCCGGCATGTACATGTGCAAACTCGACCTGAAGTGTGCTTACCATTCCATCAGTGTGCATCCGGACGATCGGCGCTACCTCTGTTTTCGCCATCCGGAAGCAGGGGACCTCTGGAGGTACACTTGCCTGCCGTTCGGACTTTCGGATGCGCCAAGGGCGTTCACGAAAGTGCTGATCCCTGTGGTTGCATATTTACGGAAGATGGGCCTTCGTCTTCTGACTTACCTGGACGATTGGTGGCTCGCAGATCCAGTTCGGTCCCGTCTAATACGGAACTGCTCAAAAGCAGTCAACCTACTGGAGGAACTCGGGTTTACTGTCAATCGGGACAAGTCAGTTCTGTCTCCCGTCAAGTCGCTGACATTCCTTGGCATGGAGATAAATTCATATGAGGCGTTGCGGCCCTAACGCAATTTATTGTAACGAAGAAATTTGATAAGTGAAAACATTAGATTAATTCCTCGCTGGATTTTCATGTATTACGGTACGTAGTCTGTATCCTGAACTTCATTATACCTGTACTGTGAGAGTTGAAGCGATAGTGTGTGTGTGTGTGTGTGTGTGTGTGTGTGTGTGTGTGTGTGTGTGTGCGTGTGCGTGTGCGTGTGTGCGCGCACGCGCGTGTGTGTGTGTGCTCACATGTAGCAAGAACAACAACGACGACGACGGCGACGATGGCGGCGGCAACAACAACAACACCAAGCTTATTTGACTAGGTAGAAGAGGAAAGCCGGATATTGTTTCTTTAATACGTACCTGCAAGTCTTCACTGTATACCGGTGATGTTGTTTTCTTGGCTGCTTTCGTTTTCTTTTTGCTGGACTTTGCCTTGTCAGGCACCAGGTACGTCTTCACATACCTGCTCATTGAAACACAAAACAGAACAACAAACCGGCAAACATAAAATAACATATTGTCACCAAAACAATAGATAATCCAAGAGTAGTGGCAATAACTCAACAAACAGGCATTCACAATACAAGATTCCTACAAAATGCTCACACAATAAGCCCATGAAAAATAGGTGGACACAAGAAAGGAGAAGAGAAAATGGATGTTGGGAGAAAAGAGGTGAAGAAGATGAAAGGGAGAAAGCAGCTACACGTACAAAAATAGCAGTCTGAAGAGTACTTACGGATCAACCAAGCCATTGCTGTGCGGACTAGCCAGTCCTTTGCAGCCCTTGACCTTGACATGCAGACAACCATTGCCATAGTAGACTGCCAATGTGATGTTACCAGTCACAACTACTGATTTGCCAGCGCTAGCACCTGGTGCCATGGTAGCCACACTACCCACACTGTACAGACTGGTGGTATCCAAGTCCTGGCAGAAATGCACACACATACATACACACACACACACACGCACATACACACACACACACACACACAGATATCAACATTAGCAGAGCTCCTCAAATCTACAAACACACTGCTGTTTGAGAGTAGAGGAGCAGACTGTGCACACATGTATGTGCTCATGGAAAGAATAGCATCAAATGCTCCATACAACTGCTACAAGCAATGCTCCAACCCGAACATTGATGCACATATCCTGAACAAATCTACACTCAGTGGCATTCAACAGTACTAGTACAGCACACAGAATTTACAGTAGCCCACTCACCTTCACTTTGCTGCATATTGCACTGGCCGACTCCACTGACTGAACACCACTGGTCTTGCGACGCTCCTCCTCAGCAGCCTTTGCTTTCTGTTCTTCATCGAGCTTCCGCTGTTCCTCTTCCTCTTGCCGCTGCTTCTCTTCTAGTTTCCGTTGCTCTTCCTCTTGCCGCTGCTTCTCTTCGAGTTGGCGCTGATGTTCCTGTTCCTCTGCTTCCTTTTGCAGACGTTCTTTCTCCTCTGCTTCTTTCTGTAGCCGCTCCTTCTCATCTGCTTCTCTTTGTATGCGTTCCTTCTCCGCCTGCAGCTGAAGGCGCTCCTTTTCCTCAGCATCAGCCATTGCCATCTTCTCTTGCAGTAGTCTGCGCTGCTCTTCCTCTTCTTCTTCACGCTGTTGCTTCTCTTCTACTTCTTGGCGCTGCTTTTCTTTCTCTTCTGCTTCTTTCTCCAGTCGTTCTCTTTCAGCCTGCTCTTCAATTTCCTTTTGGCGTTCTACTTCAAGGCGCTTCCACTCTTCCTCCCGCTGTTTAGCCTCCTGTTGCTGGCGCTCCTCTTCCAGGCGGCGCTTTTCCTCCTCTTCCTGCGCCTTGTGTGCAGCTGCAGCCGTTTCTGCATGTCCTACATCACGCAACAGCACAGGTTCACAGTCCTGCACATACGACCAACAAACACAAGAAAATAAATGGTTGAGAGATTGTGCGCATCCGAGAGATTGTGCGCATCCGAGAGATTGTGCGCATCCGAGAGAGAGAGAGAGAGAGAGAGAGAGAGAGAGAGAGAGAGAGAGAGAGAGAGAGAGAGAGAGAGAGAGAGAGAGAGAGAGAGAGAGAGAGAGAGAGAGAGAGAGAGAGAGAGAGAGAGAGAGAGAGAGAGGGGAGAGAGAGAGAGAGGGGAGAGAGAGAGAGAGAGAGAGAGAGAGAGAGAGAGAAAAGAGAGAGAGAGACAGAGACAGAGAGAGACAGAGAGAGACAGAGAAAGAGCCATAGACATACAGAGACAGACAGACAGATTCTATAATGTACATGTACTGGCTAAGGGCCTGTGCTATGCAACTATTTTGTAGACTGTACTACCGCCTGAATCTGTGCTGCCAGTGTCCGAAGGTTTTATAGTTTTCCCTGCAGTCTTGACATTGCCCATGTTCATACAGGATTAACTAGATCACCCCTTGTGCACCATTGCTTGCTTCTTTTGTATGTTTGTGTGTGTGTGTCTCTGTGTGTGTGTGTGTGTGTGTCATGAGCAGAACGACACAGACTTCAATACTACTACTGTGCCTGGAAGAGCACACTGATGTTGGTTTTCCGAGCGACCTGTGTGGGAAGTGGCTGCAATCCTGGGTCCGCTTCCTACGTGTGAGCTAGCTCTCCAAACCTCGTTTTAATAGCTATCCCAAAGGACCCAAACACATGATTTGCCTATGTGAGGTTATTGAGACACTTGAAAGGAATACTCTGCTGTCTACTGGAAATCAAGGTAAACTGGACTGTCCGATTTCCACATAATTATGATGGATCGCTGGAATGGTCTTGAGTTACGGTATCTACTGAAATGTGATTGAACTTGAAGACAACTACATTATGCTCAAACTCTCAAAGAAAAATGGGGATATCCATGAAGCTGGCTCGTTCCCATAAATGCATTTTGCATGAGCTCCGCAGCATTTTTTAACTGAAAATGATAGCCTACCCTTCAATGTCACTGACGATAGTCCACCAAGAGATATACATGTACAACAGGATTTAGGATATACAGGTACTACATGTATATTTGTTTGTGAACCTACTGTATTGCACTTGAGTACACCTATTCGACGGTGCTTTATGAATGGTCAGAAGAGCTCTGTTGCTTCTTTTGTTTCTTTATTGATGTACCCTGTTGTTTTGATTGCATGTCCTTCTCCCGTGCCTCATGGCAATTAACCCTCCCATCTCTTATTCCTCCGGGGTACTCTCTTTCCTAGGCATCCAATTGCTTGGAGAATCATCGAGATAATCGTGAAACAAAATTAAAAAAAGGCGTCACCAGCTGAGTGATCATTAACATAACAATATACGTAATATAAATGGAGTGGTTTCCGATCCTTCCTCTATTACCTGCTACTATTACTAGATACCAGTAGTTGTAATGAAAGTGCTGCCTTCCTGCCCTTTCAATTTGTGTAACCTTGTCATTACTTACTAGTAGTTGGTTTGAGGGAAAGAGACAAACGGGAAAATTATTAGTAGTTCAAAATAACTTGCTGGTTCATTGGCCGAGGCATACGTTTTCGTGATACAATCTACCAACAGTATTCTACTCTTGGGAAACTATATTGCATGCGGTCAGTGATGATCGGATATAAAACATGCCAAGTTTCAGCTTACAGAGGAAGTGCGTTTGTGCTGCTGCAAATGGAAGGACATGTTTGGGATTGGGTATTTCAGAGTTGCCTTAACAACGGCGGCGTGCATCCTTAACAGCACCCTTTGGAGCTGGGAATCTCTAACCAAGGCCTAGCCTGTCCAACAGAGCCGGCCTTGAAAGTGCCCTTGTAAATAGCGTACTGACAAAACCAAGATACAAGAGAGTCCGTCACACACACACGCACGCACGCACACACACACACACACACACACACACACACACACACACACACACACACACACACACACACACACACACACACACACACACACACACACACACACACACACACACACACACACACACACACACACACACACACACACACACACACACACACACACACACACACACACACACACACACACACACACACACACACACACACACACACACACACACACACACACACACACACACACACACACACACACACACACACACACACACACACACACACACACACACACACACACACACACACACACACACACACACACACACACACACACACACACACACACACACACACACACACACACACACACACACACACACACACACACACACACACACACACACACACAGGAATTCTAATAATGACAATGATAACAAGATGTTTTGCAAAGTAGAATATTAAAGAATAAAAATAATTCAAGTGTTCTTTAGTGTGCGGAGAAAGGCAAAGGAAATATCAAATATGTGAATAGGTCTTTAGGTGAATTTAAAAAGATAGATAATGCAATGAATGATCTAAAATAAGTTGTAGAAGTTTTCTTTAGCCATAAATGGTACGAGAGTTCATGTGGGGAGAGCCTGGAAGAAGTGAAATGAACACACTATCTCTTGGTGCTAAAAAATAGCGGTGGCAGGGCAGAGCGATAACTATATATTATCATTACATGTGCTTGAACCGAAGTATTCTCCAGGCTCCATCCTAGTATGGTACTGCATACAGCTGTCTAGGAAGCTACAACTACAGCTATAGGGGCCATAGCTGTAGTTATTTGGGGCATAAGGATACACTGAATGAAGAGTGCAGGCATGTACTCAAACCAAACAGCCCACTTGAAGTAGCAAGCATGGCATCCTGCTGCAATGCAGGTTCATGCACGTAATATTAATTATTGTGCGTGCTGCAAATCTTGCACTAAATAGCAATAGCATTCGTAGTCTACAGTGCAGTGTCATGACAGTGTGCACACGTGTGTACATGTATATCTGTATGCAGGACAGGTTAGTCAAGTATCAACCGCCCCCGTGTTGTGCAAGAGACACACTTCAGTACACCGTTGCCCAGCCACCGTTGCCCAGCTTCGCCAGGAAGAAGCTTGAAGTATGTACCGAGGGGTGCGAGGGTCTGAGCTCAGCACCACAGAGTCGCCCACTGCTGATGGAACTACCAGGGGTCATCAACATGCAACATCAAATCTCCTGTGGATAAATGTACATGTACATGCACTTCCAAAGTACACGTACTAGATTCTGCAGGGGCAAATAAATACTCATGTTGGAAGTTTCTACTCAATCTACGGACAGTACTTTACTAGTATTTATATAGAAGTATGTGGAATGTTCGGGCCACACGAGATGCCGAGGTGAGTATGTTGAATTGTCCTCCTGTTAACGTCGGCCAGGCGGTGGTTTCTTGTTGTCCTGCAATGACCACTGCACGGATACTGTGTACTACATGTAGAAATAGGACACACTACACTGCACGGGACATTGTGGGAGCTGGTAGCGATGCTATCACATGCGCACTCATCCAGGATGCACACGGCTCTCGACACTGCGCGCACAGGCTCGTTCCGCGTCAACGCAGATCTACGATACAAATCCACTCGAGTTCTTGACCGCCACCGCTCCTAACCAGGCTGCACGGCAACACTTCATTTACCATCAGCCTTGCTGTAGAAGAGCATAGGAGAGAATGCAGGGACGTGCTTGCAGGCAGTTCTCACGGCAAGAGGAGACTTGGAGCAGACCATCAAGCGTGCTTGTTAAAAGATCATCATCCCCAACTCATTGTCTAACTGGTGGAAGGCATCAAGTCGTGTTTTGCCACAGCTGCCAGAGTTCTTCACTCCAACTTTATCACTTGCCCCTCTGTATTCTATGATGCACAGCTGCATCACAGTTTCCAGTTGAACAATGATTATCCAACGGACTATGGGCCGAGAACCCCAGCCAGCTGCTCAGAAGTGGTATTTTTGGGATAACAAAATCATCTTAGTTTTCATGTACACCATCCGGGACTACACGCACATATCACTTCAGTCAGAAATGTCGGGTGCATGGATGCATCAGTACAATCATGATGCTGCACGGTGTATGAGATTGTAGTGCAGGCCAAGGACAAGCCGCACGGAAAAAGGTGCAAAAAATGCGTAAATTCGCGGGAGTCAAATGCCATGATTCATCTTGACACTATTGCCCTGGGTAAAGCAGAGACACTATTCAAGACCGTGAACCTTGTCCGCATGGCATGTGTGAGGGTTCAGTGAGCTTTTCACACAGGCACCATGAGTACATGAAGAGCGTACAACTTGGCAATCTCTTGGCCCACGGGGGAAGTTTTTTTTTACATCGGTTTTCCGTGGCCTTTTGGCTCACTGATGTCATCATACTAGGCCGGGGATCAGAAGTGTACAGAGGTTGTTGCATATAGCATATAGCATATTGCAGCTAGAGCAATCAAAGCAGGGTAACGGACAGTAGGTCCATGTATCCTGGATATCCTGAGCTGACACCGTATCGCCAATGACGGGCACGGCAGGCCTACATACTCCCGCCACGGTGGCAGTTGATCACAAAACGAAAGAGTGCACTAGGTTGTGGACGTGTTGGCAATAGGATGCTTTCTCTCTGTCTCTGTCTCTCTCTCCTGGGATGTACCGTACATGTATCTCCGCCAGAAAATGAAGTGATAAAATACCTGCGTAGGCAACTCCATGGCAGCTCTAGACAGGGGCTGCACACTCTAGTAGGTTTTGTACTCTTGCTAGCGCATAGCACACCCTTTAGAACTGGTCTCTCTATTTAAGAGTCAGTACTAACAGAGTCCATCCCACTTGAACATTGGTTCTCAAAAATACAATAAGAAAGCGTGACTATGTTGAGCACTATTACCATACCTTCTCCATCAGGTTGAATGTCTTCGTCCACTTCTCCGAGAAGTCCATGCTGCCAAGATCCAAACGAATTTCTCCCAGGAATGTGTTCTGCGAGAGCCGTGCGTTGTCCCAGACCGATACCCACAAGACGCGAGATGTCAAGTCCGGTGTCTTGAACTGCCAAAGAGAAAAAGAGGACACGGACGAAAAAGAAAGGGGAATTATAACTGACAGGACTAATGATGCACGTAGAAAATGATTCCAAAAATCGGTGTAACCAGAAAGTGTAGAGATCTGGGACATTATATTGCCAACCAGTCCACAACCCAAGGCAAAACTGTAATGCGCCCTTTCGCGTTGCGATAGACAACCATAGAAGCAGATCAACACCTTCGCGAAGCCTGATACGTACTTCTAGGCCACAAAAAAACCATTCCTATAAACAAGAGAAGTCGTACCCTACCATCACTGACTTTGCTCCGCGGACAGACTAACTCTACTGCGCCACCGAGGTGAGCGTGGAATGAATGAATGCGAGTGTGAACTACCTCCTCTGCCCATCTTGAACTCACAGTTAGGGTTTCGTTGAAGGTAGGATTGAGGCTCTTCGAGACTTGCTTGGTCTTCTTCTTGGACTGCTTCTTAGGATCAGGCAACAAGTAAGCCTTGACATACCTACAGAAGATAATCACACACACACATAGAGCCAAACAGGACAGAAGGTTTCAGAAAGAATGTGTGCTTGTAGAAAAATTAACAAGGATACAAGAGCAACAGCGTTTACATACAATACTAACACCTCCACAGTGTACAGCTCTGCCGGCCTCAACCCCGGCCACAACCCCTGCCACAACCCCGGCCACAACCCCGGCCACAACCCCGGCCACAACCCCAGCCACAACCCCAGCCAAAGTCCTACACCACATACATTAGGGGTGAAACAGTTAACCGATAAACCGGTTATTTTACAGTTTAGAATAAATGAGCGGTTAAGGGGAAGTTAAGGCAAAAATCAAAATTTCACCAGTTGTAGTCTTCGGGGTGCTGAGTCGAATGGTCTTGGTCCGAGAAAGCTGAGACGCTCCCTTCCTACTTGAATCCCAATCGAACTCGCGCACTTCCACCGAAACTGGGTGACTGCGCCCTACTAGATGGGAATTTGTATGCAAAATGTCACTAAAAGCGCCATTTCGTTCTAAAAGCACGGATGACCGCGATTGGCCCATATGTTGTAGTCTTTTGGACGCTGAGTCGACTGGTTTTGGTCCGAAAAGGCTGCGATGCAGCGTTCGGCCCTTATTCCCAATCGAACGTGGTTGAACAAGCGGTCACATGCTCCTGGGTGCCCAAATCACCTGGTCACCACGCCAGCAGGCGACAACTTTCACATCAAGGTGCAACTCGAGTGACAGGACTGCACCCAAAAAAGGTCAAACAGGCTAGTAAGTTGTACCCTGCAGGCACGGTGACCAGGTGACTGGTGTACGCAGGAGCACGTGACCGCTTGTTCAACCATGTTCGATTGGGAATAAAGGAGGAACGCTACATCGCAGCCTTTTCGGACCAAGACCATTCGACTCAGCACCCCGAAGACTACAAGTGGTGAACTTTTGATTTTAGGCTTAACTTCCCCTTTAACGGTCACTCATTTACGTTTTCACTCTCCGCTGTACAGAATATACGTAGCTGTTGAGATACGTTCTTGTCAGAGTGAACACTGCGGGTGTTGTGCACAATGGATGCGTGACAAGGCGATTTCGCAGTTTTAGTCCACTTCAGCATATAAACATGAGATTATCTCGAAACAGCTCCGAAATGTTGAGCAAGTGAGAACGTGCGTCCACTACACATGTTGCGGTGAGTGTTTTTGGTAGTGAGTGAGAGCACGGGATATGAAAAATGACAAGCACACATGCACACCCGCGCGCACCCACCCACCCACACCCACCCACACCCACATATCTACATGACTGTAAAGTCTCTCACAACAGCTGTTACTCACGAGTCAGCAGAGGACCTCTTGGGTGGTGCGCTGAGGCCTTCACACCTGACAACGTGCACATCAAGCTTCTTCTTCACAAAAAGTATGGAGAGAGTAATAGAACCAGTGACTTCAACAACGCTTGCAGAGTTGACAAACGCTGACGCAGTGCTGCCGATGCTAGTTACGCTGTTCTGTAACAACACACGTACCATAATGAACATCACACGAAGTTCTACAAAGATAGCAGATTGACACGTGAATATCACACGGCCAGCACAAAGCTTACTCTATACTCATCTCTCTCATGTCAGAGGCAAAGCAAGGGTGCAACGCAACCGCATGAAAAAATAAACCATTGCATTTTCAGGACAATCAAATGTGGAAGACACCATAGGTGACAGGCAAGACAAAGGACAAAAGTCAGAGGATAACTTTTTCACGCAAGAGAGAGAAAGACAGAGACAGACAGACGGATGGACCGAGAGAGGGAGAGGGACAGGGAGAGGGACAGGGAGAAAGAGAGAGAGAGAGAGAGAGAGAGAGATAGAGAGAGAGAGAGAGAATATTCACTTACACTTCTCTTGAGGTTGCTGGTTCGAGCATTTAAAGCTGATTTCTGTAATGGCTCATTCATAGCTGACTCGGCTCCAGCACTCATTTTTCCAATGGCGGAAGCCGGCGTGGATGACGTATCATCATCCACATTCTCTGGCTCTTCTATCTCACACTGTACTGATGGCGGGCTTTCAGACGTAGCGACACCAGCTGCACCAGTCTCAGGCTTCTCCAAATCCGGTGACGCAGGTATGCTATTCTTCACTGACTCCTTGGACACTCGTTCCCTGATTGGCTCCATGGGTTCGTCATGGTCTACTTTACGGACTGAACGTGGCGACTCTAAATCGTCATCAACCACCATGTTAGAAGGTAAGCTATCCTGAACATTGAAACACACACCCAACGTACATTATATAATAACAGTGATCATTATTAATTCTCACAACCACCAACACAGGGCTGTCATCATCAAACAGTTTTCTTCTCTCCAAAAAGTGGAAAAGAACAAGAGGTGAAAAGGGCACTTTGCAATCTACGGTAAGCCCTAACAAGGTGCTAGTAACATAGAGGTCAGATCCTGGTCTGCTGCCAGCCAATGACACCTGAAGATAGTCGCTATAATCGATAACTCAATCGTTAACAAAATTAATATAGGTGATCAATAGCTAGTTTTCAATGACAATTTGACCCCTAACTTAGACACGTTGCATGCGCTGGTACCACAAAACAATGGACAAAGGTAGCAGTGGCAATGCATAATATGTGCAAAGATTGCCAGAGAACAAACCTTTTCTTGCAAGTCAAACGTTTCTGTGTCCTGATGGCTCTGAATGTTGTCGAGTAGAAGACGAACTTCTCCAAGGAAAGCGTTATGTCCAAGGCGGGCATTGTCCCAAACTGATACCCACAGTGTACGACCAGACAGCTCAGCACGCGATAGTTTGTACTGTAGGAACAGTCACAACAGAATACAGCACAGAAATTAATCCACACAACGAATACACAAAGAAAGGTTGTGTATTCACTGGTTTGAGGGAAAGATGCAAACAGAAAAAGGTTGTGTATCAGACCGCGCTGAAAAAGTCTTTTGTTTCAGGTAACCCGACCGACCGATGTACAAGTACAAGCAACTACAAGTGTGTGTGTGTGTGTGTGTGTGTGTGTGTGTGTGTGTGTGTATGTGTGTGTGTGTGTGTGTGTGTGTGTGTGTGTGTGTGTGTGTTTGCTCGGCTGCTTGAAGGTGTATTGTTGTACCTACCACCTTTGTTGGTTTCAGGGTTCATATACTTTCTATTTGAAGTATACATACCTGTTAACCATGGACTGTTTCTGGCTAGATTAACTCTTGTGTAATCAATGGTGCTAGAGAAGCTTATATCAGATCCACTCTGATTTAGCCACCCACACTAGTACCAAGTATTACCTTCACTGGGGGCAGGGGTACCTGCAGTTGGATCCCGAGACGGATACCCTGATGCCGTCAATCCTTTTTGTGCACCTTGTTGAGTCATCTTTCCAAGATTCCTTTTGAGTCTCTCTCCCCTCTCCCGGGGAGACCCACGTGACCAGTTTTGGCAGTGAGCAAGCACAAGTACAAGTGTGTGTGTGTGTGTGTGTGTGTGTGTTGTGTGTGTGTGTGTGTGTTGTGTGTGTGTGTGTGCGTGCGTGAGCGTGTGTGTGTGTGTGTGTGTGTGTGTGTGTGCGTGCGCGTGCGTGCATGTGTAGGGAGGCAGGTGTTCAAGAATTCATTGTTCGTGAATGAAACATTGAATTTCATTAGAAGCTTGTTTGATAACGTAGAAGTGGAGGGCGGGATAGGGATATTGTTTCTGACGTACCTGCAAGTCTTCACTGTATACCGGTGATGTTGTTTTCTTGGCTGCTTTCGTTTTCTTTTTGCTGGACTTAGCCTTGTCAGGCACCAGGTACGTCTTCACATACCTGCTCATTGAAACACAAAACAGAACAACAAACCGGCAAACATAAAATTACATATTGTCACCAAAACAATAGATAATCCAAGAGTAGTGGCAACAACTCAACAAACAGGCATTCACATTTCAAAGCTCTGCAAAATAAAAGACTCCTACAAAATGCGAAAGCAATAGGCCTATGAAAAATAGGTGGTAAGTACTCAAATGGTGGGGCAAGGAAGATAATTAGATGGAACCAAGGAAAACGGTGGGGCACAAGTTATGCGCTAGAGTCCACCAACTAAACCAGGTTTCGAACAGTCAGACGTGCACAAGGTAGCACCAGACTGACCAGGAGTACTGAGACATTCCACGGCAAGGAAGTGAGCTTGAGCACTGCTCGATAGCACTAACCAAGGCATTCCACGTCTGACTGTTCAAGGCCTGGTTTAGTTGGTGGACTCTAACGCATAACTTGTGCCCCGCCGTTTTCCTTGGTTCCATTTAAAAATAGGTGGTTAGGACAAAAGAGAAAAGAAGAGACAGTGAATGCTGGGAGGAAAGAGGAGAAGAACATGAAAGCGAGAAAGCAGCTACAAATACAAAAATAGCAGTCTGGAGAGTACTTACGGATCAACCAAGCCATTGCTGTGCGGACTAGCCAGTCCTTTGCAGCCCTTGACCTTGACATGCAGACAACCATTGTTATAGTAGACTGCCAATGTCATGTTACCAGTCACAACTACTGTTTTTCCAGCGCTAGCACCTGGTGCCATGGTAGCCACACTACCCACACTGTACAGACTGGTGGTATCCAAGTCCTGACAGAAATCCACACACACATACACAGATATCAACATTAGCAGAGCTCCTCAAATCTAGCAAAACACACTGTGGTTTCAGCCTGTCTGAGAGTAGACTTCACACACCTCCATGCGCTCATGCAAAGAATAGCATCAAACGCTCCATACAACTGCTACAAGCAATGCTCCAACCCGAACATTGATGCACATATCCTGAACACATCGACACTCAGTGGCATTCAACAGTACTAGTACAGCAAACAGAATTTACAGTAGCCCACTCACCTTCACTTTGCTGTGCATTGCACTGGCTGGCTCCACTGATGACTTTGAAGCGGGTACGGCAACGTCAGACGAAGACACTGCCATGGCCTCTTGCTTCACAATATCTTCCTTATCACCACGCACATGCTCTGCCTGCTTTGTCTCAGATTTTACCGACGTCCGGCTCTCGGATTCGGCAACACCAGCTGCACCAGGATCAGAGTTCTCCACCTGCGATGACGCAGATGTGATGTTCTTTAACGACTCCTTCGACGCTCGTTCCCGGATTGGGTCCAGCGGTGGATCGCTGCCGCTTCTACGGACTGAATGTGGCGACTCCATATCGTCATCAAACACCATGTTGGACGGCAAACTGTCCTGTAAGTAGAAGCACACACATGCAACACATAACAACAATGGGAATAATTAGCCCAGCCACTGACACACGGCTGACGTCAGCAAGAGAGGGGGTTTCTCTCCAAAAAAGGAGAATCATTATCATTATTTTTCCGTCATTCTCTCTTCCTACATGTATTTCTCTTTCCTTAGAAAAAAAGAAGTTTTCGCATCATGTCCATCGCTTGACATTGTTCACTAAAGTAACTCGAGGTCACTTCAGTTAGTCCTCCTTGTTGTGATACAAAAAAAGGAGACGTTTAGTTAAAAAGGCGTTTCACAATGCATGGTAAGCTCTGTTTAGATTATAGTAGGTATGTTATATGTTCAGTTCAGATCCTAGTCTGCTTTACTGCGATGTATACCGATGTAATGCTTGCTCCACTCAGCACAGGCCACTTGAAACACGAACTGAAGGAACATAGCTTGTTTGTGGAGACCCCAGCCTAGGTATTGATTATTTTTGACCCAAAAGGTGCTGCACGCGCAACAAATCGATCGCACACAAGTGAAAGCATGGCGAAACAGAGAATGAAGGTACCCGTGGTGATACATATGTGCAAACACAGCGAGAGAACAAACCTTTTCTTGCAAGTCGAAAGTTTCCGTGTCCTGATGGCTCTGAA
>NC_088646.1:24804355-24919355 GCF_964019385.1 Sycon ciliatum
TAGGTACTTTACATTGAGTTCAGATCCTAGTCTGCTTTACTGCCAACAACAAAGGACCTCTCACATAAGAAAAAAAGGTGGTTCTTGACCAGGGAGTTGTACGACTCCTTGTTCTTGACCTGCCCGGTACGCGAACCCGTCGAATTTATTTTACATAAGAAAACCTAAACTAGTCACATTGAGATGAGAGATGTACACAAATACAATGCTTGCTCCACTCAGCACAAGCCACTTGAAACCCGAACTGAACACAGCTTGTTTGTGGAAACCCCAACCTAGGTATGGACTAGTGTGAACCAAAAAGGTGCTGGACACGCAACATTTAAATACAAACAAGTACAAGCAAGGCAGAACAGAGAATAAATAAAGGCAACAGTCGTGATACATGATATGTGCAAACACAGCGAGAGAACAAACCTTTTCTTGCAAGTCAAACGTTTCAGGGTCCTGGTGCACGTGAATGTTGTCGAGTAGAAGACGCACTTCACCAAGGAAAGCGTTATGGCCAAGGCGGGCATTGTCCCAAACTGATACCCACAGTGTACGACCAGACAGCTCAGCACGCGATAGTTTGTACTGCAGGAACAGTCACAACAGATCACAGCAGTGAAAAGGTTTCAGACACAGAATACACAAAGAAAGTTTTGTGTGTCATACATACCATTTAGCAAGGTCTGGACTTTCTTGTGCTTCTGAAAGCTACACACATTGACAACCTACCTTCGCCAAAAGCATTACAGGGTAGCCAGCATGGCACTGAGTGGGTTCTCTTGTGTTTGTGTGCGTGCGTGTGTGTGTGCGTGTGTGTGTGGGGGGGGGGGGGGGGGGTCATCAGCCATGCAAGCTGTTGAATGGTCTAATCCCAGCACAAGTTGATATGTCTAACATAGCTGTTCGCTATCATCGCTTCCGCGATGGGCATGTCTGAGGTCTGAGGTGTGGGTGCGTGTGTGCGTGTGTGTGTGTGTGTGTGCGTGTGTGTGGATGCATCCATGCATGTGTGGTGAGGAGTTGCAAATAAAGTCATTTCGTGAATGAAAAATTCAATTTCATTAGAAGCTACAACGTAGTTTGATAAGTTGGAAGAGGAAAGCGGGATAGGGATAATATGTTCAATAAGTACCTGCAAGTCTTCACTGTATACCGGTGACGTTGTTTTCTTGGCTGCTTTCGTTTTCTTTTTGCTGGACTTTGCCTTGTCAGGCACCAGGTACGTCTTCACATACCTGCTCATTGAAACACAAAACAGATCAACCAACCGGCAAACATAAAATAACATAATGTCACCAAAACAATAGATAATCCAAGGGCAGTGGTAATAACTCAATAAACAGGCATTCACATTACAAAGCTCTGTAAAATAAAAAAGAGTCCTACAACATGCTCACAATAAGCCCATGAAAAATAGGTACATGTGCATGTAGTTAGGACACAAGAGAAGAGAAAAGTTATAGTTTAAGAGAACTACAGATGAGGAAAGTGGGGATGTTAAGGGGGGGGGGGGGGGGGAGTAGCTGCTCTGAAAAATAGCAGTCTGGAGAGTACTTACGGATCAACCAAGCCATTGCTGTGCGGACTAGCCAGTCCTTTGCAGCCCTTGACCTTGACATGCAGACAACCATTGCCATAGTAGACTGCCAATGTGATGTTACCAGTCACAACTACTGATTTGCCAGCGCTAGCACCTGGTGCCATGGTAGCCACACTACCCACACTGTACAGACTGGTGGTATCCAAGTCCTGACAGAAATCCACACACACATACATACACACAGATATCAACATTAGCAGAGCTCCTCAAATCTACAAACACACTGCTGTTTGAGAGTAGAGGAGCAGACTGTGCACACATGTATGCGCTCATGGAAAGAATAGTATCAAATGCTCAATACAACTGCTACAAGCAGTGCTCCAACCCGAACATTGATGCACATATCCTGAACACATCTACACTCAGTGGCATTCAACAGTACTAGTACAGCACACAGAATTTACAGTAGCCCACTCACCTTCACTTTGCTGGGTATTGCACTGGCTGGCTGCACTGACTGACCACCACCACCGCCGATGGGGCTGGTGTGCTCCACACGGGATCCTTCAGAAGCGACACTGGCACGGCTGACAGACACCACAGGAGCGCCGGAGGTGGCGGGATCCGTTCCACTTAAACCCTCCGTACCACTGCTGCTCGTCTTGATGAACTCCAAGGACCTTGAAGCAGGCACGGCAATGCCAGACGCTGACGCTGCCATGGCCTCTTGTTTCAGAAGGTCCTCCTGGATAATATGGGTTTCAGGATCTGCCGCCGGTGGAGCCATATCGCTGAACTTGACCTCTGGGCTTTTCTGCAAGGGAAAAGGGTTAGGAAATAATCAGCAGAGACGGTTAGGTGTGCCCAAATAAAGAAACACAAGTACTTGTATGGAATTATTGGAAAAGCCACTAGTAACAGCACACATCACAACAGCCTCCCCCCCCCCCCCCCCCCCCCTCCCACACACACACATATTCTTACTCAATTCAGTACCCCCCCCCCCCCCCCGCCATATACTTTGGTCTGGGACTTACCAAGTCAAAGAGAGGTATTTCACGGGGTGATTCTTCTGCAAAATCGACAGACGCCATCTTGAGCCGTACTTCTCCTAGGAACGTGTTCCTGGACAGGGTATGGTTGTCCCAGACCGACAGCCACAGGGTGCGGTCCCTCAGCTCACTCTCATTCATCTTGATCTGTCACACAGATGCAAGCACACATCCAAACATCCACATATACATGCACACACACACACACACACACACACACACACACACACACACACACACACACACACGCGCACACGCACACGCACACGCACACACACACCCATGCACATACACACACACACACATATGCACATACACGCACACACGCACACACACACACACATACACATACGCATACGTGCACACGCACGCATACACATAGTTTGGCATCACACGCCGCAGTGAAGACATACACTAACATAAACATACACACTCCGTAAAGAGATGGACTGATGCAGCAATACACTACATGTACATGCCTCCAGTCACACTCACACTCATAGTCAGACATTGACACAGCAAAGAGCTGGGGATGATGTAGCTGGGAAAAACTTGTCTTCTCTCCCCCGCTGTGGGAATGCAAAGAAGATGCAGATGACAAACTGGCATACGAGTAAAGTATATGCAAGGCGGAACTCACAGAAAGCGTCTCGTCGAACCTAGGATCCAGCGTCCTCTTCTTGGCCTTTGTCTTGCGTTTCGTGGCCTTGTTCTTATCCGGCAGCAGGTACAGCTTGATGTACCTAACAACATGAGCACAGCAGCAAAGGAGCACATGTAGCCATGCATGCAGGTTGAAGACACTTATGACTTGTGAGTATTCTTCTGTGCACAGCCACTCTTCCAATGACATAATTTCCAAGAACAAGAAATGGCAGCAAGCAAGCCTTCTTCAACCCTATCCTCCTTCAACATTATGGGAGCAACACTCTACTAAATATACAAGCAATCTGCCCCATACGGACATTCTGCGTGCCTGTGATGCAGAGGACAGCAACGAGAGAGAACGTGAATGTGTTCATGGTCCATCACTGTGCTGACTGTGTGTGTGTGTGTGTGTGTGTGTTGTGTGTGTGTGTGTGTGTGTGTGTGTGTGTGTGTTGTGTGTGTGTGTGTGTGTGTGCATGAAACTCTTGACATGGTGGTACAAACATCAGACGTAATACGACAATACATGTATGCGAAGTCATACTGAAGGCTCTTGCTGATGGCCTGCGTAGCTCACCACTGTCGCAGTGTTTATGCAAACATACACACATGCACGCGCACGCACCCACCCACCCCCACACACACACCCACACCTATGCCGGCAAGCTAGCTTACGGATCAGCCACGGTTCCTGGTCCACGCGGGGGAGCCAAATCGATGCAGCGCACAACATTGATGTGAAGCTTGCTGGCATGGTAACTAAGACCGAATGTGACAAAGCCAGTTACCACCACGGTACGCATGCTGCTCATTCCACCAGCTGCAGTTGTGATTGTCGACTGGACACTCTCATAACTACCAACACTGTCCTGTTGGCCACGCACACACATCACCACCACCACCACCGCCACCACCACCACCACCACCACCACCACCACCACCACCACCACCACCACCACCACCACCACCACCACCACCACCACCGCCACCAGAACAACAGACAGACAGACAGACAGACAGACAGACAGACAGACAGACAGACAGACAGACAGACAGACAGACAGACAGACAGACAGACAGACAGACACACACACAGAGACAGAAAGACAGACAGACAGGCAGACAGACAGACAAAGTGATGAGACAAACTTTCATCCACTGGGAAAACTGAGAACTCCAAGCTGCAACTTTGGTCAAACGAAATGAATTGCAGGAAGCAACGTAAACACTACAATCAAGATAACATGAAGCATAATCACAATAAGATGAGATAATGTGGAGGCTACGGATAGGCTGGCTATGATGCCGGCTCACACTGGGCACAAACAACCCTAACCCTAATCATGCAGGTTCCAGGGTACCCCCCCCCTCCCCCCCCCCCCCCTTCCCCGGTCTTTCCCATACAGCTACTCTAAATTTAATCATTCCCCCGGCCATGTGTGTGCGCAAGCAGTTTCTAACTGGGGGAGAGAACTGACCCTTCTTGCCAAGCGTGGCGATGGCTTGCTGTGTCCCTGCAGCTTGGGTCTTAAGCGCTGGCTCTCCGGTGTTGGTGCTCCGGACATGGACGGAGTGCCTACAGACACCCTGGCCAGATCTCCGCCGAGAATGTGGTCGGTGGTCGCCTGGCTATTCTGTACGTGCACACAAACACATCAACGCAAAGATGGAAACTCTGTGGAGAAGTGAACAACGCTCATCAAATGTACATGTACAACAATAGCTCTCGCTGCAGTGAGTTTGCTTTGTCGCCGTTCAACTAATTTGCCGGTGTGTTGAGACTTTGAAGAAGAGACTGTCCAGTCTCATCACTAGAATCAGTGGTACAGTGCTGGTGCATCTAGCTCACTATGAAGCTGAGACCCCAGGTTGGCTAGGTCTCACCACCTGATTGCTCCTCAATTCCAACCAGATTGAATCAATGGGCGCTTGTATAAACATTTTTTTTATATAACAGAAACATGGATATCAAGATGGCAATGTGCACAGCAAACTCAGACAGTGTACTAGTACCAGGACTGACCTGCTCAGCCAGAGGGTACTCCAGCACGGTGGCATCGCACAGGTCGACCGAGTCCAGGCGCAGGCGCACCTCGCCCAGGAACTTGTTCCGGCCCAGCTTGGAGCAGTCAAAGACGGCTATATGCAGGATACGACACTGCGCATCCTCCAGTGATACCGGCCACTGCACACAGTGATAAGGCAGACACAACAGGAAAACAAAACGTCAGCATGGCTGGCAAATGGCTGGCAGCAAAAATGCTTTGTTGCTCGTTAGATTTGTGATTGGCTCGGCCAGTGACTCTGTACTCTGCTGACAAGACCTAGCAAGGCCGAGACAGCTAGCCGTCTGGAGATGGAGTAGCAGCAAACATATTCAAATAAGACTGTTCCATCGCATCGGTACGAGTAGACAATAGCATGTAAATGTACAATTCAAGGCAATGTTAGCTCTACGGAAGTATAACAACTTACTGTCAATGTGGAGTTGTACTGGGGGTCAACAGTCTGCCGAGCA
The DNA here is from genome assembly GCF_964019385.1 of Sycon ciliatum. Taxonomy (NCBI): domain Eukaryota; kingdom Metazoa; phylum Porifera; class Calcarea; order Leucosolenida; family Sycettidae; genus Sycon; species Sycon ciliatum. The sequence goes on from NC_088646.1 coordinate 24,810,105, forward strand.
GCCTTGGTTTTCCGCTTTGTTTCCTTATTGGCATCCGGCAGCAGATAGGCCTTGACGTAACTGGAAAGAAATGAAGTCGTTGCAACGAGAATGCGGCACAGCATGCAGATAAGCACAAAAGAAAACAAAAGCGCACGTGTACGCACTTGTACGCACGTGCACATACAAACAGACAACGGAGAATGTGCACCCACACGCTCATACTCCAGGAATGCTTCTCTACGGGCATGGAGCACTCTTCGTAATTTCTAACGTCAGGCACAACCCATACACGTCGGACCATATTGACATGGAGCAAAATCATAACCGTCTACGGTGCAGTATGCGGCTGGCCGTGCAGCGTGCTGCCAAAGAACAGGAGCCTTCCTGAACCGCGCACAGGGAATGTCGGACCCATGCGCATTTACTAGTATGTAGGTATTTCTTTATTCGAATTCGCAAGTACACACGGGCTACAAGCCCAATTGCGTGTACATGGAAGCGAATGCGAGAATGGAGTTAAATAAGGGGGGTTAGAGCACTCTACAAAAGCCTGATGTACAACACACAGTGTGTGAATTGTCCACAAAGTCCAACATACAACATACAACATACGTGCTAGTAAGCATGCGTGTTGCTTTGAAAACAATAAGTTGAGTACAGCTGTTGGCGGGCAATGATGATGTATCACCGACACTGCAACAGGATGATATACAAACTGTTCACCGACTGAACAGGCATGCAGTACCATGCAGTGGCATGCACACAAAAGACATCCAAAAACACTCACGGATCCGGGTTGCCAAACCGGTGTGGATTGGCTAGGTTGATAGCTCTCTCCACAGACACCTGCAGCTCGTCGTGCCGGTGACAGATGGACATCTTGAGAAAGCCAGTGACGCCGGTGAACGATCCTCTGCTGCCTTTAGACTGGGCACTGAGACCGGTGGACACACTGAACAAACTTTCGTGACTAGACTGTAAGCACACAACGTAAAGAAAGAGTGTTCCCATTTACCAAGCAGGTCGCTTGGAATAAAACAAAAAAACTCACTCTGTTGTGCACACAGAATGTGCACGTACGCACGCATGCACCTGCCACGCACACACGCGCACACACACACGCGCACGCGCACACACACATCCACTCTGCTACAACGTGATTCTACATACAAGGACCACAATAACCAAGGCATCTGGAATGCACCAGCAGCGTGATCAAAGTAAAACTCTTACTGATTTTTTCACACCCATAGGCTTGACAACAGGCTCAGCAACAGGTGGTTCGGAGTCGACTTGCTACAGCACACCCAGTAGAAAGACAATAATCAAACATTACTTTGAAAATGGGGCAACAAAGGCTTGCATGCCTGTACGCACACGCACACGCACGCACGCACACACACACACACACGCACGCACGCACACACGCACACATACACGCACACACCCGAGCACACCCGAGCACACTTTGTACTCGGTGCTAAAACGATACAATGTGCAAAGGACAACTCTCGCCGCTGGACTGCAAACTCTGCCGGCAGATCAGCAATCAGTGCCATCAGCCCCAGAATGTTATCAAGAGATTACATACTTGAGCAGATCATGCAGGCTTTGCCATGGGCAGGATTCCATGAAGCAGAGCTACTTAGGGGGTATTTAAAATGCACATTGGGTATGCATGTGTAGTTCTAGTATCCAGGTAGCAATAGGTTGGGAAGTTAGTAGTCAAACTACTCATACACAGCAGAATGCACAAAGGAGGTTTACAGAGTTCGTCACAACTCACAGTTTCTTGCACAATGCAGCAATCATCAGGTGACTTTTGGGTCATGTTCAGTGGAACTGGGCCAATATAATAGCATCGTTTGGTGATAGCTAGTGGGTATTCTCTGTAAACCTCCGTTGTGCCTTTTGTGTGTATAAGTGCTCCACATTATTGTGTTGTGTTGAGCTGTCCTCCTTGTAGTCAAACTACTCATACATTTCAACATGTGTCCACGTAGGGGCATGAAACGGGAACCAGAGACCCCCGGGGTACTCGTATGTATGTGTAGTTACAGCATCCAGGTGACCATACGCTGTCCACCTAGACTGGCAGTATATGGGAGCAAGAGCCCCCTTCCCCGGCCTGCGCAGCAGTCAGAAGAGGAAGAGGAAAGGTGCTTACCCGATCATGTAGCGTGTAGTGCAGCAGGTCACTACATCTCAAGTCTAGGCGCGACAGCGGCAGGCGAGTCTCGCCCAGGAAGCTGTCACTGCCATGTCCTACATGGTCCCAGACCGACAGCCACAGTATCTTGTCAAACACGTCATCGAACGGTACCTCAAACTGTGAACACAAGAGCAGGTGAAACAAAACACACAAGCGACACCACAGGGTTGCTGGTGAATCGGTTTCCTCCAATAATTTTACCTGATCAAACAGGCATCACAGAGCTCACTGAAACCAAAAGAACTCACACTAAGGCAAACACTGGATGTAAAAAGGAAAAAGAGGAAACGAGAAAAAGCAGTAACTACATGCTTAGAAATAAAAGTCACACGTACCTCGAATAGGGAGTTGAAAAGCGGCCAGCACGTGCCTCGCATCGACGGGGAGATTTTCTTAGTGGCATGCTCATCGTCGGGAAGCATATACAGACGATAATACCTGCACACATACATAGCCAGGCACACACACAGAATGTACAGGAAACCCGGTTTAAAACAAACCATTCCTCCACGTATATGTTGACCTATGGTCGAAAGACCGCCTGTCCGAAAGACAAGTTTTCTGTGCACCATGGGGCGGTTGCGAAACAAACACAGGCTTGACCGCACTAAGGTGCTATCCCCCCCCCCCCCCCCCACACACACACACACATACATATTCTACACAGGTGAAGAGCAGATCTACACGTACAGTACATGTACCTGCTATAAGCAACCACTGGCATAAGAGACAACCTGCCTTCAGAGACCACACACCTCGGTCCCCAAACCATGCTCCACCGTATTCCACCGTGCTTTCGACAACTGTCTACAAAGACACCAGCATTCTATCAATTTCTATGCATGGAGGGTAGCTGATGATGGACCTGACTGTGCATGCTCTGCTTTCGATCAACCAGATTAAAAATAATCACAGCAGGCGCCAAAAGAGCAAACAAGAAGTTGTATCAAGAGAACAGAACCATAATACTCTTGGTATAACTTATCAATATGACCAAACTAGAAAGAAAGGAAAGTTAAGCACACGCACTACAAACACACCATTCCAAGCCAAATACGAGACTACACGACGGAAAACCTACGGATTCGGCAGGCTGTTGGCTCTGGGATTGGCAAGGCCTTTGATCTCTTGAACTCCGACAATGACCTTGCCACCCTTGTACTGGACAGATACGGCCACAGAGCCGGTGACATCCAGGTCACTAGAGGCCACCTTGTGAAGCGGAGTTGGATCAACCTCAGAAAGACTATGGCGATCCGGATCAAGCTGAGGCTGGAAACACAAAACCACACACATACACACACACACATGCACACACACACGCACGCACACACACACACACACACACACACACACACACACACACACACACACACACACACACGCACGCACACACGCACGCACACACGCACGCACACACACACGCACACACACACACACGGACACACACACATGCACAGACACACCATAGATATAAACATACTGTTGAATGGCAAGGTACGGATATGGCAAAACTGGGATTCAACAGCATCAGATATGCCGAAAAACTGCACACCTGTATACTATGGAACTAACAACACCTGTATACTAGTAATGACAATCTTCATGACCCAAATTTTCGCTCTAATGCATCACTGTGCATTGCTTATCCCGAAGAACAGCCATTAAATGCTATTGCCACTGTGTACTCAAACATGTAGAACACAGGCGAGCCAGAGCAACCCTACCAACAGCAGCCAGAGCAACCCTGCCAACAGCAGCCAGAGCAACCCTACCAACAGCAGCCAGAGCAACCCTACCAACAGCAGCCAGAGCACCACAAGACACAACCTCAACACACATAATTATACAGTAGCAAATGCCCTGGACCAGCACAACTGACCTCCTCAGCTTGCTCCGCAGCAACAGACCCCTGGGCCTCTTCCTGCATGGAGAAAGCACAAAACAGATGCCTGATAGAACAATGCGCCCTTCACCCAGCCTTGGAACAGGCTCATAGCAACTAGTACAGACTAGAATTCTTTGCAGTAAAACTCTAACCCGCAACACACGAACAGCCCTCGGCTACAACAGCACGCACAATGATTGTTTCCGGAATTTTCACCCAGCAGGGCATCATCAGGGATATAGGAGAGGATACAAAGATGGCTAATATAAGACAGTACAGGGCCAGAATTCACACTACTCGTATGCAACAAGTCACAAGCTAGCAAGTCTAACGTTCAACTATCCCACCAGTACCCCTTCGACTCAAACTTTTGATGAGCGAAGGGGGGGGGGGGGGGGGGGGGGCAACATGCAGCCTTGATATACTGATTGCAAGCACAGCAATTTGCAGTTCTTGAAAGTGAAGGCCAACACCGGGTGAATTGTACATGCCCCAGAGCCACACAGCCCTCGATGCCATCGGCTTAGAGCATGCATTGGATGATGCCAGCAAAGACAAACTCTCAAGGTGCAGCTCTGAAGCCGGGGGTCAGATTTCATTCGACGGCATTGCAGCACGAGTTGCACGGCAACACTCTCCAGATGTCTCACTATCAGCGGAGAGGGCTAAATAAAGACCATAACCGTATCGCTGTACTTACAGCTTGTGTGGCTGTTGCTGTAGAAACAAGAAGAAAAACACAGACACAACACCGTACAGACCGTTTGCACGAAATAATCATTTGCATGATGTAATTTATAAATTTAAAACAATTAAAAAATGTAGGGTTGGAGAACAGCGTCATAGAAATGCAGCTACCATAGGACAGGAATCCCAACATTGCCAGCACTGGGCCATTACGGAACCCACCCCACCCCACCCCCATGCCGTGCACGCACAGTGCATGGCCATGTGGTACCGCTAACCAAACGAAATACAACAACTAACTCCGGACATGCCCATTAGAATATCCTCGCTGGTCTAGCCGATGTACGTGAACGCACGAGCCGGCCCCATCATGTGTACGGACAACCAGGCTGCGGGGGAATGCTCGAAGAGAAGAGCAGAACCGGTGCATATAATTATTATGTACATATGTATGCTCAACGCAATACGCAGCAAAGGCAAGGTTACAGTCAACTTCGCGTATAACGACACTCGGCGGGGCATCAGAAAAGTGTCCTTATTAGCGAAGTGTCGTTATTCCCGAAGTCCCATTATAATGTATTACAGTTGGACGAAACTTTGCTCTGGGCATGGACATTCTGACGTTATTCGCGAATTGTCGTTATATCTGCAGTCGATATTAGCGAAGTTGACTGTTACATGCGAATACAGAGTACACGTACATGACAGTGTTGAATGTCACAATGCCAGGCAGTCCAACTCACATGTAATGGTGGCCACACTGGTCTGCTCGGCGAGAGCTTTCTTCAGAGTCTTGCACACTGCCGGTAAGGGCCCAGCACCAGCGGTCACCTTCGACGGGGATATATCGCCGCCGTTGGGCCCCTGCTGGTAGAACCACGTTCCCGTTTCCAGTTGTAACTCACTGCACACACAACAATCACACAATCACAGAGTTCATCTGCAGCTCAAGACGTGTGTCACACCGCGTGTTGATGGACACATTTCAATGAGAAGAACAACAGAAAAGCGGTGGGAGTTGAATATGGGCATTGATCCTTGAGGGTGGTGGTATTCCTACGCGTGTGAAAAAGATAGTCTGGCCGACTCGCAAGCAAACAGTGAAAACAACTCCATTTTAGTAACCTATCCTTGTGCCGACTCTATTATCAATCACCGGCATATTTTTCGATTCTTTTAACTACATGTGCATAGGATCTGGTTGTATCTTTCCCACTTGGTCATGTACACTACTTACACATGCACCATCTACCAGTAACTTGCATGTTAGGGCTGTCCAGTGATAGTTGAACCAAGCCGTGTAGGCATGCAGCAGTTTTAACTGCATCAGACCATGAGATGTAAGTTGGGATCAGGATCTGGTGTCAGCCTTTCATGTAACACTTCAAGTAACAATTATTTTGAAGTACGATTAGTGAAGCTGCCCAATGCTAATGCACCAATGACGCACATGTACCAATGACGCTCATGTACCGATAACGCTCATAACGACGGTCATGCACACGCTGGGAAAAGTTGAGAAAACAGCACCTACCGGTTTACGCTGCACTTTGAGCACTCCCACGTGTTGTTGTCCCGTTTCCGGCAAGCCTTGCAAACCTTGGAGGAGCATTTAGGACAGAGGGCGCCACGGTTGAAGATAATGCCAAACTCTGTACCGCAACACTTGCAGCCATTCTCCGAGCGAGCAGCCTTCTGGATTGACTGTAGACGTTTGGCCGTTTCCCTGAAGCCAGAAGTAAAACAGCACCCCATACTTATAGCAAGACATCCAGCAAATAAAAGACGTGTTCACAATACTGTATAAGTACAAATTTTTGTTTACGAAATTTTTCGTTAGAGCACTCCCCAGCAGGTTCGTTACTTACTAAAGTTCGTTTTTGGTGAGGTCTGTCACCCCGAACGTTCGGAAAAAAAACTTTATTTTGGTACAAACTTTAGTTATTTCGTGACCCCTAACGAATATAGCAAAAGTTAATTCCAAACGACACCTTGTACTTATACAGTATCCCGCTCAACATAGAGGTTAGGAACTGTCTGCAAATGCCGATAATTTTTTCCCAAATCTGTAAAGAAATTTGTAGTTTCCTCATGTTATATCCCGTGTGCCCAAACCAACACACACGCGCGGGTACAAGGCATGTAACAAATATCCAAGTCTTACTTTTCCAGAGGACAACATAAAGTTAAGACTAAAGAAAAAACTAGCCTCAGGTTTCTCGCGAGCAACATGTGAGGTTTCTCACAAGTACTTCCATCGGATCCTTGTCAGGTAGATACAGGCAGAAAAGAAACTGACCCGTACACAAAACTTTTATACGACGTACCGTATTTTCCAGAGTATAAGCCGCACTTTGAACACTCAAAATTCACCCCAAAAATGGAGGGTGCAGCTTATACTCCGATGATCAAATTGACGATGATAAATAGGGTAGATGTCTGTATTTCGTGGCAAAAAATGGGGGGGGGGGGGGGAGTGTGGCTTATACTCCAGTGCGGCTTATACTCGGAAAATGCGGTACATGTGATATAAGTAGCAGTAGGATTAGTGAGAATGAACACACCAAAATAGAATGTGTCGACTCTCAAAACTAGCAAGTTCTATAGTCGTGCACGAGTGGTGGAGGTGAGAAGAGGTCAGCGTAAGCATGATATGCGCCGTGATAACAATAGATGACAAATGGACTGAATTTACAATGTGTTGATGTCCTACCTATCAGCCTAAGTGTTAGTATGCTCTGTTGTGCTTGTCAGCACAACAATCATGGTGCCTTGAAAGGTTGAGCAGAACTTTTTTTAATTTCGGTAGAGAAACCAGGCACCTAAACTGAGGGTATACCTAAAAGGTACTAAAGTATACTGAATGTGAAGGAACGAGCGTGTACAGTTGCGCTCGGTGAAATCAGGCCTCGAGTGCTTATTCGGCGCCCTCAACTTGCACGGCCCTTGGCGCCCTGAAAGTGGTATGAATGCAGCTGGACGCGCACGCAAATACAGTGATGTACATGTACTCAGCACAGGTTCTGCGGCACCAGTTTTGCACTTCGGGCCGGATTTCACCGAGCGTAACTGCATGATGCAATGCAGTTTATATCCAGACAGATCTTATAGCGCGGAAAGAAGACACTAGTCTTTCTTTGCTTCTCACTACTTCTCTTACTTGTTACTATCTTGTCTAAGTGTGCAGCTATTGTTTCAAGCAATTGCGCTTGGCTTTATAGTTTCACAAAGGAAATTCAGGAAATATGGTCTTCTGTGATGGTATTTGTAGATGAGTGCTGGTAAGCCCACAATGTGTCGCTTGTGACAGCTGAGAGTGAGTTCAACTTTTTTTCAATCTGCGGATCATTATTATTTACTGGTAACTCGTGGATACAGTGGTCCCTCTATAATCCGGCACCATTTGTGCCACGGAAATCTGCTGGATTAGGGAGGGTGCTGGATTAACAAATCTGATCTACTGCTGCAATGTGCATGAAGAGGACATTTGGCTACTGAAAATTGTGCTGGTTTATCGAGGGTGCTGGATTATAAAGTGCCGGATTAGAGAGGGACGACTGTACTAGTACTATTGACTATTTAAATTAAATTAATTAGAACACAAAGAGAAAAAAGTATCTGGCAACACTTACTTGACCTGAACATCTAATTCTTTCTGTGCTTCTTCTTCACGTTCAAGAACACCGAGAATATGCCGTCGTTCTTCCTCGCTCAGGAAACTAAAATCATTGGCATCAGGCTTCGCCATGGTGCACCACACTTGTTCGTCAACAGCCTACAGATTATCGATGCATTCCATGACTTCAGAAGTGAACACAAAATATTTTCTTCTTAGCAGCAGGCTGACAGGTGCATTCAGCTCAGGTCACTGGCAAGCAACACGGTTCCCAGTGACAGGATTCCGGCTCGAAGCACAATTACTACGGCAGAGATCAATGTCAGAACAACACGAATTGATGGCTGGCCACATGGAGAGAGTAATATCTAATGTTCTCAATCTCTTCAAAATCTTGTACGACGCTTCTCAATCTCCATAAAATTATTGAGTGGAAATTGCCAACTTGACTTTCGGCTCTGCAATGCAAACAAACTACTTCTTGAAAGACTCGACTCCTCTGGTTTGACACAAAAAGAAGAGGTGAGTTTCAAGTGGTAGGGTGCTAGTGCTACATTTCAGGAACAGTCGGCCAAAATGATGATGACGGAAGACGTGCCGCCGCTATTGGCAATTGTTCACTTTCATCAACAACTGCAAGTCAGCTGTGAGAGCTGATTGGATGAGTGCTGGTCCGAGGTTATCGTGACACCCATACTGGCCATAATAGTAGCCTAGCCCATGCATGGCATACTGCCGCATTGGGCCAAAGTCCATACACGGATATCGATACAGCTCATCCTTGCATGCTGCATGCTAGCTGACACCAAAACAGATGACCCAAACCAGAAACAAAACACTCGTACTGAGCATGAGTCGTAGATCTAGCGTATACGTAGTCGTACAAAAACTTACTTGATGATAACTTAATCCAACATGTGAAAAACTTACTTGTATCACTATCATGTCTTTTTCATGACTGTGTAGATCTTACCGGTACCACGTGTAGGTCTACTGAGTACAGTCGCAGATGTACAAATCTGGGATGACGCTGAAACATCGGAGGCGGAGCCACCCGCCGGCCGTACCGGCGTAGGTCTACGAGTACGAGTACGAATAATCTTTTCACTACAAAGTAGAGCCAGGGAGTCGTCAAATTAATACCAATTATTTGACAACTCCCTATAATTGTAGGCCCTCCTTTTCACAGTTTTACCTCGAATGGTTCTTCACATTCTGTACATCATGTCTCATTGTGTATCCGTAGTTTGAGGGAAAGGTGCAAACGGGAACGGCCGGAAGCTTGAAGTGCAGTGCACTAGTATTGTGGACAGATGCGCGCACTAGATATAGTGGCAGAGTAGACTACTCTGCCACTATATCTAGTGCGCGCATCTGTCCACAACTAGTACGCTCTGTCAATGTCATCATCACTGACAGCAGGCATTCAGGAAACCTTCCCCATCCGCCTAGCGCCTATTGAATTTATTATTATTGGGTACCATCAAGCGTATAATTATAAGCTGGGAGCTTATTTAAAAAGTTTACTCGTGTAGGCCATGGGTAACAGTTCTATTCATGTGCCACTATTGTACTTACTCACTAGTGAACATCAGTTCATCATACATCATACATCATTACATCAAGAGTATATTAAAGCATTAATAACTTTATTAGGATGACCCAAAGGCAAATCGCCTATCGAGGGGTTCACCCCGTTGAATGGTTGCGATATGACAAAGCAAAGAGGCAACCATTGTGCGTGTGGGGGGGGGGGGGGGGGGGGGAGTTTCGAACTATGCACAGCGATTTATACTCTTGATTACAAACAAAAAAGTCATGTTATACAGTCATGTTATACAGTCATGTACATGACTAGACTGTGCTCAAATGCCCGTATTAATGGGCAGAGCGTCGTACGCAAGAGGTACACAAAAGAAAGTAAAATAGGCCATAGGGCTGTTCCGTTGTTACTCAGAGTTCCATGGCAAAAAGCAATCATCAGACAACAGTATTATAAATCAGAGTTATGTGTCCACACTGACTACATGTAGTGCAGTACAAGTCTACAGACTGCACTCACAAGGCAGTATAGGTACATGATTGTACAATATATTGACAGCATGAAACAAGGTGTAGTGTATTGTACTATCATATAAATACCATTTATCACTCCCTTAGTATTGACTCACATAGATTTTTGCCATACCTAAGCAGTCAAATATTCCTGCATATTTCACTGCTTAGGGCTATATTGACCGCTTATATTTGACTCCTTTTTAGCGATTGAACACATGCTTTGGTCAGTCGTGATAAATCTAATATTGACTTCGTACTTGGTCAGTATAGGAAATAAAAGACCTCGTAAAAGACCTCGGCTTCGCCTCGGTCTTTTACTCGGCTTTTATTTCCTATATTGACCTCGTACTCAGTCAATATTAGATACGTACATGTACAATCATGTACTAGTACTCGTCCTTGACAAGTTGCAGTAGCAGTGGCAAAGAGTACATAATCACTACTTCAGTACTTGGTTAACTTGGCTGGTATATTTTCATTTTACTTTGCCAGACTGAGCAGGCATTGCTGCCTTCTTGACTGGAAAAGTGGATTGTCCAAGCTCTCACAGAATGACGCCTTGAAGAAAGGAAGATTGTAGTCTGTATTGATGCACTCTTGATGTCAGCATTCTCGGTTGTGCCGTGCGGTCCGTGGCAGCATCAGTACTGGCAGTAGCATTACACTGTGACTTAGTTTCTATGTCAAGCCTGCCAGACGGACATCAATACTTCTACACATAGTCATTTTACCCTTGTCTTTATTAATAACCACCGCAGTTCCCTGCTGGCAGCATTTTTTTGTTTTGTTTTCCGAGCCAATGGCAATCACACTGCTGTTTTCACTCAAGGCCAGACTAGAAGGCTCCTTAGTTTTGCCCAATGCTATTTCACGATACGGTTCCTATGCTTTATCCGACCTGGCTGCAGACGGGTGGAACTCTCTTCCACCCGAATGTCGCCAGGCAGCTTCCTTCGCAGCATTCATTAAGGTGGCTGGGGCGGTACAACTTTTTTGGGAAATTTTTGACTGCATTTTGGAGTTAATCGGCAAGGCAGAGATGAAATTTGAAAATGTTTTCTGGTGAATCTCTGGAGAATAGCTTTCTCTAGCTTCCTATAGTTTTATTTTTACTTTTGGACAAAATTTGAAAACGTTTTATGAAAGGTTCGTGTTATTTTTTCACGGACCTTTCATAAAACTTTTTCAAATTTTGTCCAAAAGTAAAAATAAAACTATAGGAAGCTAGAGAAGGCTCTTCTCCAGAGATTCACCAGAAAACATTTTCAAATTTCATCTCCACCTTGCCGATAAACTCAAAAATGCAGTCAAAATGTAATCAAAATGACACCTAAAAAGTTGTACCGCCCCAGCCACCTTAAGTCTGTGGGGACTGCCCTACAATTAATAATTATTATTTATAGTAAAACAATACACACTACTACTACAGTCTACTACTTCCAAATACGTACCACTATACCGTACTTTCCTTTCGGATTTTGCAACAAGTCCTACCGGGGCAGCCACGAATGAATCAAAGAGGCATTCTCTCAAGGCTTTCTGCAGAGCTTCTATGAATCTCGATTGAACCCAGATAATCTATCCTTCCAGGAAGCTCCCCCGGTAAGTACCCATTGCCTTTTGGAGAATCCTTCAAATAAGATACATGTACCGGTATAATGATGAATAACGGATGAGCATTCGACTCGTCTGAATGTTTGAAAGGTTTCCAACAATAAACATATCAAATATTGAGGAATGTACTACTCATCCCGTGCCAGCTCACCATGACCCATGCAATCAACATACACACATCTTTCTATAGCTTAGTGCAGGGTAACAGCAACTTTAAGGCCCGACCAGGGAGTAGTATAATACCAGCTTACTACACTGTACTTTCTGGTCCTGACATGTGCAAGTGACATCAATTTGTTTCTTAGGGACCATCCGTAAATATAGATATTCATTTTAGAAACGAAAACTAGTCGTATAGAGAGAGGGGGTCGAGCGCCTGTTCGTTTCTCGAAAAGTATCGATGCACAGTTTGTATGTGTGGGCACGTCCAAAAAAAAGAGGAAAGGTATCGATACTATGTGCCGTTTGTATGTGTTCGTTTCTCTAGGAGGGGGGTTGAAGAGAAATGACTAGTTTTTGTTTCTAAATAAATATCGGTATTTAGTATTTACGGATGGCCCCTATAGCTACCAGCATGATATTGATCACTACACATGATACGGAGGTTTAGCAAGACGAATTTCATGTTTGTGTTCGCACTCCAATGAAAGTCGAACTCAGTGATGAAATTCGCGTTATGATGAGGATTAGCAAACAGAATTTTCACTTGCACGACGCTGACAGGTTGTACTTCAGAGTACATGTGTACCGGCACTGACAAAGTAGTAAATTATTGACTGTCCCGAAACGAATCCGCGATTCGGGTTTCGACAGCTTTTCCGAACGAAAAGTGCGAAAGTTCGCAATCCAGTTTGCGAAATCAAACGCAAAATTCGTGATGCTAAACCTCCGTAATTACATGACCAGTGGCCAGGTCATATCATCCAGTCTCTGGTAAAGGAGTGCAACTGTGTAACCTGACCGGAATTTCACCCACAAGGACATTCCAGTAATTTCATACCACTCACACAGCCATCAAGGAAAGTGTAAATTCACTGACATTTACAAGGTCATGTCAACAAATTACGGGTCAGGGGCAGCAAGAAGCCAGCAAGTCAGAGATGAGGTGCTGTTCAAATACCGTACAAGCAGAACAGCAATGAGGGCAAGACTGCATGCATGGCCTACACCAAGTCTCAACAGAGGAGCAGCTATTCTAGCCTTAAAATGTACTGAAATACATTCACAAAACGGGATGTAAAGAAAGAGAAAATGAAAAAAGTGCGGCAGACCAGGCAACCTAAAGATGTATATACAAAATGAGCAAGATGGAGTCAAGCACACATGCACTCACACTCACTTCAGAGCTGTGACAAACACACATGCGTACACACAGGCACACACCACGCGCACAACCACCCACGCACACACACCACGCGCACACACCACACACACATACACACACAACAGAGGCAAACAAAAACGACGCACACTAACACACTAACACACCTACATCTACCGACCACCACGTCCGCGGCTGCTGCCACCTCTGCTGCTAGGCGGACCGCCGCGTCCTCGTCCTCTACCGCGACCTCTACCACGACCACGACCGAGGGCAACTGAATAGAACAAGAAAACACAATGAAGCCAAGGTTGCTTAGACTGGATGGAGACAATATCACAAAAAACCCAGACACAACATGCATTGTGTGTACCAAGTAATACTATAATTATAGTCTGCTAACAAAAGACCAGCAGACTTCACTGACCACATTTTCACATTTTACAAGTATGTGCTACAGCTTGCATCTATTGTACCCAACAGTCAAGGTCAATACAACCAAGAGTACATAACCCCCCAAGAGTGTGCAACTCCCACATACCCTGCTGGCCTGACAGAATTTCAGGTTGACGTCATTATTTATGATGCAATGCTCCTTGCACCAGTGATTTACAACATGTATACAGGTGTCAACGTATCACGTTTTTCTTTGCAATAATTTGTACAGGATTAGATGGGCTTCGGTCCACCACACGTTCCGGATTCGTCTGATAATCCGTGTACAGTGCGCATTAAAAAAAATGACATCAACTTGAAATTCCATCGGGACAGCACCCATAGTCGAGTTGCACGCTCTTGGAGGTTATGTACTCTTGATACAACCAATGCATACGGGAGGGGGGCTGTAAAGAATGAAAATCAAAAACAAAATTCGGCTCTTTGAGGCAGGGGTTTGAAGAGCTGTTCGCTTCATCAATGACGTCGACGTACTGATCAGCATATTATGGTTGTGTGTTTGTAATGTGAGGGGAATGGGTAGGAGGAGAAGTTCAGGGCACACAGCATACTGTAAGTCAACAAATATTCGGCGCATATTTATTTTCGGCTATTTTTGGCACAATTAGTTTCATTCATTGCTATTTTACGACTATTGTCTCCTCGTAGGTTCAACTTATCGAAATATTTTCGGCCTGGTCATGCTTGGCCGAAATTTTGTTTTGCAAGGTGCAGTGTGACAGTGTATACAGACGGCAGCAGTACAGGCCGAAAGTTTGATGCGGCCGAAATGGGTTTTAGCCCTGGCAGGCCGAAATTTGACTGGCCAGAAAATTTGTAGACTCACAGTAGTAAAAACAAGTGAGCGCCATTTTCGATTGAAATCACTTTTATGCATGGAGAGTTGGAGACACATAGTACATGGCCATGCACCCAAAGACCGAGCTGGGGGACTTCAATCAGTTCATTTTTAATCGATACAGTTTGGCTTGCATGTGTGGCCAATTAGCAAAGTATCTGTTCGTTCAGGCATATTTCTCATGTCAAGGATGGTACTATAACTGTAATACGTATCGGGTACTGTATTTCCCCGGAAAAGTCACACGAAGTCGTTACGTTGGCGATGGCGTGTTGCTCCCTACATGGGAGCTTGCACTTTTCCTGCCGACTTGACGCGTATAAGCCACACCTATATAGATAAAATCCCAAGGCTGAAGAAGGAGAGTGTGGCCTACTTCAAGTTTGACTTCTTACTCAAGCGAACACACAGGCACAATACATCCGAGACCTGGAAGTGTGGGCGTGACATAAAATACGATTAGACTTAAATCGGGAAACACAGTCTGTAGTAGATTCCTCAAACTCGTTAGCACCATGTTTTTCAGATATAATGTACATGTACACCATAGATCATCAAAAATCGACCCAGAGGCGGGCACAAGCGAACATTTCAAGGGCAATCCTACCTGCAGTCTAACTGCGAGGAAGAGCCACGCACTGGGCATGTTACGAATGAAGAAACTACACTTGAAGGACAGTGACTTTGTGTGAGATGATTTTGTTCCGCGCCTGACATCTCCCAGAGTATCACTTGCCGTTTGCTATCTTGTACTACAACTCCGAGTGGAAAACTGTTTATCTCTACTACTGTTAGAGCTCAGCCGACTTGCACAAGTCTGGCGAACAACTCCACGCGATTCCCCATCTTACTTAAATTAGACTATCTTTTCTTCATGCTCCCCTGGAGGAAGCAGGTACTCGGCTCTGCAGTGCCCTTCAGTTACTATGTAGGCCCGAGCAATACAGGGCCAGCACAACGGCCAAGCCATTACATTTTGACTTGTGCCATGGTACCGTGAGCCTTTCTTCAGTACTGTTTTATTAACGAATTTTTAATTTCATGCTTTGAAATTCGGTTTTGTTATCTGCAAAAATGACGCGCACATATTTAATACATGTATGTACAGTCGTTTGCCGGTTGACATCCAGAATTCGCTAACATTTTATGTTGTCAATCGACAAAAATCTGGTGATCGTTATATTTAAAATTTTAAATGGCGTCAAAATATGTGGTCTTACATCAACTGGGAACTTCTGATCTGACACTAGGGAACATGGGGGCAGAGCATGGGATTCTTGGACCTGCCACTTTAGGAGCTACATCAGACCCTTTGATTCTTGAAGGCGGTGGCTTCCCTCCCCGCGAATGCGGAGAAGTCAGTCTGACTGACTCAAACGCAAACCGTGAAATTTATAAATTTTAACCCTGTGTGTACTGATTTCCAGCACAGAAACAGAATTAGAATTTTCAGCACAATTTTCACCTTCAACAGGCTATAACTTTGGCCTCCATCACTTGATTTTTCACAATCTTGGGCTTGTTGAAAAGCTCTTGGCGAGAGCAAGGCCAGAATACCAGATTTTATCAATCAGCCGCGGGAACACTGCAAAGTCGTCTCCAAGCCCGGTATGCGAGCAAATTCGGCCCATCAACGCCATTCCACTCTATCGCAGAACGCTCAAATTTTTTCGAGGCGATTCAAATTCTAGTGATGTAATGTGAGGGATGCCATGAGCATGGAGCTTAGAGTAGTGACAAAAATTTCTCGACCACTGTTGTGCTGGTTTACGGTACTGTAAAATATGTAATTTTAGATGCATCAAAATTTCGGTGCCAGGGACCTGCCAGGGACCTGCCAGGTGTAAGGCCACCCTTTCTTTTTTCGTTGTTTAACGTCCGCGCCCGCGTACCTTTTTGCCTCCGACCGAAAAAGAACAAGTAGTAGTACCAATAATATGCGAAGTTGTAAATACATGATTGTGTAGTTTCACAGTGTGCCGATCATGACCTTAAACTTATAATCTTGCCTCCCGGCCATGCCTTTGTCTTGTGTTCTTTTTCTTTTTTTTGTTGGCTTTTAAATATCGTACGGTGTGTGTCCCAGTAAAAATCCAGATGTAATGAATTCATGACATGCTAACTCCATGCTATGTACCTGTTTTGTTGAATTCATCAGGCATGTGCTCCAATGTACCATCAAAGAGTGTTGTTCTATGCCTGCAAGTGCCGTTAGACCCAGAAATATTGTATATATCACATGCTTTACTGGTCAAAATGTTTGATTGGGGTTTCCAGTTTTTGGAATGGGCTTTTTTTTCTTTTTTTCGCCCATACCTTTTCGCGGAAAAAAGGACGTTAAACAATGAATTAACAAAGGGTGGCCTAATGTAGAATTATGTGACCAGCTTTCCCTTCACATACAGTGCATACTCTAGTGCCTTTTAGGTGTAATTTAAATTTAGGTGCATGTCTTCTCTACCGAAATCAATGAAATTAAAGTTACACCGAAAATACTTCCTCCGCGTCATTAAAATTGTCGCTTCCCAGAGCGATTCTTCGAATTTATTTTGTCCACTCGAAGGATGAAGGAATCAGCTAGAAATTGAGGCAGAGCATTGTCGACGGACCAAGCTTTAGTTTGTGGCCTCCCGCTTCGCTTCACTTGCAGCTAAGGTCGACAAGGTCTTCATCAGAGTTTGAGGCAGACTCTTCAGCACTCAACACGCTGAACAAGACGCGCGTTCAAATTCAGGTCAAGAAACTTCGTTTTCAAGCGATCCATGCCTCCAGGTGGCAGGCGATGAAGGCAAGCTAGCATTTTTCAAGTACACTGTAACGACCTTCCAGCGGGATAGGGTAAGCAGTTCCGCACTTTCTTTCCTCGGCAAGCGCTTCGCTGATTTTGTTCGTGTTTCAAGACCTGCTACCTTCGCAGCAACATGCGCCACAGGTAGCGCATTTTAGGAATTTTTAGAACACTTTGTTCTTGCCATCGTCAACTTCAGCATTTCGTATTTAGGAGAGATACCAGGATTCTTATACCCGAGCTTGCAGTCTTGTAAAATGCCCAAGGAGCGATGTGGGACGGCACGAACTCCAGAAAAACGATATGCGCTCTAAGGCGGAATAGTGCGGAGCGCGATGAATTTGCTTGGTGCGGAAGAGAGCTCCGACAAAGTCCGAGACCACCACGGCTTCAGTAACAGGTAGACATTGCGCAGGAAGGGTCGCACCAATGTTCGAACACAGAAAACAGCGATTCTGACAGTCTGACTAAGACGAGCCAAGTCCCAAACATTGCGATGTGCGAAGCGACAATTTTAACCTGTTCAGCACGAAGGACGTAATAATACGTCATTCAGAATACCACTGCACCACGGAGGACGTAATATTACGTCCTCAGTGTACATCGTGCATATACGCGATTTGTCTGGATCGCGTGCGTTCAAACTATCATAACTCAGTCAATTCTTGGTCGATTCTCACGATCGAAGTATGTATCAGGAAGAGAAAACTCTCAGCTTGCGATAGAAACAATTGCCGAAGCGATACGACCCCGGGTTGTTGAGATATGCGACTCGACACGGCAAATTCAAAGAGAATTTTTTGCGCGATCTGCAGAACGCGTATTTTGCATTTTCGATCATTTTTGCGCTACCTGCTGCCATGGAAACTAGATTCAAATGATGGTGGCGGATCTCGGGAGTCCTCAAAAAAATTTGAGCTCGATACGAGCAAGGAGGGCGAAATGGCAGCTGAGGATTTGGTCTCTTGCCCGTGCTCAAGTCTGTCGAGCGCGTGGGTGAAGTTTGCCAGACTGTAGCATGGGCGTTTAGTTTCGCTCCGAGCTGAGTTTGGAACTAGTTTGTGCTCCTCGTCTCAAGACCTTTCCAGGAAGCTCAAGATCGTGGAATTCGTCCAAGGGAAGGTAAAGTTATCGATCCTTGAACAGGTAGTACTTTCATAGGAAAAACACCACTTTTGCAGGTGTTGCCGTGGGGAGGCATTCAGGTAGCGTCGTGCTCAAAAGGTTAATGACGCGGAGGAAGTAACATGTTTTACAGTGTGTCTAAGCTCTAGCATTCGGGTATTGAGCACGTTGGCTTCGTTCGCAGCTTCCCCGCATGCTATATATTTTTATGTATAAGAAATTCTTAATCGGAATCGCGGGGTGACTGAATACATAGAATGACCTTGGATCAGAGTGGACCCAGCCAAGAGCAAGCCTCAGGTCTGAGTCCAGTAGATCTGTCAGATGACCCCGACTTTATCAAACGAATGGGTGTACGCTTTTCAAACATGAACTGATCACCCTGTCCTACACAACTGTTTAGGTACTGAGTGCAAACATGTTGTGCCTCATTCATCTCCTAGGAGAGGAAAAAGGAAGAGACATTCAGCAATATGAAGCCTAATAAAGTTATATAAACGTACCAGCCTCCTTCTTCTTTGCCTTAGCCTTGGGCGTGTCATCAATCAACAGAGTATCCAAGGGAAGACTGTCTGGAAGAAGGATGTAACGAATATTGTTTCCACGAATGGTCAATGTGTCCAGCGCTACGGGATCTCTGTTCTTGATGGTCATCTTGACCGATTTTAAATGAGTATTCATGCTGATGTCCACACCTGCACAGAAAAAGTGTCATGAAAAAAAGTATCATGAGCCAATTCAAATCAAACTTGAAACAACAAATTGAGGGTAAATATATCACACATGAGAAAAAAATTCGCCAACACCACAACGCTTACCAGTAACTGTTCCATGGACTACTGTTCCATTTTTCAGCTCGATTGTTACAGTCTCATGACTGAGTTTCATTAAAAACCTAATCACGGAAGAAAGTACAGAGCACATTCAGAATTATAAGAGATGAAGAAAATTGAGTGAGAAGGCGATGGGAACATCACTATCAGTGGAAGAGGAAATTTACCTGACCAACTTCATTGCAAAGCTGGGCGTCTGTCCTGGTTTGTTAGCTTCTTGCTGTCCAAATTATATAAAGCTACTCCTTCGTACAATTTACATAAACAAGCTGCTTCAACACTTGTATCCTCAGATCAAATTGGCTACTCTCACGACCCTTCGCAAAATAATTCAAGAAAAATGTGCCATATCCCCGGACCAGATATCCCAATCAAAACACGTTCGGCCATCGCACTTACTTTCTTGTGCACTGAGCTAGCGCTAGCGCGCTGTCAAAGAGGCGCCATTTTTTATCTATGCACGCATGCACTGACAGTTGGGGACAAGACCGTGTCCGGTGCAGCGGCAGTGGTGTCGTTGGCCGACAGACACCCAGCGCTGCGACATCTCACCGCTCTACAATACACTACACTTGACGTCTCGTTGCTTCGCCCAATGGTCCTTCGGCAAAATAGAACATTGTACCGTAAAGTACCGCCAGAGCGCCCCACCATCTCGTCCTTTCGTGGCCGCCTTGTGGAGGTGGATTACTGTCTGTAGGTCATACGACACGGGCCTTGTACAAACATTGCACATTGTGCAGTCAATCCGTACCCAGTTAACCTTCGAGCTCCACATAAAAGCATACCAAGTGTGACCTTAGGACACGAAGGTTCTCACATCGTACAAATTAAGTAGCATTCTGCCATACAATTTTCTTCCCTTGGCTGTAAAATCAAGGTGGGGCGCTCTCGCGAGACGGGGCGCTCTGGCGGTACTTTATGGTACTGGCAGTCTGTGCTAACTAGGCCTTTCCCAAACCGGCCATTTATTTCTTATCACTCCCTTAGTATTGACTCACATAGATTTTTGCCATACCTAAGCAGTCAAATATTCCTGCATATTTCACTCCTTAGGGCTACCGGTACATGTATATTGACTGCTTATATTTTGATAAAAAATGCCAAATGTTAAAAATAGCCAAATCACTTCGTAGGCACCGTTCAACTGCGCAACCCCTAAGCAGTCAAATATAAGCATTTAATGTGTAAAATTTGCTTTTCTTCTGGCTGTTTCTCTGCTCCGGATGGCGGAAACATGGCTGGTGGCAAATGAGAGCCAGTTTATCGTAGATCAACATTGACCAGAACATTTGGTGCATATAATTTAATTCTCCCTGCCACGTTGGTATAACTAGTGTTGGGTGCTTTGCCATTTTGTGTAAAATGTGTAAAATAAGCCCCTGAATGGACGAGGAGGGCAGTGAATTGCTTCCGCAGGGCCTTTGGACGACGTCAGGCCGTCTTGCCATCACTAAAGACAATGATGAAGAACAGTAGGTCACGGAATACACTCTGTGAGAACGAAAACATGGCTGCGATGCTATGCTACCTATCCAATTCTACCGTATTACACAGCCACTAGTTACAAATACAAAAACACGGCTTTCGCGGCATACAATGCAGTTGACAGATTAATTTTCATCCACTGGCAATCCTTGAAGTGATATCTATCAACTTCAGAACATTGATGACCGAATATCCCAGTTTGTGATGCCATTTTACAAATTAATTTGTTAAAAAATGACACACCAATTATTTGAATCCTGAGAATACTATGAAAGTAGGACATGATTCAGGACACTTTCCAAAGTAGGATCATTCCCATTTTTTGAGACAACGGGCATGAAGGATAGCACTTCCACTTGCAACAATTCATTTGGACGTAGCTTGCCTAGAAGTGGCTGAAAAAACGTCATTTTACAACCATGTTAAAAAAGCCAAATCACCTCGTAGTGCAGCATTGTCACTGCATGAGTAGGTGGTGGTGCAATGGTTGTGCAATCATAAAACCGGGATTCATGAGGTTATCGTTCTGGAATTTGAAATACGGACTGTTTGTCGTGATAAATCTAATATTGACTTCGTACTTGGTCAGTATAGGAAATAAAAACCTCGTAAAAGACCTCGGCTTCGCCTCGGTCTTTTACTCGGCTTTTATTTCCTATATTGACCTCGTACTCAGTCAATATCAGATACCTATTCGGCTTTTGGATCGGCTGAAAAAATCGCCAGAATCGGCTGAAAATTTCTGTAAAAGGTGGAAATTCGGCTCTAAAGTCGCAGCCACCTTTCGCAGATAATGGCTACAGAAACTGTATTTGCATGCTATTGAGGCACTAAAACATCAATTCTCGGCGAATTTAGTGCGAAAATTGCGCATTCGGCTAAATGATCGGTGATTTCTTCAAATAATTCTATTGATTGTTTGAGTGTGTATGATGATTCCCACTTCTCTGTACTGTGTCGTGCCCGTTATGTCCAGCAGTTGAAGGTCCTTGAAGCTGTTTGTATTCGTACGCATAAGCCCGATTTGTGTAAGCAAAAAGAACGTATTTTAGCACTTAGGTTATTTTCGTGAGTTTGCACCCCGTGTTCATGAGTTGTTTCTGCACTGTTCATGCCCGTTTGTCACACTTACTCTTTATTTTAGTTCTCACTTTTTGTAATACTTACCACAAGTTATCCGTCATGTGTCACACTTCTTTGGATTTTTAACCTTTGTTTTTCCCTTGATCTCTTTAGTTCCGTATTTCCACTGATGATCGGAGCGTGAAAATCGATTTTGGAAACACACAAAACCAAACCTTGAACAAATTGTCATGTTGCGTGGTGATGTCTGCGGCATTCATAGATTTCTTCAAAACCACTATTTTCGGCCAATGTTTCGACCGGCCGATTTGGGAAATGCCCACGGGCCGTGACGCAGGCGCGCACGAGCGGTCATGCCCAGTTGCCCACGACCCTGCAAAACATGTACACAATGTACATGTATATTCGGCGATTTCTTGGTAAAATCTCAGAATTCGGCCAAAAGATCGGCGATTTCTTGGTAAAATCTCAGAATTCGGCCAAAAGATTGGCGATTTTCTGAAAAGGCTACTTTTCGACGAATTTTTCCGCCGGCCGATTTGGGAAAGGCCTAGTGCTAACTGGTGCAGTAACAGTCAGTGTTGGCTAGCTATGCTATGGCCCCAACACAAATACATCATACAGTTTACGTGTACCAAAGGTAACGATTCTCACTCATTCTCAACGCTCAATAGGACAGTATACATGTACATGTATCAATTTCTGTATAACGATTTCTATTTTAACGACAGATTTCTCCTCGTTACTCGTTAGAGTTAGCACTTCGTTATTACACTAGTATGGCTTTTACAGTATATACATGTACATGTACAGTCATGTGTACATGTACATGTACATGTACATGTATATTGAAAGTAGAGAAGATGCTCTGGTCAACTGCCCAGTAAACTTGAAGCCCTATAGTCCGGGGTGACAGACTCTACTCTAAAATTAGCCACGACAGCGCCATGATAGGGTGAAGGCGGCGAGCCTCGAAAAAGAGGGTCAGAACCGGGTCTAAGACCCATACGGTTCAGATGGTCTCAACAGACCGGGGCTCTACCTAGTACCAACCGTGAATGGTTGTGGAAAGGTCACTGTTTCCGAACACAGTGTCCTCCACCTTGTTTCATGCTGTCAACCAACAACATGTTTGAACAAAACAAGGTTTATCTACCAGTCCATGTTTTACTCTCTGCAGGATACCTCTGAGCTGATGACATGCCTTGTGCCTACATGTACGCGAATTTTGCCTGCTGTTGTAGATGTTGTAGTCTACATGTACATGCACACGCGGCAATACTCAGTATTATAGTATACTGTTCCAGATCATTGTGTGAGCATTTGCACCATGCCGTTGTTGTGCGCCGGCAAGGGGGTCGGATTTCAGTTGCCAGCACTGTACATGTAGTAACATAGTGGCTAACCTTTGTCAAAAATGTGCGCTCCGATGACCAAGTAAGTAGTTTACAAAGTCAGGATGAGCCATTCGGAGTGTAGTCAGAGAGCTGCAGCCAGTGCGGGGATGTTGAGGTTGCTCGTCGTATGCGCTTTCTCAGTGTTGTAGCTCAATGGCTGCGACGATATGCTGCGATGCAGTCTACTTACTAATACTTGTAGTAGTAGATCTACCCACCACCGAGTCTAAGCCGCCGGGGCGTAACTAGTGTTACTTCCTCGTAAGGCCACATGCACAGTATCTGTATAGTCTGCAACATTCCTTCATTTTTCAGCAAAAATTATGTACTAACTATTAGTATTACTTGCTTGATTTGCAAACACAGGTCCTGCACCAAAATAAATATCGTGCCAATGCCAATGGCAATGGCAATGCCATGACTGTTATGATGTACATGCATGTAGATCTACATGTACATGTACATGTACATAGTCATTGTACAAGTAATACACTGAGTCTGTAGATCTATCTTACTATGACTGTCACGCATGTGCCTACAGCTGTGCACTCTTTTTGGCTGGTGCCGTTTCTCGATTATTCCCCTCAGCAGCCAGCAATGTCATTATGGCAATAACAGCTATTGTAGTTGACAGCTGGACATCATGACATTTCCTGTCTGCATACTATGCAAAGTGATTATTAGCTGCCCGGAGATTATTAGCTATTATTAATTAAATTTTGTCGTGGGCTACTAGTTTTGCTACTACACGGCTACTTTATTATTATTTTATTTACTTGAATTGAAAAGCACATAACCACCAGGAAAGCTGACAAAGAAAAAAGAGCAAGAAAAGACAGATAAAATACTGTACAATACATTGTACTACAATGTAGTTTTGGCCTGAAGGCTGAAGCATGAGCGGACCATAGT
Source organism: Sycon ciliatum (assembly GCF_964019385.1). NCBI lineage: Eukaryota > Metazoa > Porifera > Calcarea > Leucosolenida > Sycettidae > Sycon > Sycon ciliatum. Next base: position 24,834,403 of record NC_088646.1, read on the forward strand.
CCTTTTTCTGTACACATCGGACCATTGGGTTTGAGGGAAAGATGCAAACTGAAAAAAAAAGTATACAAATAATCTACGTGGAGATAAAAGTAGCTATGAAAAGTGTGAATGCCGCAGACATCACCACGCAACATGACAATTTGTTCAAGGTTTGGTTTTGTGTGTTTCCAAAATCGATTTTCACGCTCCGATCATCAGTGGAAATACGGAACTAAAGAGATCAAGGGAAAAACAAAGGTTAAAAATCCAAAGAAGTGTGACACATGACGGGTAACTTGTGGTAAGTATTACAAAAAGTGAGAACTAAAATAAAGAGTAAGTGTGACAAACGGGCATGAACAGTGCAGAAACAACTCATGAACACGGGGTGCAAACCCACGAAAATAACCTTAGTGCTAAAACATGTTCTTTTTGCTTACACAAATCGGGCTTATGCGTACGAACAAGAGTGCATAAACTGTTTATGGACTCTTGGTACGAATACAAACAGCTTCAAGGACCTTCAACTGCTGGACATAACGGGCACGACACAGTACAGAGAAGTGGGAATCATCATAAACACTCAAACAATCGGGACGAGATAACAAATGCAAGTACACTTTTTGTAATACTTACCACAAGTTACCCGTCATGTGTCACACTTCTTTGGTTTTTTAACCTTTGTTTTTCCCTTGATCTCTTTAGGTCCGTATTTCCACTGATGATGGGAGCGTGAAAATCGATTTTGGAAACACACAAAACCAAACCTTGAACAAATTGTCATGTTGCGTGGTGATGTCTGCGGCATTCATACTTTTCATAGCTATTGGAAAAAAGTCTGAAGAAAAATTGACTGTCACCACCAGGGTGGACTCGAACCAGGAGGGACCTTCGCTTTTATGTGTCCTGTAAACATCACTGGTGCATACAATTGTACTGTGTAGGCATAACTCACATGAGAGAGATCGGAAAACATAGTTGACTCGCTGCTAGGGCCCGGCGTAATATGCCCAAAACTTTGCCGAAAATGCTTTTGGGAAATTCTCGTAAACCTTGCCGAAAATGCTCGGAAAATGCTCACTTTTTTGTAATCCTCAGCACACACGCCGTCAAAACCAGGGAGTCAGAAAATACCGGTATTTTACGACTCCCTGGTCAAAACCATAATATTATTTTCAATTCATAAACTACTCCACAAGAAGCTAACCCACGGAATGCGGAAGTGACGTTCTTGTTTGGGAAGTTTTTCTTCTCTCAATTTTGATACACAACGGCCAAGTGCTCCGATTCCCCCAAAATGCTGCATCACGAGCCAAAGAGTTCGCGGATTGTACCGAAAATGCTCAAACATGCCGGCATAATAGCGGGGCCTACTCGCTGCAGTTTAATACCATGCTACAGACTGTAGACCTACAGGCTACAGTTCGAGAGCTCGGGTCGACGGTGTTGCCAGGATTGTACTTGTATCTACCTCAAGAAAATGCGGACTATGAGAATGATACCAGCTCATCTCTTCTGTTCATGGCGGAATACCTACAATGTAGTACATAATATGTTTCAAGACGATGAATGCAAGAGTCTACACTACGAATTCCGATTACCGGTATGTCCTCGAAGGGGAACTATAGCGTTCGACCAGGGCCTATTCACAGGTGTATGCCTGTTAGACATGTCCAAAGCCTTCGATAAAGTCCAACATGTCAAGCTATTGCAGGATCTCCACAGTGTTGGGGTGTCCGGTACTGCCTTGGACTGGTTCGCCAGCTACCTATCCGGTCGCACTCAACGTGTCTGTCTGGGGTCGCGGACTAGCTCTATATCAGCTTGCACGAGTGGTGTCCCCCAAGGTTCGGTGCTGGGCCCCATTCTGTTCAGCCTTTACACCCGCGAGGTCCCCGCTGTAGTTGGCCAGTCCGAGTCAGTTCAATTCGTGGACGACATTGCGCTCGCGTGCAGCCGGCGAACAGCACAGGAGGTGTCCGATGTCTTATCTGCTTCTGTTTCAATCCTTGCAGACTGGCTGAAGGATCGAGGCCTGATCCTCAATGCCGGCAAGAGCCAAGTCGTGCCAATTCCTGCCGGCCGTCAGCACACAGCGGATCTACAGGTCGTCTGCCATGACACTTCACTGCCTAGTGTGCCAAGTGCTAATATCTTGGCGCAACAATCGATTCCGGCATGTCCTGGCACGCCCACATTGCCAAATGTTCTGCACGCGTGTCGCAGAAGATCGGAGCACTCTGGCGAATGCGCCGCTGCCTGAATCACCAGTCACGCATGACCTACTTTAGATCGCTGATCATGTCTGACCTGCTGTATGCCTCAAACGCGTACTCTAGCTCACTGCAAAGAAGGTACCTCGACCGTCTACAGGTCCTGCAGAACAGGGGGGCTCGTGCTGTCTTTGGCCGCCCTCCGTGGTCGTCTGCCCGCGACCTGCTGGAGCGCATTGCAGTGTTCCGTGTGGCAGAAGTCTTCAATCAGAAGCTAGCATACCTGGTGTGGCGCTGTCGTTATGCACTGGCAAGTCCAGAGTTGCAAGCCCTGCTAACCCCCGCTGCACCCGGCCCTACTCGGCTCCAAATGAGTCCAATCTGCCATGGCCTGGGCCTGTGCGTGCCAGTTTCCCATTCGGTTGCGGGGCGGGGGCGCCTTGCTTGCAAGGGTGCTGTATAATAAGTGTATTATGGAATGCCCTTCCCAGCGACATCCGTGCCATCCATCACGCTCGGCAGTTTCGCACGCAGGTAATCCCCTATACCTGTGCCCTGTAGATGTCGACAAGCGAAATCTGATTTTTTTCTGTTCTCTTTCTGTTGTACCCGATCTCCCTCTGATGTACCGCTGAGTCTACGTTGAAGATCAAAGTATTTGAATTCTCATTCTCATTATGATTTTCATATTCGCTTTCATGTTATTGGGTTCTATGCCCGTTTGAATTTGCGAATCAAAATAAATACAAACAAACAAACAAACCAGCCATGATGATGATGCAAGCGCTGCGTGTGCGGGTACTACTGGTACTGTTTCATCTCCGATTCTCAACCAGTATGTCCAGGATACCTTGGATAATGGAGATAATACTAATAGCAATACCTGGCCTTTCTGTCTACAAGTAACTACTTATTGTAGTTAGCGAGCACAAGTCTGCCTACACATGGCTCGCTATGTGAACAAAAAGTAGATCTACGCCGCATGCCCTCCAAACGCCAAGCGCCGAGGATCTCACACCTGAACAGCTGCTAGCCTAGCCAAGCTGCAAAAGTGCGAGGCCACTCACCTTGCTCACATTCACAAGTAATCAGGTAATAGCCGAGTAACAGTTAGTTTTTTTCTTCAGGTGATTCTGGTAAATCTTTTTTTAGAAGAAGCATAAAGCTTAATGAACTCTCCAAAAACAACAAGTAACTCCAAAGCACGAAAAAAGGCCAAAAACTAAACCAAGAACATGTGCAATATTATAAACATGTTATTTAGAAAGACAGGACAGTAACAGTTAGTCGGAGTCCTGCACTTGACTCCTGAACAACGCTGTACAGCTGATCTGAGTGCGGCCTCTGCCAATGCGAACACCGCAAAACACAACGGATGCGCGCCACAACCGCGAATCTCTTCTTATCTCTCTCTCTCTCCTCTCCCCCCCCCCCCCCCCCCCTTCCTCGCAGCTAGAGCTAGCCCTAGCCTAGGCCCTATCTTCCAGCAATGACGTAACGCGTTTTTCTTGTATTTCCCTGGCCTTCATGGCTTCAACGAGTTACGTAACGACCACGTAAGTATTTTAAAGCATTTATTTAGTTTCGTTGGACACGATCAAGGAAAGCCGACGGCAATGCAGTTCAGTATGTACATGTGCCGCTGATTGTGCGATCTAGAAACAGAAATGTTATCGGTATCGCTTTCTGCACCAACTAACGAGTTACGAGTTACGAGTTACGTTTACTTGACCAAGACAGGCCCTGATTCCCCTGAACTAGCAGGCTACTTGTCTTTTGTCATCGGATGAAGCAGACTGCACGGGTCCGTACTGTGTCACTGTGTTAGTGTGTACTCGTAGATCTACTTGTGCAGTGCTTGTACTTGCAGTTGTGGTAAGTCGGGTATGCGACAGGTATCAGCTTGGGAAAACCCCCACCTGAAGAAGAAATTCCCAGTCACCCAAATCATTGCCAAAGCCCGAAGCCTCGGCGAAGGGAAGTTGCGCTCAGGGCCGGGGGTAGTGTGATGACTGTCGATGCCTCTCACTCTCAAGACAAGACTGTTATTGTGTAGTATAGATCTACGTACAGGATGCAGGCACACTGATACTGAAGTGATAGATAATGACTGTAGATCACAAGGCCCGGATGGGGACGGGGCTAGCTGCAGACTAGACAGTAGACTAGTAATAACAGTACTTTTTAGGCGCCAAGATGACAAGAGGCTGAAGAAGCCGTTGCAAGTAGTTAGTTTAATTTATGGTTTATCTTTCACTTTTCTGCTGACTGTGAGGTATATAGACGACAGAAGCTACATGCAGATCTTCTTACTACATCTAGTCTATGATCTAGTACCTCCTTCCATAAACACAGCTCAAACTGCAAAGCTTTAAAGGCGCACAAAGCTGGGACTTCGCATTCTACCTTTACTTCCAGTGTCGTTTTTTGTTTATCGCGGACACACAATCTGATACTAGTGATAGTGACACCGTCACCTACACAGACTAGACTACAGCTAGCTAGCGCCTGTTTGACGCGGGAAGCATACTGATTGGCCGTGCATGATTATTTGAATGAAGAACAAGAGCAAGAGCTCTGTCTGAAAAGACTGGCCGCAGCACTGTCCTCAAAACCACCAGGCCATACTAGCCAGCCAGGTATCCATATCAAACGCAAAGACAGCATCCCACGGCCAAGCTCCGAAAGCTTGCTGGATTATTGCCAAGAACTGAGCTCTTCGGATTTGAAATCATTGTCACATCGGTAACGTGTGGACAGGACGCCGTCAACCCTGCAGAACCCCCCAAGCTTTCGCTGGGAATAAGTGTGCTTCGGTGCCAAAACTCGCAGCGCCGCGCAGATCCAACTCTAAAATACGACTAACGGTCGCTATGTGAATCCAGAAGGAGGATGTCCGCCTTGCCAGCACGTTCAGTGAGGAGAGAGTGAGGAATCCGCAACGGGCAGCCGAGACAGGAGTCTCGGCGTTGATGCGCAAACCTCAGGTGAGTGATCGATGATGATCTGGGATGATGAATGTGCTTTTACTTTTAGATTTTGGAGGACTGCTTGAACACTGGTGCAGCACACAGCCTGCAGCCAGTTACCAAGCCTGGCAGGTCTACGTGTACAGCATACCATTGTTTCAGTTAGTTCATCTGAAACGCACGTGTACTCACGGAATTAGTGCATGCTATGCGCTAGTGTCAAAGAGTAAAAATGTTGGCTATGAAATAATTGGTGCCAGAACTATGGCTGTATGGGGAGGATTGCATGGTACTGTACTGACAGCGGTACAGTCATGCCATACTCAGCTTTGGCTTGATTCACACATCACGGATATCAAGAGTACTAGTACATCATTGCTGTAGTGGTTCTACAAACGTACCAAAGACATCTTGTATAAACTAGCTTCGTTTAGAACAAATCACAAGTGTGTTTGAATACAGAGAACGACAGAGAGATGAAAGGAAAAGCCAGGCAGGCAGGTACAGCTAAAGTGCGTACCATACATCATGTCAGACAGCGCGGCGGGATGAATGCATACATGTCACATACATGTAAAAGGGTACAATGACAAACCGTGAGTGGAATGTGCATCCACCACGAATTGCCTCCATGGAAGAGATGCACAGGGGCTGAGAGCAGCTCTCCCAGTGGCACCCGCCCGCCAATAGGAACTGGGGAAATGACCACTACAAGTAGGATTGTAGGGGAAATGGGAAATGAGAGTTACATTCAATCAACTAGTACTAGTACGCAAGAGGAAACAGCCCTATTTTACTTCCTTTTGTGTACCTCTTGCGTATTACTCTCTGCCCATTCCAGGCATTTGAGCACTATTGCAGGTTAAGGCGCACTGCCTCTGTGAAATTACAGTATTCTGGTCAGACACGGCGGCACCGAAAGTGTACATCACGGGCAGTCAAATTTGAATATGAACCATGCACGTCACTGGTCAGCGGCATGTGGTGCGAATGCAGCCAGCCATGCCACATCATCACAATAGATCATCTCTGAAGAACGGAGCGCCGAAGAACGAACAGCCTAGAATTTTACCAAGCACAGCGGCACACCAATGTACACACTCAACTGTGCATAGACTGTAGTAGTGAGCTACAGGGCTACAGGGCTGCCCCCCCCCCCCCCCCCCCCCCAGTTCTTCGGCGACCGACAGTATTGTATGCAGCTAGCGCATGCTTTGATTGACTGAAAGCATCTGTGCCCAACTGTCTATTGGGTATGGTAGTGGAATCATACTCTCAGGGTTGAAACGATCATTCAATAACTCGCAACGATCAACCAATATAAGTTAACGATCGAAATATTTGAACTCGGATGGTGAACCAATAATAGTTATGACGAAGAAAGGAAAAGGACAAAATGTTACGATATATTATTGGTTTTATCGATACATGTACTTGCTGACTGTACTTGCGTACCTCCAAACACAAGGCTATGAAGAAATTCCATGATGCGTTTGATACAGTAATCGCTTGTGTGGTATTCTGCTGAAAACATTTCAGGCAATTTGTGTCACCGCGCTGCTGACACATGTACACATCTGAGTGGTCCTATCAGCATAAACTAGAAGATTTCATGTTGCTTCTAGAGTAAAGAATCAGGCTTGTCGTCACCCTCTGGCAACTGCCATGAACTCTCCATAGCATGTACTGAGCAAGCCTTCTGGCCAGCAGCATTATAATACGCCCAAGTTATGGCTTCATGCAACCAACCGTGTTGTGCCTTGTAGCTCTCATCACCGGCTCTCATCACCGGCTCTCATCACCGGCTTCTTCCACAAATCGTTCGAAAATACAAGGTGTTTAAGTCTTCTCTCCTGATGTCTTAAAAAAACACGGTTCGTCTGAGACTCGGCAGGAAGCCGAGTTTTCCGCATCTGTAGGAACGCCACCACCGTCTAGGATCAAGGCACAGATGCACCTCCTTAGGGCCCGGTCACACATGCACTGGGGTTCGCTTCGGCGTCGAGGTTCGGCGGCAGCGAGCCTGGTGTCGCTCCAGCGAAACCACGTGTGTATGGTCACACATACAAACAGCGCACAACTCCTACTTCGGCGGAAAATGAGAGTAAGTGGACTGCGGTGCATACGGTACGGAGAATAGACGAGGTCAATGACTATCTTGCACGCATTTTTGTTGCATGGACATCATACGCATACAAATGTCTCGTAGCAAGTCCATATACAGCAGACCGTGGTGTTTTCCGCAGAAGCGACAGTCTCGCTTCAAAAATTTTGGAGGAAGCGGATTGGAGTTTCCGCTGAAGCGGAAGTTCTGCTTTTCGCCGTTGCCATGCCATTTTTCGCTCCTGCGACCTCGCTTCAGCGTATACACTACTTTCCAGTGCATGTGTGACCTGGCCCTAAGCGGTGGGAGGTGAGTAGATCAGACCCACCACAAATTCGTCAAAAAACCAAAATCCCATTCACTGACTGCATCCATGTTTCCCTCGTCGAAGGCCACGAGTTCTCCAATCCTTCCGCTTCCAAGCAGGACTTGAACCTGGTACCCTCTGTTTTCCAATCATGGTCTTAGACCATCCCACTATGCTTGCCTGCTTGAAAATACATGCTTGCACCTGCTTGCACTCGTATCCACTGTTGGATGGATGAAACAACAACATACTGTACACGGGAAATCGCGGATTTGGACGAAAATTGCGAAATTTGTTGCATCCGTGGAGTTGCGATTTCCGTTCAACCCCGTTCCAACTCTGCAATCCATTTAGTAGCATGCCGTTGTCATGAACTCAAACGACTATCATAGTACTTTAGACAAAGTATGCATCGCTGTATTCAGCACACTCAAATACCTCAGCAGCTGCCGTCTCCGATGGCGATTTCCCAGACCCTAGTAATAGTATTTCACCCAACGACAGCTTTTAAAACTCATTCCGCGTGTGTGCTGTTGACTCGCCAGCTTGTTCATTTTTTACCCAATGTTCTAGTTACATGTTAGCTGCTTTGCAGTTCAGATCAAATTATATCACGTGAGCGGCCTGAGAAAAGCCAGGGGGAGGACATCACTGTTGTTGTTGCTTTTATTTATTTTGCTAGACCGTAGTACCTGTAGTGATGCCACGGAAGCGGAAAGGCGGTTCTTGACCCGCCCTGTATGCGAACTCGTGTCATTTTTCTTTTCTTTTTCTTCTTTTGTAATGATGCTGTTCCTCTCCCAAAGCCAATGTGGACGGGCGATTTATAATAATCGTAATACGCGGTGGAGTTCTTTCAGCCTACCACCATTAGCATCCATTATGATGCATGGTCTCACCTTTGGCTGCTGGATGTTAGCCCGGTGGGTGCCATTCTCCAAACCTTTGGCCGAGTGCTGATGGGGTATTAATAGCAGCAGGAGTATATAACCCCCAAGAGTGTGCAACTGCCTGAACAGCCTCTATGCAGTGCTGCGACGGCAGAACTTCACATCACGTGACACGGTTCAAGAGGTTACAGTACACTGGCAAACAGTGCAAAGTGACAACAAGAGAGTTGTACCCAAAGCTGGGTTGCGTAATGCGTACAGCCCTGTATCAATCATGCACAGAGTGCAAATAATGTGTACGGGTTCATCACGTGATGTGAAGTTCTGCTGTCGCAGACCCCATAGCTAGCTGGAGTTGCACACTCTTGGGAGTTATGTACTCTTGATAACAGTCCACGACTCTAATGATCTAGGTCTGAGAGCACTGCGATACATCGTCCAGGAACTTACTACATAATGCACACGTACAGCGATAAATCGTAACAACTTAGACCAGAACATCTCAAAGGTAAACAATATGAGTAAAGCCAGATACCGAATGAAAGTCACTATGCCGATAGCGGTCAGAGACCAGGAATCGAGTAGCAGGCAAAACCACTCGCCAGGAGTAACTCGCACTAAAAAATATCGAAAAAGTTCACAAACCAACTGAAGTTCCATGTCCTGCACAGTTTTCTTCAACCATATGATTATCGAGGCTAGCGGCTTGCAGAGTATTCATCGTTCAACCTCGTTCTCACAGATGACAGCGCAAGAGGCGATGTGCTAATGGTGGCAGTGAGAGCAGAAATAGTGCAATATGAACTCAGCAGCCCTTCTGAAATCTAAACCGCGTACCTGACGCTGGTCCAGTGTGATCACGCGCCAGCCGGCTAGAAGCAGCTGCCGCTTCTGGTAGCCATACACACCGCTGACGCTGGATGTGTCTCGTAGCATGTGGGACGGAGGGACAATTAGCAGAGCTACCGGCTGACCAGCCAGTGCCTGAGCCTCTGAAAGCGTAAATCTTGGCATGTAACTCTGCGGCCACATCAGCGGCACAAACTCGCCACTCTCCTTGCAGTAGACTGCCGCCAAGTCAACCCAGTCCCCATACGGGCATGCAACCCTGCAACGGCCAGCCGGGAATAGCGACCTCAAGTGCTTGAACACCGCTGGCCATACCGAATCATAGGGCTCAGAGTGTGGTATGTCCAGGCTATCTGGGAGTAGGAAAGGCTGCAGTGGCCGAACAAAGCATGTTATGTTGGGCGATGTGAGAGCAATAGGGCATTGACGTTGCAAAGCATCAATGCCATGCTCCGGGGGCAGCAGGTTGCAGGCCAAATACGACCAGCTCAGACGAATGAGATCGATGGGCGGAAGTTTGCTGCCCAGCGATTCTGAGCAGTTCTGCAAATTCACCATGGCTTGCTCAGCAGGATAAGACATGAACACAAGCGGATAGAACCATGCATGTGCAAACTCAAGATTGTAATAGCGTGGAACTTGGGTGACAGTGTGCTGACATGCACTGCTGAAGCTGGAGAGCAGGGCCTCATCATAGAGCCGCCCAGTGACGATCATCCTGGACAAACGCAGAACTTCCCAAAAGACCAGTGGCTGCGTTCGTTCTTTCAACAGCTGTACAATACACTTGGAGCATGTTGCCACTAGCTCCGTTCTGAGCACCACATCCAACTGTGACACGCTGGCTAACAGCGATGCTACATAGAGCATAGTGCGGAATGCGGAATCGGGCGTCAATACCTCCTGTGCACTCTCCATGGAGCATATTAGCCTGTCTGCATTTTCATTCATTTCACCCACCATCGCATCGGTCAAGTTCATCTCCATCCAGTGAAGCAATATACTGCCCTCACGCAAATATCTGGGATTTTCTGGGTAATTCAGCACTGACCGCAGCACCTGAAATAAAAATTCCTCACGTTCTGGTGTATGGGCCATGGCCAAGTAGTTTGCCGACAGGGAGTGATTCGTCACCTTGTCAGGAAAGAGGAAGGCGAGTGAATTGTTAATACGCTGTAGCATGTTATTCCGGCTAAGCTGAATGGATTCAGCAACTGTCCGCTGTACAGGAGGTGCGCCCACATTCCCCAACGGTGTCGAGGGCAGATGTCCAGCCGCCTGCTGCAACCTCGTTGGCGCCACGTGGAAACAAGCGCATGGCAACAACCAAGTTGTAGTCAAGCACGCGGTCATGTAACGGTGGCCCAGCAGTGCAGACATATTCCAAGCTCACTAGGTGGCATGTAAGAAAGTGAACACGAGGATACTAGCCAGACAGTCAATGCCAACGCCGACACGATTCCGTCCTCCAGATCAAGGGCAGGCAGGAATTACGCTCCCAGAGTCACCACAGATATGCCCAAGCAAACCTTCTTAGTCTCAAAAAGCCAGCTGAGCTTCCAGCCAATTCTTCCACGGTCGAGTACCAGAACTACGTCGCATACTGTCATCCATGTAGGGACATGATCAGAATCTGTATTTATAACATCTGCATTTGCATCATGAGGAGTTTATGAGGGGTGAATGGATTTTCTCGCAATAAGAACTTATTTTGAACAACATATGATCACAACTGTTGACAACTACTGGCACCCAGGGCCTGACAATATTCGGCTTGCAGTATCAACGCAATCGATTGAATACATCTCACTTCTCTCCTCCGAGTATTCTCCCCCTCACTGCTTCGAATCGTCGCCTTCCCATTTCAAGCATTGTTTCACGTTTCGCCTATTTTGCTGAATTTGAAATCGCTTTTCATTAATTTTTGTTGTTTTGTCAGTTTTGAGCCAAAAACATGTGACCAGTCTCGACCGGCCTGGTCGACCGGGACACTTCTTCGAATCACACGTGTACGATCAGCAAATCGGCAATCAGTTGTGACTGACGACTATGTTTATAGTGACGTGGCGCTGCATTCCCCGCACAACTACTGCCTGGCTGCTACTGCACTCGATCGCTGTAACTTGGTGGACGTACTGGCCGTAGCGAAGGCTCGCTTCCACATGACCCTGATGACGGCCCTTTCTTTTCTTGAAACAATGAAAGTGCTCCTTACTCCGGCTCCTTACTCCAACTGAAATCAAGTCCCTGGACCTGGCAGCTCTTGTATCAGACTACTGATTACATAATCATTGGATCCACCTAGTACCTGGATCCTCTGCCTCCGGGTGGAAACCGAGAAGATGTGAGTCCGCATTAGTGATCATGGCCTCGACTGCCAAGGCCGACAATGGATGGAGGAATCGTACTAATCATAGGGTAAAACGCTAGAAAGAAGGTAGCGCTACACCGTAGATCATGGTAGATATCGCGCCCGCGGTCCGGATTATTCACTGACTGTTGGCAGTTTGATCAGGAAATCCTGGGGCCTCCGGCGGTCAGGTTAGGCTAGGCTGCGCTTGGCAGTATATTGTTTGGGTCGAAATCCTCGCAGCGTCGAGGTATCGTCATCTACCTTGCGACCCGCGCCCAGCCTACGCCCTAGATCCTCCCCGGCGGCCCCGCAACGCGAATAGCCGAAGAGAAGGAAGAAGGCGAGTGAACAGGTGAGGCTGCTTCTGCAAGTAAGTTTAGACTAAACTAGAGTGTGCTAAGCGGGGTCACAAGCATATTCAGTGAAGGGGCGCACCTTGGCGCATCAACACAAGGGGTGATCATCATCTGGCGATCTTGCTTTGATGTCGTTCTCGGCGCCATGCTGATGATCGGCAGGAGACAAATGCATTGATTTGCGTTATTTCTGTCTGCAGTAAAATAGTAACGGTTGTGCAGATGTGGTGGATTCAGCATCATGGACTCCTGGCGTCCTGGACTCGAGTACTCCACTGTTGAGTAGAAAAGCACAGTCATAATCATTACTGGCGATTTTGGATTGTGTCACAATGTACGTATGTGTACAACTGTTCCGCTATTAATTTTTACGATCGATATGCGGTAGCCAATGGTAGCGATTTTAGAAACTAGTTGAGTGGAAGTGGTTGCGGGTTTGAAGTCTTCGAGTTAGTTCAGGACAAGTACTGTAAAAGCCATTATTCTAACGAGGCGCATATAATAACGATTTCCCCAAATTGACTAGTTTACGTGTACCAAAGGTAACGATTCTCACTCATTCCCAACGCTCAATAGGACAGTATATGTATCGATTTCTGTATAACGATTTCTATTTTAACGACAGATTTCTCCTCGTTAACTCGTTAGAGTTAGCACTTCGTTATATATATGTGGCTTTTACAGTAGTCATCAGGATCCTGCTTTGGCCTAGGACAGGTCCATATCCGACTTTAGTCGAGTTTAGAGTGATTGATTTTGTTGTGGATGAAACGACCTTTTGTGTTGTTGTGTGCACCCACCTAAGGTCCTTTTACCCACCTTATTTTCATCCATGCATAATACCATAATACTTACTTCCAACTGTCTGTCAGGGCAAAGGCATTCAGGGTGGGTGGTTGCTAGGTGATGTGGTGGCTGTATAGTCTGACATGACTCGTCACAAGTATTAGTTGCCGCCTGCCAGGGAATGACACTGCTGCCATCACTGCCAGCATGAGATCAAAAGGTCAACCAGTGTTGGCTATTTATGTTCAAAGACTTTTTACACCAAACACAACCTTACGTTGGCAGGGGCCCCACAAGCTTGAGCAGTGCATCACGTAGAGACGGTGCTGCCACCTCTAGCCTTCTTTCTGCACCAGAATGATCAAACACTCACCTCCGGGTTGTAGACAGCTTGAAGCTGAAGGAGAGGGGGGGGGGGGGGAGAGAGAAAGAGAGAGAGTTCACATGATGGCTGTTGGTTGTACGGATCTACATCACTTCCGATGCTACATTGAGTACTGCATGCAGCTGCAAGTGTATTCCAGTGTTCATTCCTCCGCTGCACTGACCCAACACATTGCGGGTAGTGTGGCGCGTTCAAATTCGAAGGGGGGGGGGGGGGGGGATGCACATCCATACGTAGCTGACTTTCGTTGGCTTTTTCAGTATCTGATTCAGTCCCGACACATGCTGACCAGCTCAAGACACATGCTGACCAGCTCAAGGTATTCCAGTAATGCTTGTGTACACCATGGCACCATGTACACACACACACACACACACACACACACACACACACACACACACACACACACACACACACACACACACACACACACACACACACACACACACACATGCATACGTACACATACACACACACGCACACACACACACACACACACACACACACACACACACTTGAAATGTCCGTACTCATGCCTTTTTCAGTTGCGTCCGGAACAAACTTTGAATGTTGTGGGTAGAGAGAAATGCGAGTTTGAAATCCAGGAGATGTTATGATTGTAGCACTGATAACTTCGGACATATGGAGTGGCACTGTGCCGGAACTGCACAGGCCTCCGTGGATGTTTTGTTTCCCGAAAACTAGCAGCAAGTTTCGCGAACCGAAGTAAATGAATAAAATTTAAAGAAAGGACCAAAATGCTACATGTTCCATCCGAGTAATAAAAAATAAAAAAACAGAAAGCGTTCGCTCAGTTAGTCCCATACTGACCCATGCACATCCAGTGTGCTAGCAGTATGCCGGCATGCCTTCGATCAACGTTATGTTTTCTCCGCGTGGAATCAAGACATACTTCCTGTGGATGTTCCGTAGTGCATTGCGGAAAACTGGATCCGCTCTCGTATGCACTCGTATCAGGTCAGTCTCATGGGAACGCAACCGAACAGGCCACGATCCTACCGGCACACGCGTCCACTGGCTGCCATTTCTTTGCCATTCTTGGTAGTGGCTTTGCTCAGTCATGCATGGCTGTATCCTTCCTCGCAGAACAGTTGTTAACCACTTGTGCACTGCGGCGCTGAGCATTGTGCTCAGGCAGACCTGCACTTCTGGTGCATGGGAGTGGGGTGGGCAGATCCGACACTGAGCACTACGGCAATGCTGCTAGATTTACTCAGTGCGACCGGACGTGGTGATTCCCCCCACGGCAAACATACAGTAGTGTAGGAAATGAAGTTGGGTGGTCAGTAGGAATGTTGGATTTGCATGCATGCATGACCAGGCAATACTGTCTGGCTGGTGGGTGCAGTGTACAGTAACTGTTGCAGTTATTGATCAACTGCGTATCCGGTCGCTTAGGCCAGGCCAGCTGTTCATCAATCGGCTAGTTAAGCTCCAGGAATGCTCCATTGCCAGCATAGTGTTTCTGCTCACATGGTACATCACATGTAGGATGTGTGTGTGTGTGTGCTTGTGTGTGTATGTGTGTGTGTGCGTGCGTGCGTGTGTGTGTGTGTGCTTTGCGTATGGTCCCATATCGGTTCTGCAATGAGTAGCCCATGCATGTGTGGGATGTACCTGGGGAAATCCCTAATCTGTTACCTTTGACTGTGCTGGCATTGTTGCCAGACGCTGTCTCACGGATGAATTTCCCTGTCGCGCACAATTTCCCACTATTTAACACGGTGTGGGGCTCAACTGAAGTTGCACATTCACTCTTTTTGTGTGCTTGTCGGTCTGCCCGTGCTTGCTATACAATGCAGGTTCAGATATTGGAATTAGCCACTAGGTGGCGGCCGTCCACCAGTAAACATGTCTCGCCACGGCCAGGACCCGACACAGGAGCCCATTCCGTTGGCAAGAGAGCACTTGCTGCGACACGCCGATGCAACGGGTGCTACTGTTCCCTTGCAGTTGAGTGCTAGCCCCATAGCACCTCCGCCGATTGGCGGCGGCGTAGCTCGAACATACGGCGAATCGTCGGGGTCGGGGTCTGGCTCAACGACTGTCATTGGTGGCTACGAGCTGCCACTGATGAACACACTCGTGGAGAAGCTGACGTGTGGATCTTGCAGTCGCCTGCTGAGAAATCCATTTCAGCTCGGCTGCGGCGATCGCATTTGCGAGAGTTGCCTGGAGAAGATGCTCAGGTTTGTAGAGAATTGCGATGTAATGTATCTCTCACCTGGCCCTATTGTGGAAGCTTTGGTTTAGAGGTTGATGCAGTCAGACTTTACCCATGATGGGATGGCAGTCGTCATGGCAATCGTCACAGAGTTTGTCCCACTCTGACATCCACTCTGTTCTGCTGCTGTTGCTGCTTATCTTCCTGGTGTACTGGTTTTGCAGGGAAAGCTCCTCGCCTCGTTGTCCAATTGATAATGAGCCGTTCACAAAGGATCAAGTAAGCCCTTTCTGCGCTCCTTGCTCTGTGTGCAATAGAGTTTTGGCTCGAGGAAAAATAGCACACGAAGTGCAGAAGCCACTGGACATTTTGATAAGGCCCTTCGTACGAAAAGTAGCCTCCATTGTAACGACTTTGAAGAGTAATGGTACGATAGGCCGCTTGTAAATATTTCCAGTGGCTACTGCAGTACTGTGCTTCTTGGGCAAAATCGTCATGATGATGTAATGCCTTTTTGTGCCTTCTTTGTAATTATGCCCGACCAATTTGCTATGTGTGAACGAATAGAACCGTGTGGAAAGCAAGACAGTGCTGGCTTACTTCAAACTACTATCAGCAGGTTCAGACAGTACGGTTGGGAGTGTCTCCGTGCCCCTTGATTGTCACGCTGCTCGTAGGGCACAATTCATTGTTGCAATATATAGCTTTCCTTTGTTTTTGTTTGTTTGTTGTTGTTGTTGTTGTTGTTGTTGTTGTTGTTGTTGTTGTTGTTGTTGTTGTTGTTGTTGTTGTTGTTGTTGTTGTTGTTGTTGTTGTTGTTGTTGTTGTTGTTGTTGTTGTTGTTGTTGTTGTTGTTGTTATTGTTCACTGCTAGTGCTTCAAAGACATTTTTGCGAAGCGCGAGATCCTTGCCCTCAGCACACGTTGTCCGTCCACGCTGAAGCGCCGTGATGGGTGTGGGTGGGTTGGGAAGGTTGCGGATGTGGAGGAACATGAAGCTAGTTGTCTGTATTGCGATATCAAGTGCACAAACGCACCGCTCTGTCAGGTGAAGGTTGAGCGCAATCGTCTGGCTGAGCATCTGGAAAGAGAGTGCGCGTTCCGCTCCATCGTTTGCTCGTTCTGTGGCCGAACAATTCTCGCCAATGACATGAATGTTAGTGAAGATGGTGTCAATGAATGATGTGTGTGTGTGTGTGTGTGCACGAGTGAGTGCGTGTGTGTGTGTGTGTGCACGAGTGAGTGTGCGTGTGTGTGTGTGTGTGTGTGTGTTGTTTAACTTGCAGTCATCATGTTTTTTCTGCTCAGTCTACATTGTCTTGGAGCATTTACTTAGTTGCCACACTGGCCCACTCCAAGCACTAAGCTACTTAATAAGCCGGTCCTAGGTGAATTAGTAGCAGAAGTACATAACTCCCAAGAGTGTGCAGCTCCACTAGTCTATGGATACTGTCCCGCAAAGTTAAGTTGATGTCATTTTTATGATGCAATGTGCATTTCACACGTATTATCACAATTTACCAGACATAGCCTGGACCTGCGATTGACAAATCCCGATGTTATCATGTACAGATTAGTTCAAGGAAAGACGCGTGATGCGCTGACACCCTGTACACACATCGTAAATCACTCATGCGAGGAGCACTGCACCGTAAAAGGATGTCAACTTGAAATTCTGTCGGGACAGCAGGGTACTAGTATGCGAGAGTTGCACACTCTTGGGGGTTGCCGTATTTCCCCGGATATAAGTCGCACCTTTTTGCACTTAACTTCAAGGGCAAAGAAGGGGATGCGACTTACAATCGAGAGTGACATCCTACTTATATGCATGTATCGGAAACAATGTGGTTCAAACTTCAAAGTGGGGGTGCGACTTATAATCGAGTGTGCCTTACAATCGGGGAAGTACGGTATGTACTCTTGGTATGAATAGCAGTAGGTTTATTGTCTAAAGTATGTCTGTCATATGTGTACTGACTTGCCCAACGACCATAATGCATCAACTCTGTGCGTTTCTCTAAGCCGTCTGATGACTCTGAGCACGGCATTGTAAACGCGTGGATGAGTGCAAGGCTACCGTATGATTATAAATCCCAGTTTGGGATCAAGGACGATGTGTAGTAATCATCCTGTACCGGTGTGCAGTGTTGCGTGGAGCCGATTCCATTCCTAATCTGTGTGTGTGTGTGTGTGTGTGTGTGTGTGTGTGTGTGTGTGTGTGTGTGTGTGTGTGTGTGTGTGTGTGTGTGTGTGTGTCATAGACTCACCAACTTGAAGCATGTACAGCTACCCCATTACCGTGCCCAAACAAATGCTCTGCACCAAAGATGCTGAGAAAAATGGTAAGGGCCCAGGAACTAAGTACACATGAACACACTGTATAAATTTACCCAGCTTACCTGCCATATGCCTACAAGGTCAATTTTTGCCATTGTGTTTAGACCTATGTGTCGCGCACCTATTCTTTGTGTTTTAACTTATATTGGTTATTCTACACAACTGTTGGATTCTACTTGTGTCTGCTTCTCCGGCATCCTAGCACGTTCAGAGACCCAAATGCTTTTTCTGGTTCTGTTACTTCTCCTTCTGGTGGCACAGTTCAAGGAGCACCTGACAAAGTGCCCCCTTCATATCGTGGGCTGCTATTACGCGTTTGCAGGATGTGCCTTTCGGGTAAGGACGTGTATTCTTCTTGTATGTGCGTAGAACTACATGACATGTACCATGATTGTGCTGGAACATGTCTGGATGTTAACAAGTTTTAAATAACAACGACTGTCACAATACTCTAAGATCAGATACTTTAACGTCAATTAAAGTTAACGATCTCCGGATTTTTGTGGGTTAACGAGGTGAAATTCTAACGAATTCTGTCTCAAAACTGGTAAATGACTGTACATGTACATATCGTTTACAGTCAGACCTCGCATAACCGCACACATCCGTTTTCCACAACAATATCCGGATAGGCGAGGGAACCGGATAATCGAACACACACACTGTATGTATGCATGGCATATGCTGTAAATCGGTAACCAGCGATTTTCTTCCGGATGGCGAGGGATCCGGATGGCGAGAGGACCGGATAAGCCAGGTCTGACTGTACTACATAACGACTTCAATTTTTTTTATTCGTTTAATCGTTAGAATTAAATGTTCGTTAACATTACTGGTCTTACAGTAAGTCGCTGTGCGGGAATGGCATGTACTGGCCATGGGTATTGCTGCACGGGTAAGGTTCAATCGCACTGGATAGAGACACGACTCATTGTTACAAGAGTCCCCCCCCCCCCCACACCCCAGACACATACAATACTCTAGTACTCTATGCCGCTAGGGGGGTTTCAGGATGTGTCGGCGGCAACCGAGAGCATGCTGACACAACAGCTCGTCGGTTCCTGTTGCTTGTCCGTTACACAGGGCCCCAGGAAGGATCTACCGGAGCATCACAGCGCCAACATGCCCTACCACTTGCAGCTCTGCTCACTAGGCTTTCAGAACCTGCAGAGAGAAGTGGGTGCGCTGAAGGAACAGTGTGCGGCCACTGAACAACGGATGGAGAAGTTTGGCGGGAAATTTGAGACGATGGTGGCGGAGGTGAGCGAGCAGGCACTGAGCAGAAAGGAAGCAGCAACCCCATCCAGTGCATCATCTGTTGAAGGGGCTGTTGAAGATGTCGAGAAGAACATGGACATCCTCATGCAACAGCAGCGTGTGATGGACAAGTAAGCACTGGACTAAAGCGGGTGATTTTCTAGGAGATGTCCCCCACTTGGACAGAAAGTTGTCCTGATCAATTTCAAGTTTGCTGATTTCCTGGGACAGGCGGGGCAGGCTAAGGAGTCACATCCAGCCCCTGGCGTATATGTGTGTGGTCCTTGAAACACAGGTAGGCACTGTGTTAGGCACTGATTGTGCTCCATACATAATGTGCAGAGCTATTCACTTAGTGCCTTTTGTGTGCGTGTGTGTGTGTGTGTGTGTGTGTGTGTGTGTGTGTGTCACAGTGTGTGTGTGTGGGTCCTTGACTTATTGGAATCCCTCTGAACTCTTATGCGATGTGTTGTTTGTAACCTGGTCACTTCTGCTCTGCAGGGCCATGACGACATATGACATTCAGCTGAATGACCTGAACATGCGCTGTGACCTGCTGGAGGTGAAGACGTGCAACGGGATTCTCGTCTGGAAGATCGCCGACTTCATGCAGCGTCGTCGAGAGGCGCTCAGCTCTCAGACGCCGTCGCTCTACTCGCCGCCGTTCTACACATCGCCGTGCGGCTACAAGATGTGCGCGCGCCTCTATCCGAACGGCGACGGCCAGGGCAGCTCCACGCATCTGTCCATCTTCTTCGTTGTGATGCGCGGCGAGTACGATGCCCTGCTACCCTGGCCATTCCAGCAGCGTGTCACCATCAAGCTGCTCGATCAAAGCGCGCCCGCCGGTGCCGAGGCCGCTCGCATGGACGTCGTCGAGACCTTCAAGCCGGATCCGGCCAGTTCGTCGTTCCACCGTCCCATGAAGACAATGAACGTGGCGACTGGCTGTCCACTGTTCATGCCGCTGGCCGAGCTGATTTCGAAGGAGAAGCGCTACATCCGCGACGACACCATATTCATCAAGGTCATTGTGCATCCGCCGGGATCCAGGGCGCCCGACTTTCCCATGAAGGTGCAGTAAGCAGTGGTGTCGCTAGGTTCAGGACTTTACCCAGTCCTGCCGTGATACTCCTCACACTGGCGGCGCGTGTGATGCTGCACTGTGACCTGGGCATGGCTCCTCACAACCAATAACCACACAGGCTCCTATCATCATCATCTCATGATGCACTCGCCATTGTTGACTCTGGGCGTATAGCCGCGGCTAAGAAATGGATGTCTACACCAAGTATGGACTCAGTCAAATTCACAGTTTGGCCAGTGCAGCAACGGAAGTAGTAATCAAATACATGTCTGTGGAGAGCTAGAGCAGTGGCAGTGGCCACTTGCAGGATACACAACACAATGGTACACGTAGTGCTGGAAGAGTGGCAGCTTACATTCTTTGTGCATTCCCATGTACACCAGGATTATGCCAGTACAGACCAGTTGTGTGTTTCCTGGTGTTGTGTACTCAGTTCACGGCTACTGGCTGCTTGCTGGGCAGATACACCGATCAGCATTCCATCAGGCAGTGCGGCATGCCCAAGCATGCATGTGGGCAGTAGCTCAATGTCCCGGCATTGTGTAAGAGCACTCACTGTGTAGAACGGCCACACTTTGCTTTGTCAATCATGTGACCTCTCTGCGCTCAGTGAAAAGGTGACCGGCATCCCAAACAAGCTGCCTGGAGGACACCAGTAGTGAGATGATCTTGCTCAGTTTGTGCCAACCATCGGATCCTCCCTATACCAGGCTATCCCATTGCTCATGTACTATGCAGCTGCAGCAGCAGCAGCAGCAGCACGCCATTCAAGTAAGAAAGGGTAGTACCGGTGTCATGGCAGCTTGGTCAGACCTACGGAGATGAGACAGCACTTACCTACAAGATGTGTGCGCCCGTTTCGTGCAGCGCTGTCATGCCCAATGAGTAGGGACAAGACTGAGTACACTAGTCGTATGGAGGATATGTACTCTTGTTAACGACCGTGCGAATCATCGTTCTTTTTGAAGTATTCCTTTGCAAGTACACTGAGGAAAGAGACTGAACTGGCTCAGTAGTCACCGTGAACAGTGGACACTACGGGCACTATGTCCATAGTCAATACACCGTCTCGTTTCGTCTAAATCCTGATTGAGTTCATGAGAAAAGCCACGCGATTAACTAACTTGCCGGACTTGAGTGACTTTATATCCTTGTTTCCAGACACCATACCTACAATCATACCGTTGAACTGATCTAATCACACTGTGGGAAGGACATGTGCCGCTACTATTGTAGGCTATTGACTGTTTGACCGAGGTGCCCAGAGCTGACTCACAGGCGTTGTGCATGTACCTAGTGCTTGCACTGAATGAATTATTTGTATTGTAATATTTTGTTATTACTAATATCCAGCACACACTGAGACTTTCATTGAAACTGTTGACATTCGCCGTATTGATATCATAATTATTACAGTGTATGCCGCACTTTGCCCGCTGGAGACACATTATCCAGGATTATACCTACACTGGTTCTTTTCCAAGAAAAGCTGCTGCCGAAACACCTCAATCTCAAAGATTGCACCGAATTGCTGCTGGGTGCTGAGCCGCTGACTAGGCTGCATGCATGCATGTACATTGTACAATGACTTATGTAGTAACCGTTGTATGGTTATTAGGTTTGCGAGGTTTGGTTCTAGCTGCCTACCTGTCTTTATGAAGTGAATCTGCTGTGCAGTTTTTTTTTGCCATGGTCATGGTGCTTCTCAGTGTTTTTTTCTAAACTTGTTTTATACCAGTAATATTTATGACAGTCGATTTCCTAAGTTGATATAGTTGGCACTGATTCTTTCTCCCCCTCCGATACATTTTCGTCGGCTCTTTATGATGCCATAGTGTGTGATTAATGAAGCTGCCTTAATGCCAAGAACATTTCTTTTGCTTGTCACATGTATTGAAGCTTTTTGACCGCAGTCTTGCTGAACATGTCCGCGGTTATGAAACATGTTATTCGTGGTCTGTAATGGTGGGCGATTCTAAGGAGCAGACCACAAATAACATGTTTTATAGCCGACTTTTCTTCTTCTTCTTCTTCTTCTTCTTAGCAGGGAGGGGGTGAACGTGCCAGTCATCGCTGTGCATTCGTAACCATCATGATTGTGACAAAATTGAAAACACTAACAATCATGCCGGGAACTGTCTGTACTCCGGACACTAAGCTAGCTGTCTTGAACTACCTGTACATGTCTCAACTAAAATTTACTTGAAGACTCAAGTCCTAAGCCCTGTCCTTGTTACTGTACTGACTGTTACTAAAGTAGGTCTTCTCAGAAGATGTACAGTGTATGTAGTGTGCTAGCGAGAGACATGATCCTGAACTCACGATACTCTTTACGAGTACCGGTAAAACGTTTCGCCTAATTCGCGAGCCTCAGATGGGTGTTCTTCCTTTCAAAGTTTCATGGGCACACGACCTGGATCATGGAGCCACCCACGCTCAGAGACCGTGACCATGGTGACCGACGGTCAGCTCTGCCATTCTTCAAAGCGACCCTACCCGGTACCCAGCTAGCTGTACTGCTGTATACAGTCATACTGACATAGTGCAGCCATGACTCATGAGCATGGAGACTGGAGTTTGTTTATTATTTGTATCAGGGAGACGTTTATACGATCGACTCCCTGATTTGTATAATTTGTATAATTATAATATTATTTCAAGGATTCCCCAGATCAGATCTCAGAGGCCGTTTACTGTTTAGGCCTATCGAGGGGGTCTCCATTTCTGTACAGTTAGAATGGGAATCACACAGTGCTAGTAGTAGATCTACTACTAGCACTAGTGAGCAGAGAAGGAGAACTAACACGAAGAATAGGACACCTGCCAGGGAAGGAATAGTTTGCGATTAGCAACGAGGTGTAGCGGCTGAAAAATACCATCTATCGTAGCAAGTCGTCCTCGATCGAACCTTCTTGGCCACAGTCCGTAGAGCTGTACGAGACTCGTACCGATTCCACCGTGAGCGGGTGTCATTTCTCACCCTCTCAACTAGCGATGACGCGTGCTTCGAAGCTTCGTGGAAGATTCATCGCGGTTTGGCAATGAATGGAAAAGTCCCCTGGTGACCACTGCACCCTGCAGCCATTGATCAACATCTCAGGGTCTCCTCTGGTGGCAGGTGGCAGGGTCGCTGGTGTTTCCAGTGCTCAGCTTGAGAATGAAGCAAACGATTGGTAAGTGCTGGTGTGTGTGTGTGGGGGGGGGGGGTACATGGTGTGTGTGTGTGTGTGTAAAAAAATGAAAAAGACCAAAAAGTAGGGATTCACTGGCCAGAAAAAGCCACTTCATAGCTGTGTGGTGTAGACCAGGCTGAATAGTGGCGGTCAATTCTTCAGCTTTGCAAGTTGTCGAATGGTGCAATCCCAGCACAAGCTGCTATGGCTTCTGCTGTAGCATCGCTATCATCGCCTCCGGCGATGGGCGTCCAATGGTGCGTGTGTGTGTGTGTCTACAGTAGTGTACTGTGTAGAGTTTGCAGGGCGCATGGTAGAAAGTAGAGCATGCGCTGGTCACCGACTCATCACTATTGACCCCAGGGCACAGTATTGAGTTGATACGACTTTGTACTTTGTACTTTGTAGACTGGCAAACCAGTCTGACGCTGCATCTCAGACATCGGGCTGTGTGTGTGTGTGGGGGGGGATGGCCTGACTGACCATCTATCGCTCAGGTCGTCCTTGAGAAACGCCACAAGGAAAAGAACCTGGACTCAACCATGCATATCCGACTTTGATATCCATCGCAATCAGTCTTCTCGCTGTGTGTCACCAAAAAAGTTCAGTTTGTTCTGCCCCTCCCTCCCCTCCCCCCCCCCCCCCTCCGGCCCCCGGCTATTGGGTTGGAAAAGGGCACCGACGTGATCACGGAATATGTGAAACTCCATCTAACCCCGGACCCGGAGCTGTGATCATGGTGATGAATAACGAGGCATTGGCAAGTGGGGCGGATTAATGGATGTGAGATGAGGCAAATTTTATGTGGGAGGTCTGTTGGTTATACATGTATTTAAAAATAACACTAGAACTAGGCCTTTGCACGATTTCCGCTATTGATTTTCTTCGCAAACGGCTGCTTGGAATGGCACCACAACCGGCCACCTACCCTTGCAATTCGCCACCGTGCAGATTACACCTAGTCAAGTACAAGACTGGAGTTTGAAAAGTGTAGTTCATAATGATCCGGCGGCACTACACACGTAGGTCATGTGTAGCCAGCGCGATCCGGTCACCGCACTGGTAAATGGCCGTCATAGGTACTAAAATAAAAATAAATTATCGTGTCCGTTCCCGAAGGCAACTCACGACTGCATAGTTAAAATATGCAGACTGTCGGCTATGAGGTTGCCAGTGGTACATAGTCGCCGTACCACAGATGTGCTCTGGCACATACATGTAGTCAGCACACCACAGATGTGCAGTGCTGCCAAACCGTCCGATTTTTCGGACAGTGTCCGATTTTTGAAGGCTCTTCCGAAAACCGGTCCGAAAAGGGAAACGTCCGAAAAGCAGCCAAAATGTCGGAGATCATTACTTTCCTATGCAGAAGTCCTGTACTTTCACTTTTCAGCGCAACTGAAGGCACAAATCACTGTACATTTGCTTCTAAAAAGGCTAGCGCTTGGCTGTGGAAGTGCAAAGTAACATGCCTGGATCAGGCTGGATGGCATGTACACTGACAGTCTGTACAGAGTCAGTGTGCGACCACACTCATCATTACAAAATTCATGACAACTCTGGGGTTACCATGGCAACGAAGCAAATTTTCATGGTGTTTTAGGCGATATTTTGAATTCTCTGTAAAAAATTTGCCAAGGAGAAAAATTCGCACCATGTGGCGGTGAAGGGTGTCCGATTTTGGGCGAAAATTATTTGGCAGCACTGGATGTGCAAGCTATGTCCCTGATGGTAATTATATTATGTGGGGCGGGGGAAGAGGTGGGTACTCGCAGCATAACAGCCTACACCATACCGGGGGTAACCCGCTGCAGTTGGCTGTAAGAAGGAGTGGCACATGTAGCAGTGCACTTTCTAATCATGACAACTGGTCACGAGTTGCACACAGCGAGTCGTACAAAGCGTAAAGACTCCCAGGTTGCACATCACATTGCTTCAAAGTGTCAAAATGGCAGCCTCCTGGTGACTGCAGAACTGCATAAAGTGACTCACAGAGAGACTCACAGGCAGATTGATATTGGACCTGATAGGTGATAAGTCACTGATAACAGACTGGCACGTACAGGTGGTGGGAAGCCTCTTCGCTGTTTCTTGTAGGTGGTGACTGATAGTCTGATACACTTTGATGTTCACTAGTTCATGTTGAGCCAGAGGAGACCACAGTGGCAAGGTCAACAACGGCTGCCAAGCTTCACACCGGCAAAGTCTATTATCACCAGCATTTCACTATACCGTGGGAACATTATAAATTATCCTAAAGTACACCAGTAAAACTTTTTTTAAGGGACTAGTAAAATACCCCTGGTTAAAAGTGCTGATCTTAGCAGTATGAGTGAGCGTCAGGTTGATACATAGATGCTGACTGATACGTATCTACGTACTTAAAGTACAATCTACTGGCGATAAGTCGCAGTCTTGAAGACAAAAATGTGTGACTTATCGCGAGTGCGCAACTTACACAATAGTATACGTATACAAAAGTATATGCCCTCCAAATTGCAAAAGTGCGCGACTTATCGCGAGTGCGTGACTATAATCATCTTGATTTTGACTGATGTTTGCGTCTAGGCTCAGAATGGTAGAGTCATGTCCCTGAGCGCAACTGTATAATGACACACAACTTGCTTTGAGTCAGTTTGTAGCAGCAAGTGCTTAACATGGCTATAGTTTGGCATGTGGCCTTAAGTTATACCTGGCAAGGTCGTGTTCAGGTATGCGTGTGTGCGTCTCAGTGTGTGTGTGTGTGTGTGTGTGTGTGTGTGTGTGTGTGTGCGTGTGCGTGTGTGTGTGTGCGTGTGTGTGTGTGTGTGCTGTTGAATGGTGCAATCCCAGCACAAGTTGCTATGGCTTCTGCTGTAGCATCGCTATCATCGCCTCCGGCGATGGGTGTCAAATGGTCAATGGTGTGCGTTCCAGCCATTCGCACGAACCATCATCACCCTTGCCGCCACCACCACCGGCCGTGTTCGACTGCTGCTGCGGCTGCTGCTTCGGTGGTGGCGGACAAGTCACTCCTTTCACTCCACGTTCAGCTTTGTCGCTGCTCTGTTTGAGCACGCGTGACGCCACGGCTTCACGAGCAGCTTCAAGTTTTGGCCGCTGCCCATGCAATTTTGCCTCGGCTGCTCCGTCATAATCTGCCGGATAGTGACTTTGGCAGCCTGGTCGATGTGCACGAGAAGCGCGGGGAACAGTGCGGCGTCGGCCACCACAATCATACTGTCACACTGGTGACGGACTACACTGTACTATCGTGTGCGCTGCAAGCATAGCATGGACAGCTATGGAGTGAATGAAACTCTTCCTGCTGAAGCTGCATATGCCGACAGTGCTTTACACGAACTGCCAACTGTGCGCGGTGCACTACAGATTGGCGAAATCTTACGTGAGTGGCAGCGCCTAATCCCACAGAGGACTCGTGTTCGATTTCTGGATCTGGAGCACGCAGACTGTATACGCCTGTTTGGCCCAGTGTTCCACAACCAGGAATCCACGGACCTGGAACTCGGCGTAGGGCACAGCTATCATAATATTGGCTGCTGAAAATGGAAAGCCTGGTGGATGCGGTCCGAGCGGATGCATTCTGCTCGCGCTGGTTCATGTGGGGTGATATTGGCGCTTTGCACTACACGAGCCACAAGTATAAAAACTGGCCAGCAGTGTCTCGACTCGACATTTGTCACTGCGTGTGTATGTGTGTGCTTACGTGTGTTCTTTGCCCAGATGGCCACACTAATTACCCAGTGTGTGGGTGTGCAATACAACACTGCCGCCGGAGGCCACAGCAAGGTCAGCGATGTCCGTCGGCCCAGGCTGGTGCGTTGCTTGCACTTCTCCTCATCTTGGTGATACAGTTTGGTAGTGGACAGTGTCGTGTGTTGGGATGGATGGGAGACTTGTCCGGAACCCAACAGTTCAACAACTGCTCAAACTGGAATGTGACTGGACCGTCAGACTGCACGTAAGCATATCGGTCACCGGGGTCTCATCGGATGTATGCGTTCTCAAGGCGTCCCGTGGCCTGAAGACAACTCTGAGCACAACATGCACTGACACACTGTCCAGGGCAGTAGAGAGTTGACACACACAACATGCACTGACACACTGTCCAGGGCAGTAGAGAGTTAACACACAACATGCACTGACACACTGTCCATTGCAGTAGAGAGTTGGCACAACATGCACTGACACACTGACCAGGGCAGTAGAGAGTTGACACACACAACATGCACTGACACACTGTCCAGGGCAGTAGAGAGTAACATGCACTGACACACTGTCCAGGGCAGTAGAGAGTTGGCTGCATGGTCATGCACATGTATCTCCAGAGAGCCATGCATACAGTTTTTCAACGCAAAACTTTGATTGTCGATAGTGGAGCCCATTTGATTGGCTTGGGTGCAATGTACAGTGCTGCTCAATGAAATCCGATCGAGTGGATCCAGTATGCCATGCAGGGCGCCGTGCAGGCCTAGAACTGCAAACACTGGGATGTTCAGACCTAGAACTGCAAACACTGGGATGTTCAGACCTAGAACTGCAAACACTGGGATGTTCACGGGTGCACTTTACCTCTAGTTAGGAGGGGATTTCGGGGGGGGGGGGGGGGGGGGGGCTTCCGAACCCCCTAATTTTCAGGCCTGTGACCCTTCACCACAGAATAACCGGTCTGGCCGCCAATCCTTGCACCCGTGCGACCTGCACGTGCCACAGCACCTCTCGCTAGCTAGCTTGGTAGATTCACATCTGCATGTGAACACTGCAGGATGCAGTGCGGAGCTGCATGGCTGACACATGCTAGTACTTAGTACTTGCACGCGTCATTGTTCTCCAGTACGTCAAGTGCAGGTACTCAAAGTAATACATACGCACTGATACAGGATGATTATTACCCCTTCACAGCCCGCTCCGTCCTTTGGTCGCACCACTTCCAAAGCCCCTCGATACAGGCATGATGATTATTACCCCTTCACAGCCCGCTCCGTCCTATGGTCGCACCCCTTCCAAAGCCCCTCCTATGCATATGTGATTTCACTGTAAGCTGCATCTCCAGGAGCTAGTGCTGCATTGGCGCTCCGTGGTCAAAGTCGGTTTTGGCCAGGAAATAAAAAAAATGTATTGGCCGGTTTTGGCCGGCGTAAAATTATAATGCCGGTTATGCCCCCGTTCCGACCATTTCCCGGCCCAAACCGACTAGTATCAGACCAGGCCTTATTTTAATACAAGGGGTTGTCTAACTAGTTAGCTTTCATTTACCTGGCCTTCAACGGTCTTGTCACTGGGACCAGTACAACCACTAACCTGCCATTATTCCCCTATCTGTGTCACGGTGTACCTACTAGCTAGTACTATGTTTGTCGATTTTGACAGCATGTTACAAGGCGAGGACGCATAGTGCTCCTGACTACAACCATAACCCGGTTGGCAGAGTCCCGGTCTTGCGCGGGCCATTTGAACCCTATTGGGAAAACCCAGGCGGTTCGCGTCCTCGCCTTGTAGCATGCTGTCAAAATCGAAAAACATGTTAACTACCAAGCAAGGCTTCTTTATATGTAGCTAGTACTAATAGTAACTCTCACCGTCTGTTAATTTCTTTTTGCACCATTCCTTTGAAAACGGGTTTATTCCCAACGCCAATTGTGTGAAATCATAAAGTAAGACCCCAAAGCCAAAAGACAACCCAAATTTGGCTATACAGTGAAACCTGTCTAAGTCGACCGCTCAAGGGACCTTACAAATGTGGTCCCCGTGCACAGGCGGTCTTCTTATCCAGGGTCATTTGACTGGAAATAACATCCCCGGGTCCTGGTTGTAGTGGTCCTCTTGGACAGGTGGTCGCCTTATCAGAGACAGGTTTTACTGTAAATAAACACTCAATTGAAGTGCAAGATTGAACGCTGCAAAAGCTTAGCAACAAACCATTCCCCAAATGGCCTACTGGCAAAGGCCCCCCCCCCCCCCCCCCCCCTGCCCAAATCAACACAGCCGGCAGCAATATGCTGAAAAAGGGGCTCCCGACCATGTGGCAGATGCATGAGGCCATACAGCCCCTAAAGCATGTGACTGCCCATCGCAGCAGGCAAAAAAAACCCGGGTCCGTAGCTCCCCCTATCCCTGCATCATTCTAAGCGCTGTGTGCCATGCATGTCCGAGTAATGCTGGTGCTGTCATCATCACCTCTGTTAGAACTGTCTGCTATCACCTGTTAGCACCTCAGTTTCATTGGGCATGCCATACTTCTAGGTAGACAATGCGCAAGTGTGCCAGTTGTACCCTATATAGCATTCATGCACCTGAATCATCCATTACGCACTACGTCCATCGATAAGCTACTGCTTTGTTGGAGCAAAACAGCCGTCTGGACCGGAGTGTCAAATATTTTAAAATTACTGAACAGAATTGTCCTGTCTAGGTGGTGATGAGCAAATGAAGTGTGTCGGCCGAGAGCACATTGTGGAGTGGCGGTGGTGTGATTGATAAGAACTATTTGCTGTGTGTGTATTCCTCTCGTCGTGCAGGCCCAAAGAAAATGATACTTTCATCGTCCCCAACAGTCCTGATAAGGCTTTCACGATTGAGTGGTTCATTGACGGGCACATCACGTTAGCCAACCTTGCCTTTGGGCGAAGTGACAGGGTTGACAAGTCAACGCTGCTGTTCATTTTCAACACAAAAACTACGGCAACCCTTCATGTTACAAACCTGCTTGAAATCCACTCCAAAACGTGGACGTTTCGCTATGGAGCTAACACCACCAGCAGCAGCAACACCATTAATGTGATAGCTAAGGACCTTAAATGGTCGGGGAGATTGCTTCGCAGCCAATTGTTCACCGCCTTTCCAACCGTGCTGGTGACCAGACAAATGACAGCCTTCAATGGTAGAAGGGAAGCTACTCACACAAAGGTGTTGACATCTGTTGTACTTTCCATAGCAGGCAATGCTTCGTGGCACGGAACCAGTGTACAAAGTGTGGATGGAACCATTCGGGTTTTACCTGGCGCCCTGCTGCATAGCTTCGTGCCCAATTGGATGCAGTCGGGGTCGGAGGATGGATATGACTTGATTGTCGACGGCACTGCAAGACTTGCCTGTGCTTCAAGCTGTACGCTGCAGACATACATCACTGTTGCTGGTCAGCTGGAGTTTATCCCCGCTGTGCTGAGCAGCGATCAAGACGCCAGTCTGCCCACGTGGACTCTGCTGTCCGGCGGACTGCACGCCGCTGGCTCTGTCGTGTTCTACTTCACCAACATCAACGTGATGCCCAGCAAACTGCAATTATTATTTGGCAGCTGGAGAGTATTTGGTCCACCGGTAGTCAATTCCACGTACTCCTTCAGCAGCAGCACAACTACACGCTGGTGGGAGGACATAACGGATCCAGCCACTCAGACAATAGAGTATAATTTTCAGCAGCCAGTGCTCATCACCATCGCCGTGCACTCGTCATTCTGGAACTTGACCATCGACGCATTCACCAGTCGCGGTCCGGCGCAGTGGCGGATCATGCCCATGCCAAGCGGGGTGACAACTGTCGACGTGAAGACCGCGTTGGACATGGATGAACACGGCGTCTTGCGGCTGATCAGTGCGCCAGTGCAGTTCACTACCAGCTTCACCGTCCACTCTCAGCTTATCTCCTCTCTTGGCTACGTATTCGTGGGAGATAACTGGCACATGATGTTAAGTGGTGACCACAACACGGATATCAAAAGACAGGTTGCAGTGGGACGTGGAGCGCTGCTCGAGGTCCCGGCTTCCATCGATGGTCTCATACCGGTCGTGGATTTCCAGAGCCAGTTGTACCTCAAGTCTCGGCTGGTTATCGCAGGTGCTAGTCTACAGGTCAAGGACTTGTTCGTAGACTCCACTGCAGCTCTTGGTGATGGAATTCTTCTCCGGACAACTGCCTCCCTGATAGTATCCCATCAACTGACATGGAAAGGTGGGACCATTGAAGGTCAGGGGTCAACGGTAAAACTCCGGCAAGGTGCAGTGCTCGCAACGAATCACACTAAATCGCTGCTCAATGCCACTGTGACGTTGGAGATTGACGGTTCTTCTGCCGCGAGAAGAGGTGGCTGCATAATCGAGTATTTCCAATACCGACACTTGCTGCCAACGGCAGTGCTCACTCCGCCTGCCATGATCCAGGGTTTCTACAACAAAACTTCCCTTGGTGCCGGCACGTATCGCTTGCCGGAGGCTTTTGACGATCCGACAACTTTGGCCGACTACTCCACTCTGGAGACGAGTTGCAGTCATAATTCTGAGCATTACGGCCGTGCACCTGTTCTGTTTAGCAGTGCTGGCATAGCATCAAGCACAGATCATTTGTCATTCACAGAGAACTATGCTGTAAGGCACACAACACGCTTCTTCAGCCACTTCGCCGGTGACTATGTCTTTACATTCACGTGGTCCTATTCCATTGTTCGATTCTGGTTTGATGGCCATGTTTTGGTGACATTCTGTGGTGATGGGTCGCAGACAAGCGACGGCTGTAATACTGATGTCCGTGCGAATATTTCTGGCACCGTCACGGTTCCAAACCTCTCGAAACGGCAGCACGAGATACGCCTTGACTTAATACGTCTGCCGCCCAAGCCAAGTACAAACCAATCCTTTGTGGTCAATTACAAGTTTGAGGTCTCGGCTCGTGTGTCGGGAATCACAGTTCAGCTTGGTGCCACTAACACCCTCTGGGGCTGTCAAACATCAGACGTCAGCGTCATCCGCTTTTACCCGCAGACCTCTTTCCGGATACGATTTCCCGAGAATGTATGCCAGACGCGTTCTACGCCGGCTGATCTATGCTCCATTAAGCTCGGCGTTGCCTGCATGAGACTAAGCAACACATCCCTCACCCTGGGTAAGAATAGCTCCATAGTTGTGCGTCGCACAGGTGTACTGTGGCTCCAGAATAGCTCCAGCATACAGGAGCAAGTGGCCAACACTGGTAGCAGCATTCAACGGTATGGTCTCATCGTGAATGACGCTGGTGGAAGTCTCTTGCAACTGGCGGTCAGCGCACACTCATACTCGTGCACATCTGCCAGCGCGCTAAGCGTTCTGCCATCAAAGGGTAAGGGAGGTGACAAAACTGTACAGGATACGTATTAGTTTAGCTTTAGTTTAGTTTTATTCCAAGCAATACATGGCTGGGGCAGCCAATGACAAATTTTCGTGGCGATTGCAGGGTTTTTATAGCCAACCACGGCTAGCAAGGAAAAGAATAAGAAGTCAAAAAGAAAAGAAAACTGAGAAAAAAAATAAGCAGATATGTACTAAAATTGTGATCTAAAGCAAGGCGTTCCCGAATGCATTGCTAATCAGGCACATCATGCTGTAGCATCATCAGCAGCAGCAGCAGCAACCTGGGGCTTGTAAATGCATCTGTGTCCTCCGCATATGCCCAGCACAATGCCTGAAAGTGCTGGCCCAGACTGATTTTGAGAAGCTGATCATTTAAATTGTAGGATGCGCTAAGGCCCTCTTCAGACTAGGTACAAAACAACCTATAAGTCACATTTACATAGAAGTTTCCAGGACAACAACAAGAATCTGGCAGGAAGCCTAAAAAGCTGCCCAATCCTTTCAGGCAGGGTGCCAACCCTTGTACAAGGCAACTTTCCTGCATTATCGTACTTTCACCAGGCAGTTGTACGAACTTTGTACCCGGGTACGACTGTCCGCTGCTTTCACACATCCCAGGCCCCATGCGCAATTTCGTAGGGTCAAAGGTTGCCTGTATATTGCATGTAAAATGTGTAGTCTGAAAGCAGGCATGGAAAAATGTTGCCTTTTAGGTTTTATGTGATTTTGTACTGGATTTTCTATGTACGTTGTCTGATGAGGGCCTAAACGTGAATGGGAATGGTTTGCATGACCATGGAGGAATCGGGGATGATGTGATTGTGTCTCTGAAACCCCGCTGCTTGTCTGTATGTTGTCTCAGTATCCAGCGATACAACTGTACAGCAGGGCAGTTGCCGGTTTGGTGCTTACGAACACATGGGTAGGTGCTATTACCCGGAGGTCACCAGCGGCCCTTCACCCGGCGCTTACCAGGCTGGGGTCGGTGCCTGCGCTTGTCGCGGCGGCTTCTTGGCCTCCATAACAAGCAACAGCACAGCAGTGTTTGTCAACAAAATGCTGCAGCTGACTCGCGCCATGATCAAAGGCACCCCGGCGTCCGCCACGTTCTACGTCGGGCTGAAGGAGCCAAGCTGCTCCAGTAGCAACATGCTGCATGCCTACACGCAGACAGAGTGGGATGATGGCTCATGCCCGGAGCAGTTGCCGCTTCCGCTGCAGCCGTCGCCTCGGACCCCAGCGTGTCAGCCTTGCTTTGTCCTGGAGAAGAACTACACTAGCTCGGTGGATGGATCTTCCAGATTGGTTCAGAGGAGCTGTACAGAGACAAGTCATCGCTTCATCTGCATTGAGCCACCTTACTCTGATGGTCAGTACACTCTCTTCCTCCTCTTCCTCCTCCTCCTCTTCCTCCTCCTCCTCCTCCTCCTCTTCCTCCTCCTCCTCCTCCTCCTCCTCCTCCTATGCCTGTTTGTCGATCAGTCTGTGTTTTTTTACTTTTTATTTAGACTCCTCATACATTAAATGGAAAACGTTACACACACACCATCTTCAATCCAAGTGGTCTCTTCGCTAATTACAATAATTCTCAATCAAATTTTCGGCCAGGAGCCATCATCAGTTATCATACATTATGGTGGCATCGAACAGCTGCGATAATAACAAATCAAAAAATCTTCATCCACCTCAGGACATGTACTAGTGAGTGGTACACGGGAAACCAGGCAAGAAAAAATTCTTCAGTAGGTAGCTGTGTGGAGCCTTGTAAGGGCATGCCAAGAGCTTTCACGAGTAGGCAATTTCATTCTTCACTAACAAGACATGGGAATCGTCATGGCCTAGAATGAGTTGAATGGGCCTGTGCTGAACCTCAAGAACGTATTGTAAATGTACCTGAATATTAGGATGCCGCATGTGACAGCTAGCTTTGGGTCTTTCCGAAGGTGTAGTACCAAGGATTTTCCTGATAAGAGTATCATTTTACCATGAAATGAAACGTCCCATGTTTCTGCCATTGCAGAATAATAGTGGTAATAGCCTACTACGGCTACGAATAGGAGACTTTTCCTAATTATGTGAACTTTCTTGGTGACGCATTGGTGCATTGTGTGTGTATATGTGTGTATAATTATATGTATGTTTGTGTGTGTGTGTGCGTGCGTGCGTGCGTGCGTGCGTGTGTGTGTGTGTGTGTGTGTGTGTGTGTTTGTGTGTTTACCCATTCTAAACATGTCGGCACCGTGGTGGACAGTGGAGCCACTTGCAGTGAAAACATGTACAAGTAAGTGCCCATTACCATTGAAAGCAAATGTAACGACACGCTGTAGCTGCGGTGATCGCTGTAGCTGCGGTGATCGCTGTAGCTGCGGTGATCGCTGTAGCTGCGGTGATCGCTGTAGCTGCGGTGATCGCTGTAGCTGCGGTGATCGCTGTAGCTGCGGTGATCGCTGTAGCTGCGGTGATCGCTGTAGCTGCGGTGATCGCTGTAGCTGCGGTGATCGCTGTAGCTGCGGTGATCGCTGTAGCTGCGGTGATCGCTGTAGCTGCGGTGATCGCTGTAGCTGCGGTGATCGCTGTAGCTGCGGTGATCGCTGTAGCTGCGGTGATCGCTGTAGCTGCGGTGATCGCTGTAGCTGCGGTGATCGCTGTAGCTGCGGTGATCGCTGTAGCTGCGGTGATCGCTGTAGCTGCGGTGATCGCTGTAGCTGCGGTGATCGCTGTAGCTGCTGTAATAGTACAGTACTACACAAGAGGAGAGGGGAGGGGGTGGCATGTCTATAATTTGTGCACCGAGCATTGATCCAGTAATGATGCCCACCTCTGTGTGAATTTGCGGATGGATGGATGGATGGATCGACAATATGTAGATGCATTGATCGATGGATGGATAGAGAGAAAAAGGAGAGAAGTGCCATTTTGGCTTTGCCTGAATATTTCATGTCCACGTGCATCATTTGAGAATTCTTGTGCACTGTATGGCTTTGCTTGGTGCAGATCTTTCGTGCAGCACTGGATGGACCAAATACAACAGTCACTGTTATCGCACACGGCCAGCAGGAGTGCCTGCACTCACCCACGATGATGCGGCAGCTCAATGCTTCACCACTGGAGCGGAGCTCATTTCCATCAACGACTTTGCCGAGCAGCAGATCCTGACACCGCTCATTAAGGCCGACAGCTTTCATGTCACGTTCTATTGGATGGGCTTGTACGAGTCTGGTGGCAACTTCAGGTGGCGCGATGGCTCAGCAGCCGTCTTCCGGTCATGGCAGTGTTCTGACTCAAACAAAAATGACATTGTCAACACCGCCCTGGGGCAAGTGGCTGTCGACGATAAATCAATTGCTGACAGTTGGTTTCAGGTACTGACTAGTGACAGTAGCAGCCGGACTGGCAGCTACATCTGTGAGATGAGACCGCCGCGCCAAGGTGAGAGCACCCTTCAACGGTTTATTGTGGTGGTGCTAGTGAGTACACAGTAATCACTAGCAATACAGTACAGTCGAATGTCACTTATCCGACCACTTCGGGAATCAGGCATGTTGGATAACTGATATCATTTTTTATGTGCATATATGGCTGGATTTCACTGATTTATGTACACAAACCCCAAATATACTCATGCATATTCATGAATTGCTCCATGTACACATACATGTTAGAATACTAGACCACATCTACTTCAAGTCAATGCATATTACACCGAAAAATAATTATACAAAAAAAATAGAATTTTACTGTTGAGAGTCATAAAAATACCACTCCCGGGCTTGTCGGATAACTGGCGACCGGATAAGTGACATTCGACTGTACTACAAATCCGTTGATCCCCGAGCTGCAGAGAGTGCTACCAACCTGAACGCCCTCCGCTGAGTCTGCTGTCCTAATACAGCACTATGTGTTGTTGTACACCCTTCAACGGTGTATTCTAAGTAGGAAGTGCACAGTAACGACGATAGTGTAGTACTGTGTGTATTGTAGTGTACTTCAGTAGTTGATGGCGAGAGCCTGGAAAAAGGTGCACCAGGAAATACACCAAACGCTGCAGATAACCATTAGACAATTTACTTCAGGAATGGACTCGGATGGAGAGCCAAGGATTAATTTCTATAGCTTAGAACCTTCCAAGTTGGAAGGCTGTTGGAGTGCGCATCCAAGATGTGCTGGAGCTGTTAGCCAGTTAGTTGTAGAACGTCAGTACCGTCGGTCAATGTCGTGCAATGTTATCGCATGAGCTGATTGTTTAGTAACTGGTGGTGTTAGTGGACATTATAGCGTAGCTTGTAGTTCCTTGGTCCTTTTTCTTTTCTACAATTTACTTCAGGAAAAACTTTGCAGCTACACCGACGACCATAGCATTCCAGTTCATCTGCAGAGCAGTGCATGATTGCACACTATGTTACGCTATCACACACTATCACACACCTACTACTTCGAAGTAGGCCACTCTGACCAGCTATGCCATGTTCTCTGTAGTAAGCTCATTCTTTGCAGAACGCATTGCCAAAGAAAGGCGAGACTGACGAATAGGAATGACACTGACTGAAAAGCTTTTCTTCAAACTTCTTTCACATATTTTCCTCATTGCAGTAAGTAGATAAGCTTCAGAGCAAGGTAGCGCCGTAGACTAATGTCCAGCTTTGCACAATAATAGTGACTGTGAAAGCACATAGCTTTAAGAAACACCATCGATTTGGAGTTAGCACCGGCTGAACCCCAAAAGCTCAGCCTGTTTCCCGACAGCAAAATAGGAACATTCCTGCCTGGATATGTGGGCCCTATGTTCTGCAGAGACCATGCTTACTGTATGGTGACTAAACACAGGGTCTTCTAATGCGTGCTTGCCTTATGGTGAATACAATGTGTTCTTGATGCCTGCTCTAATGTTGACATTTCCGTAGATGCATCTTTCTGGCCACCACAACTTCAGCAGGGAGGCTGCAGGGCGGAGTGGTTTGAGTACAAGCAGATCTGCTATCTGTTCAACGCCAGCGTGGCCCGTAACTGGGGCGGTGCGAAGACAGAGTGCTCGGCGCACGGGCAGAATGCGTCACTGGTGGAGATTTATGACGTGTCAATTCTGACGGTTCTTCAGAATCACATTATGACCAGTCCACCCGTGGGTCTTCCTCCTGGACAATGCGAATGGTGGATTGGCCTGCGGCGTGTTAACTTCAAATTCCAGTGGTTGTCGGGCGCGCCAACCAGCTACCTGCCTTGGGCGTGTGGAGACGATCAGTCCTCGAAAAATTGCGTCCACATGCGTACGTGTACGACAAGATCGGCGTTTAATAACGGCTGGGTGACAGGCACATGCAGTCCGCTGAGGCCGTACATCTGCCAGTACCAACTGGGTAAGTACATGTAGTGTCATCAAAGAAATGTATGGCAAACTGCCAGAATAGTGCTACATTTGCAGAGCTTTTCACCTTGGAAAGAGACAGGGGTCTGATTGGAATCTGTTCATGCCAAAGCGAATTGCCAGGCAACTGGTGTTAAAATCTGGCCACTAGTAGCCCCTTCCCTCACACAAGCAAATCAACAACCGAGGCATCTTTCGATTGAGGAGTGCTGGTTTCAAAAATGTGAAGCTCAAAGCTGGTAGCTCAGAGTCGAAGTAGAGCGGCTGTAAGCTCAAAATGGATCTGCTGTTAGCTCAAAGTAGAGCTGCAATGCTAAAAGGATGCAATAATACACTTCAAAGTAGTTCAAGGCAGAGCCGCAGCAACTGGCAAGATACACCAGTTGTGAGAGTGGTCCCGATTAATAATGACAGTGTTTTAATGAGGTTGAAAGGGATGGATGCCTTCCTAAGGATGTGCACACTCCACTGTAGCCAACACACAGTTATACACCACTACCCAAAAACGGTCTCTCGGCTACAAATTCTTCCAAAAATAATTAATTAAATAGAATCCAAATTTTCAGGCCAGGCCCATCTTCAGGAATAATTTCCTGAAGATGGGCCTGGCCCCGGGAAATGGCCGAGAGACCGTTATTGCCGGGGTAGTGGTGTATAACTGTGTGAAAGATGGCGAGGGATGCAGATGGTGGGGAAGTGCTGCTGAAGTTGCTGAAGCAAGATCTATTGTCCGGAAGGGCACAACAGGCAAGCAAAAATGGCGAAAGCGGGCCAGGCGCCATTTCGTGGTCATGGAGCAAGAAATCACATGCTATCAGTCTGGAATGAAGTACAAAGCAATGCAGTGAAGCGCGTACGCTAGTTCAAATTAAATAGAGAGAAAAAGAGAAACAATAAAAGAGAGAGAGAGAGAGAGAGAGAGAGAGAGAGAGAGAGAGAGAGAGAGAGAGAGAGAGAGAGAAAGAGAAAGAGAAAGAGAGAGAGAAAGAGAGAGAGAGAGAGAGAGAGAGAGAGAGAGAGGAGAGAGAGAGAGAGAGAGAGAGAGAGAGAGAGAGAGACTTGGCTGTACCTTTGCCGTGTTGCTGTCTTCATGTTCAGGCAGCCGGTGATGTGTGCTTTGGGTTTCACGATATGCAGCCGGTGATGTGTGCTTTGGGTTTCACGATATGCAGCCGGTGATGTGTGCTTTGGGTTTCACGATATGCAGCCGGTGATGTGTGCTTTGGGTTTCACGATATGCAGCCGGTGATGTGTGCTTTGGGTTTCACGATGTTCGTGCCCTCTATAGGTGCTGTTTCTCATGCGACCAGTCCAACAGTAAGCACCGCAACTGAAATGGCGTCACCACATACGAATCCTGCTACCGCTACTTCAATGTCATCGCAGTTAGTGCCAAGCTCAGTCCAGCCCACTGCCCAAGCCACTACTTCATCTGCCACCACTGGACCGTCGAGTACATCTGAAAGTGCATCTCAATCTACCAGTGTAAGTACAAGTACACAACAACCAACGTCTCAAACTTCTCTCCCTGCAACAACGCCAATCGCTCAGACCCTACCTATCACAACTCCTTCAGCACCTCAAACCACACTCACTGCAGCACAACCAATCTCTCAAACCCCGCTCAGTGGAACACAAGCAACGCCGCAAGCTCCTAGCAGCACACCCCAGCCAACACCCGGGACTCAACCAGTCAGCCAAACTGCGCTTAGTGCTGCACAGACAAACGTTTCCACACCGCCAGCCAGCACTACCGAAAAGGAACCCAATGGTACTGGACAGCAGCTCACCACTCAATCGTCGCTCATCACAACACCTGGAACGGCTCAAGGAACAGTGACAACGCTAGCGGGGACATCTTCAGCTACCGGTACCCCTGCCGCAGTGCCTCCAGTGACATCCAAGACCAGTTTACCTATCACTTCAGCAAACACTACGGATGTTGGAACAGCTACAGCCGCGCTGTCTACTGGTATGACCACTAACACACAGACCCAACCAACCAACACTATGCAATCCACGACCAAAGCTAGCGGAACTGTAAATCAGCTGACTGTTACTATGGCAACCAACACACAACAAACACCGTCATCATCATCATCATCATTGCCGTCGCCGGCCAGTGTAACTAGCATCGAGTCAGCGACTCAGTCCACTCGGTCTACCACACTGCCACCCACCGCTCATGTTGCCACTACGGCGGACACACGGCAGGTAACGTCATCGCAGTCAGTCCCAGCCAGTGCCACCACCGAAACACCGGCCCAATCCAGCACTCTAGGCACAGTCCAGCAGGGGACGACGGGTACTCAGCAAGCATCATCACTGGCATTATCTTCCCCTGAAAGCTCAACCCTGGTTGTGCCAGCTACAACAAGTGCACCCATCACTTCGCAAGCACAACCTACCACTCTTCCCACGGTGCAAGTGGGCACAGTCACTCCCTCACAACAACCAGTGTCAAGTCAAGAGCAGAGCATGGCACAGCAGACAACGGCAACAGCACGCTCCAGCACCTCTTCACTGTCAGAAGCCAGCACCACAGTGACCAGTAGTGAAGGTACAATGCCTCTACCGTGTTTAGTATTTACTGGGATATGCATGTAGTGCACACAGCTACAATTCGGGGTTGGTATTATACCAAGAGTCAGTGAAGATGAAGACTTTATCATAAGTTCATAATTGCCTGTGGGGCATTGCAACAGCATATTGTGTGTGTGTGCGTGTGTGTGTGTGTGTGTGTGTGTGTGTGTCACTGTGTGTGTGTGTGTGTGTGTGTGTGTGTGTGTGTGTGTGTGTGTGTGTGTGTGTGTGTGTGTACATGGCCCTGCTTAGGACATCAAACTCACCATTTATCCTGGCTAGCTGGCCAGTATATATCATGATGGAGTACCAGTAGTACTAGTAGTGCCAGTAGCACCATGGGGCCGTCTGAAAATGTCGCCATTTGACGCAACCAAACAAATGTAGAGTAGTGCGGAGACCGCCAAGCCCTTCCTCCTCCTCTTCAAAACCATGCACATAGGGAAGTCGTTTCAATATCCGTAACTTGTCAGTTTGAGCACTCTGGCAAGGTACACTCTGGCCTGGTCTAAATCTAGCTTTGGAAAATTTATGTTTCATTCCTATCAGGTTCGGCCTCATTTCCTCTCTGCTGCGCTGATGAGTCCACAAAGGACGAAACAGTTCTGTCCGCAGATTGGGTATCCATGTAGGACTCGATAAAGTATGTACCGGATGGTGCAGGTCACTGTACCCCACCCTCACCGTTGTTTTATCCAGTCGTGATAAAATGGTGAGAACAATGGACGGCCCCGGGCCTACTTGAACTGACTAGTTGGTTAGGTAGATGATCGGACGTGCAGGGTGCCATCATACCTATGCCATGCTTCCTCGTCTTCTCATGTTCAGGTGTTGCTTCTTCCTCTCTCAATCTTGCCATCGTGGTACCAAGTATAGCAGCTGGTTGCCTCCTGATGCTGATTATCATCATTCTGCTTGTTCGTCTGAAGTGCAGGTAAGAGCTGCATAGCAGTGGCACTGAGCACTACAGGGGCTGTGAACTGCTTCAGAAAGGCAGTGGGTTCAGTTTGCCACTGTTATGCATGATGTCATAGTGGCATAGTGCATGTCCAGTATGATGTCATACTGACTGTTCAGTATGCTGTCAGAATGACATAGTGTTTGTCCAGTATGATGTCATAATGACAGTCGTTGTGTTTGTTTACCATTACTCATTAGTGTGTGCCTTTTATAGTGTAGTGCTATCAGGTACATGATTGCGTGAAGCATGAATCGTTGTCTTCAACAGCTATAGTTACTGTAACAAGAGATGAGGCAAGCAACACACGATTAGCCAGGTTGGGGTATGAGTTTAAGATGCAATTATCTCACGCAAATGAAGCTAGTATGCTGTCGCACCATGTTAAAGTAAAAACCTGATTAATACGGATGCTTCCGGTGAACACACCGTTCTCTGCTGGGTACCAATACTTGCAAGCAATTCCTATGCTACGTGTAGAAAGCTCCGGCAAACCGGCTTGATTGTGCAAACACTGATCACAAGAGAAGTGCAGTCAACCTTGCAAATACTAGTAACTGCCCTCGATCGGCCATGCCGGAAAAGTGTTGTTCCTTGAGTAATCACAAGTTGTCGATATCCGCATGGTGGAAAGTATGGAAAGTATGGAAAGTATGGAAAGTATGGAAAGTATGGAAAGTATGTGGTGAATTGGTTACTCGGTCTAAAGACAGTGTTGTTGGTCGCGAGTTGTTGTTATTGCCGAGCTGTTGTTATTCATGGGGTTGACTGTTTGTTTGAATGTTTGTATGGTTACTATTACCAGGCACAGATCAAAGTCGCTGGACATCCACACAGACACCAATCCCAGTGTAGTCGTTAACAACAAAGCGTTTGGAATGGAAGGGGATTTGGCGAGACCGAGTCCTAGCGACACGCGGACGTACACCTACGAAGGACACAGCCAGGACCATGGCGCTACCAACCAGTATGCTGTGTCCGATGGAAATCAGGTCGCTGAGGATTATACACACGATGGTGATGACTATCGGCGTATTGATAGCAGCACACGATTGAATCAAGACTACCAGCCGCTTTCACTAAAAGCGAATTCTGCGGCTAAGAGAAATGGTGCCTCGGGTGACGT
Source organism: Sycon ciliatum (assembly GCF_964019385.1). Classification (NCBI taxonomy): domain Eukaryota; kingdom Metazoa; phylum Porifera; class Calcarea; order Leucosolenida; family Sycettidae; genus Sycon; species Sycon ciliatum. The sequence continues at coordinate 24,876,761 of NC_088646.1, forward strand.
ATATCAACCATTGAGTGTCAGCCAACAGCGAGAGCAAGAGTATCAACAGCTGTCAGCTGGTGGTGTCTATGCCGTGCAGGACACAGGCTATGGACGGATAAATTCTAGCACTGGTGTGTCGGAGAGTGACTACCAGCCACCGATACCATCGCAGGTACCACCAGTCACCTCCAAGCAACAACAACGCGGAGGAGGGTACCAGCCTGTGCAGAGAACAACCGCTAGTGACTATCAGCCCCTGTCTGGCCATCATGCTGGTCAGCCAAAACGTGATCATTACCAACCGGTATTGCATAGTCAGCAGCAAGCGGAACATACTGACTACCAGCGGCCGAATGCTCCACCGTCGGCTAGCAATACCAAGCATGCCACCGGGCACGGCCAGCAGAGACCGGGGACATGGAAGGAAAGTACGGCCGGATCAGACTACTATGACTCGACGCTGATGACATAGCCCCCTGGTTCATGCACTGTGCCGATGTCACTGCTTATTGCCAGCTGGTGTGCAAGCTATGCACCGCAATCAGTGATGATTGCAGCGTCATCGGCCTGAACAATTTATCCTATGCTTGCTTCTTCTTCACTAAAGTGATTTTCCCTCGCTTGCGTATATTGAAGTTAAGAGATGGATTACCTGCATCTGCTGCTTGAAACATGGCCAACTCCTGTGCGGAACTTGTAGCACTTGTTACGCTGCACCTAGGTTTCTCTACAAGAAGCCAATGACCCATCAAAGAGGGAGCTATGGACTCTGACCAGTATGCTAGCATTGTGTGTGCATTCACAAGTACTGAAGTAGAATTGACTTAACCGACTTATTACAGACTCACGGACTGATACGCACATAGCTGGGTGCACACACTCAGTAGATGATAATAATATGTTTCAAATCTCAAATCAATGCACCGCGTACGGAAAGTGAAAACAGAGAATAGCACGCTTTACCTTCAACGTTACCTCATTTACTCTGGTTTTTACTATGTGCTGATCATTCAAGGTATTGATGATTGTGTTTATCAAGGGAAGTTCAAGATCTTTATAAAGCTTTACATCATTCAGACGACAAAAAAGGAAGAACCTTACAGTGTAGAACCATCAAAGAACCGTATTGGAGATCCATAAGGCTCTCAGTGGCTGGGAAGCAGAACTAATCAACTTGACTCTAGCTCATTTGTTTTGTATTATGGCAATGCCTTGGCGCATGTGGTAGGTTGATGCTCTCTACAGTTCATGCATGGGATTTAATTAAAGATCAAGTCTGGTGCTGTCACTTTCCGACCATCAGACACGGAATAGGTGCAGCTCTCGGGGTCACTAGAAACGAATGGTGGAATATTACGCCATCTGTTAGTACATGTAACGTGACATGCTTGCACAGTAGTACTATTCGAATACTGTGTGCATGAGAATGGTTGAAGCACTAGTAGGCAGGATGAGGCCAACCAGTGCTGGGAAGCCTTCATCAGCGCCGGAGCAGCGGCACACCATTGCGCAGGCTCATCTCGGCTGTTCTCTTGGTGGACGAGCAGCGCAGCTGCACAACCTGCAGTGGTATGGTGTGTGTGCATGCGCCACCGCAGTGCGGCACACCCACACACGCATACACCCACACACACAGCATAGTCACACACGCATGTGTTTGATCGATCACGCTGCATCACTGATCACATTGTGATGTCAGAGATGCATCACTGATCACATTGTGATGTCAGAGATGCATCACTGATCACATTGTGATGTCAGAGATGCATCATGCTATCCACATGATGTAGGAACATGCTCTGTGTGCACCAACTGCATGGAAGCCGATGGCACATCAGTTGAGGTATGTACCCTACCGGCACATGCAAGCCAAGGTGCATAACTATTTGTTTAGCCGACTAGAGGTTGCATTTCACATAGTAAGTGTCAGCAATCCACCTATGCATGGTACCAGCAAGAGTAGATAAACAAGAGTGTGCAACTTCGCATCTCTCCTGCACAAGCTGCAGGTACCCCGGCCCACGACGGAATTTTTTTGACGTCACCTCTTTACAGAGCACGCGCATTTTGCCACAGAGCAGTGTGAGAGCACGTGCTGGGCACCGACCTTGTACGATTCATGACTGGATAAGTAACCGGAGATGAGCGAGTCTTGCTTGGCCGTGGCAGCTCAAGCACATCTACACTCATTTCTCTCTTATCCGAGTGGGCACCTCAGTCTACCGGGCACCCTGTGGGTGTGTTGTAGTGGAAATTTCTCTACTCTTTTACCAATTTTGGTGGAAATAATGAAGTCATATCCTAGATCTCTGTGGAGAATTCTCTGACTCTGACAAAAACCCAAGAGTTCACCATAGGGAGTTGAGAATTCTCGGATGTTTGAACAGGTACAAGTACATGTATCTCTATACAGAGCAAGATTCACAGACTGAGAGTGCACATTGCCGAATATACACATAACATACACAGTGCAACCTTTCTAAGACGCCCGCTCAAGGGACCTTCACAATGTGGTCTCCGTTACCAGGTGTTCTCCTTATCCAGGGTCATTTGACCGGAAAAGACATCCCTTGCTCTTAACAGGTTTTACTGTATAAGCAAGTGTCTCTGATCCTGGTCCCCTCACCCCACGTTCCCCAAGTACCTTAGTCTTAGTGGAAGATGAAGAGGCTGCCCCGCTGAAGAGCAGGTGTGGATATCCATACAGTGCGTGTGCTTGCAGAGCCTGCTGTAGCTCTTGAGAACGAGCGGAGACCTTGGTCCCTGTGTTTGATTCACCCTCACCTCTCTGTTAACAACATATTTAAAGGCCAGAGAAAAACAGAAATCACTCATCATTTGGTTGGGTACTATCACACAAGGATGGACCTGACCACAATGGCTGTGCTCTGGTAAAGGGGGTATCTGCGGACCCAACCACTGAGTTCTGGTAAGGTGGCATCTGTGCCAAATGGCATCACATTCATCTTTGCTACAACAACAGGCTTCATACACGCCGACACAGGAATCATCGTGTGGTATTGCATTATTGTTATTAATTCAACCAGGACATGACGGAAACAGTAACTGGTCAACAAGGGACGAAAAAAGGGCTGACAAAAGGACTGTCGACTACATCATGCATGCTCAAATGCTATCATATCACACAAGAAAACAATACATTATTATACAACACCCTACTAACCCGATCTGTGAGGGGAATTGTAATCGTTTGTCCGTGCAACTCCTGCACGCGCTCCAGGTCAATGTGGCACTCTCCGGCCAGTATGCCAGAGTACGTCACATCTTCAATATCGGGCACATGTCTGGTGCTGTAGGGGGAGGCATGCCGAGCATCCGTGCTATCATCATCAGGACTCCGGCAATCTTCCAGTAACGTCATGATCCTCAAGTGTAGAGCCCTGAACACGGCCAAAGCCGCAGCAGTAACGTTAACAGATCAAGACAAGGTCCAAATCAACTGTAGACGGTCTATCAGAAACACACAGCTAATACGCATTAGGGGGCTGAGGTTGTATATGTCTCGTCTTTTTACTTCAAAGCAATACCTCAAAAATACTTCGAAAACTTCAATGTGGTAGCAAGAACCAGGGAGTCGTAAAATACGTATTTTACGACTCCCTGGCTAGAACAGTGGCAGCAACCTCAGGATATCAGTAAGAAAGTTACTTGCAAGGTGAGCTGGCAAGTTTCCTACCAAATTCGGCACTTGGCTGACTCACAACTGCAGTAGTCATGATTTAGTCATATCAGATGTCAGGAGGAAAAGTGCCAGCTCCAACTATGCAAACAATCAACTTTCTAGAATAGCTCTCGGAGTACAATTATGTACTTGCATATGCAATGTGTTGACCATCCTCCAGTGGTGCAGATAGGGTACTCACAATGATTGGACATCTTTGCCGCGCATGTTGAATGAGAACTGGGTATCGTAGTCCATTGTCGTGGTCCCAGATACAACCTGCTCAGAGCAGCAAAACACACATACACACATACATTAGACACCCTTAGCAAACAACGTTATGTTGTAACGGTATTACCGTACGGGGGAAAATACCGTGATTTGGGCTCGACCTTTAGCAAGATGCACGCTATTTTTAGTACGCTGTTGCCACGAGAATAGCTTTTAGTTTGCGCGGTACAACCATTTATGTCACCACATACGCGATACAAGGTGAACTGCGTACGGACTATGCAATATTTGGCCAAAAAACTGCTTCCGGCGGTCCTGGTATGTACATGTAAGCGTTACCGTTGTTTGCTAAGGGTGTCTATTATAACGTTACATGTACATATGAGGACCGCCGGAAGCAGTTTTTGATTGGTCCGGTAGTACCATGGCCGTTCATACTTTGTGTATGACATGGCGGGTACACATACCCTCCACAGTAGGAAACATGTGTTGGTGACCGAAACGTGGGTCTGGTAATAACCTGACCAACCAGACCAGTTCTGGCGGGCCTGCATGCATACACATGCACACATACATACACATATACATAGTACACACACATACACACATGTGTATCACATAACCAAGAAGGTGGCATGTAGCTGTGCAAGTCTGAGGTAAACGTTGCAACGAAGTCTCATGTGAAACTAGGGGATTTCGGACTATACTATATGCAGCCACGGTGCAGCTCAATGAAATCCGACCGTGTGTGTGTGTGTGTGTGTGTGTGTGTGTGTATGTGTGTGTGTGTGTGTGTGTGTGTGTGTGTGTGTGTGTGTGTGTGTGTGTGTGTGGATGCCTCTTCAACGGGATTTGCAGCGGCTCTCTGTCTTCCACCACCGATGCATCCGCTCGATCATGGGTGTGTCTCGCCAAGAATGCTGGGATGACCACATCACCAATCACCAACTACGTGTGAGGTGGGGTGATCCCGACACCATCCGCATGAAGGTGGAGCACCGCCGCCTTGAATGGCTCGGGCATGTTGCTCGGATGGAGGACCACCGGCTGCCGAAGCAAGTTCTCTTTGGCACGCTTCCGTCGCGTCGCCCAGCTCATGGCCCTCGTCGACGCTGGAAGGATTGTATCATGTCTGACCTTCGTTCTCGCGGCCTCGAGGGGGAATGGCGAGCTGAATGCGAGTCGCGTCCCACCTGGCGCTCGGCGTACTCAGCACCGGTAGATGCCCAGCATCCCCCTCCCGTCACCTGCTACACCTGCGACCGACAGTTTGCACGCCCCAGTGATCGCGCACGCCACAAGTGTAAGGCTGAGCGTGCGAAGCCGGTTGCGGAACAGAAGGGTGCATGCCAGTGTGGAGAGTGTGGCCGTTGGCTGAAGTCCCGTGGAGGTCTGGCAAGGCCGCACAAGTGTACCTACCCCCAGTCAGCAGTCGGTGCGCCCCTGCCTGCTTCTCCGCTGTGCTGCGTCGCTCACTGCCAGGCTTGTGACCGCTGCTTTGCGTCTACACGTGGCCGCGCCCGTCATCGCTGCTCACGGACTTGTAGTTGTCCGACCGTTCAGGACCGTCAGGGTTTCACGTGTGTTTGCGCCTGCTCCCGCCGATTTCGCTTACCGCATCACCTGGATCGTCACAGGGCTGTGTGCTCCTCCTCTCTCTCAGCTGCCCCTCCGGGGCCCACGTAACCTTCATGGCAGTGGCTCAACAGGACAACAGGACAGGTGTGTGTGTGTGTGTGTGTGTGTGTGTGTGTGTGTGTGTGTGTGTGTGTGTGTGTGTGTGTGTGTGTGTGTGTGTGTGTGCATGTGTGATGGTGAGTAAGTTCAACCAAAAACCGTATACAGCAGATGTCCTAGCTCCTTACTTCGGAGACCTCGGTGTTTTCCTCGCCGCTTAAATAGCAGAGTAATGTGGTGTGAAGATGTCCATAGTCACCACCGCTGCTGCTGCTGTCTGGAGATAGACTGCGACAGAGCATTAGACCCTCTGCGCTGTGTACAACACAACCCAGCTGCAGCGGAGGTTGCCAGTCCAACGTCACCTCCAGGCTGCCCGTTATGGGTATGTCCATCTGGGGAGACACATCCATGAATGCATGCAGGACGAGATTGATTCACACGCGTATACTCAGTGCAGCTCTCAGAGAGATTTACCAAATTGCATTGAGCTGTCGGTGTATCATCCACAGGATATTGACTAGCCATCTTATAATTATTGTAATCTGAATGTTCACCAGAACATGTTCATGCAACAATGTGTCATAGAATGATGTTCCACAGTGCACCAGTTTCATGGCCTGTGCCCATAATATTTGCCGAATCGTGTTTAAAACAATGCCAGTATAATTAATTGCAACCCAGTGGAATAGGTACACTGAAGTAGTTCATTGCATTCACCATAGTATACCATTCACATTATTTGTCTTCACAACTCTTGATTTATGATACCGAACCATTTCTACAACGTATCCATAAGACAAGTGCTAGATGCCACCGTGGCAGACATTGTGATATCCTTACCTCTGGTATCAAGTCGTACCACTTAGGCTGCGGTGTCTCGCACACCAGCTCGCTTTCCAGGTCCCGCAGCGGTATCATGACCTGACCCATCGGGTCGTCCTCACTCAGCACATCGTGATCCCACACTCGCAGCCACACGTACGCACTGCGCACCTGGTCCAGGGCGATGGGCAGGGAGAGGTACTCGTCGAACACTGGGCTCAGTCGCTCGTGCACCACCTTGGAGCGCACGACCTTGGACGCCGTTGCCGTGCGAGGTAGCAGCTCCAGTGTAATGTAGGGGTCTGCATGCAATCAAGGAACGACATGGGAGCAATTACATGGTCATGTTCAGGGTCTTGTTGAATGTACTTTGTATCCCCGTGCTCAGCAGATTGATACCAGCACCGGCGGAAGCAGTTGTTGATGGGTCCGGCCATAGTACCATAGCCTTTCATACAGTTTGTGTATGATGTCACTGATGTAGCGGGTACGCGTGACCTCCTCAGCAGTAAACATGTGCTGTGGTGGCCAACACTAGGTCCAACGATGACCTGACCAACTGGACTGGTTCCGGCGGGCATGGATAACAGGTTCCTGTCTAGAAGGCCAGCATGCGTAGGATATAATTATAATTATGGTGTTGACCCAACCAATTCATGTCAAACATGTTCGTTTCCGTTCAAGTATCCCATTTGGCCGCGCCACCTCCAATTCCAGTGCTATCGCACTGAGCCAAGCCCTGACTTAACCCTTTCAGTGGAGTCCATGGTTCGATTTCGAACCATGGACATTTTGTATGCATGTGGGCGCAGTCAAACTTTCGGTTCTCGGCCAAATCTTGACCAAATTCAACAGTCGAAGGGTCTAGATGGTAGAGAAAACTCATCTATCGCCTCGAACAGACCCGAAGTCTCTCCGATGAAGTTTGAGTGAGCGGCGAGCGATCAAACATTTCGAATTTTCTGCGCTGCGTGCTGCGAGTCAGCAGCGCGTGAAAAAAAGGGATTTTCCCAGCTTCATGACAGGCGGCACGTGCCAGGACCGGCGCGGCGGGAAGTCACGGCCAGGTAAGCTTCTACTCGAAAAAATTTGAACAGTTCCGAGCTAGATTCAGTGAAATGGCTACAGGAGACCGATTTCGTCTCAGATCTGGAGCTGGACTCGCGTTTGGGGCGCGTTGTGGCGGACAATGAATAGTGCTCTTGGCGAGTTTTGGCGCATTGTATTTCTCTCATCAAGAGCTTTTCAACGAGCCCAGGATCTTCAAAATCGGTGAAGTAGAACAAAAGTTATGTTGGAAATGGAGTGCGCATTTTCGTGACTGCCACAAATTCTGCGGAAGCAAAAAAGTTACGGACTCCAAAGGGTTAAGCAAGATGTGTAGAGTGCTATGGCCCAAGCCCTGACCTAAGCTAGACATGTAGAGTGATCTTGACAATTAGCATGACATGTGTCTATGACAGCCCTGATCAATTCCACCCAACAGGTAATTTTTGCGGAGGGCAAAATTGCTTCGGGTACCCGGCCCTGAGAATGAATGTTGGCAGGCATAACCTCCACTGAGTGTTATGTCCGTTATTCTTATCTGCTAGGTCTATCTGGCTCTTACTATAACATGCCGGCATGGCTTACCAGAAGAGTTGCTCCTCAGATCCATAGCAATAAGATCTCGTGCTCTGATTAGGTGGATCAGCAATTGGCCGACGCCCGCGCCGTCCTCATCACCACTTGCGCCACCCTCATCACCGTAGTGATTGTAGCCACGGTGACGCATGGCAAGCAGGATTTGACCCTGTGCCTGACATGACCGGTGCATGACCGCTGGGTCCAGTTGCTTGAAGAGCTGCTTCAGCACCTGCATATCATCCTGCACAATACAATACAATACACATGTGCTGTGTTGCTGGATAAAATCCTATCGAGTGAGTCAAGTACACGCCGGGCGCTGTGCAGCCCTAGACCTGCGAACCGTACTGGGATGTGCACTGGTGCAGCGTGCAAAGCTGACTCACTCGAGTACGACGCACACAATAACATCAAGATTCACGCACAATATACCCCTACACCTGTGAATATACACGCCACTAGCACTGCCTACTGTATTGTTATGCCATTGGTTTGAGGGAAAAAGGATGCAGACAGGAAAAGTCTGAAGAAACTCGTTACTGTATAAGTACATTCGACTTACTGGTCTTTCGTCTTCGGCTACATCTCCCAAAGCTTTCAAGGCATCCGGCATACATGTATTGAATCTAGCTCTCTGTGCAGTTTTGTCACCACGTTCAGCGTTCTTACGCAGGTACGTGGCCAGCGGAAGGTCGTGGCGTTGTGCTTGTCCGGCGGCTAGGACACGTCTCAGTCCGCTACGCTCCCAGAACGTACCCGCGCCGCTATCCCGGTCTAGCAATCCTGCTTGGCCGTCGTTGGTACGTTCGTCTCCTTCATCAGCAGTGCCCCACACCAAACCCAGTCCACTTCCACAACCCATTCCGCCGCCTAGCCGATTGAGTGAGTCACGGTAATTAGGCGTCGGACTCCGAGCTCCGACTGGTTGTCATTGAAACACTCTCAGTCTCAGTCTTTCTCCGCCCAGCCACAGCATCGCTAGTCTTCCATGCCAAGTCCTAGTCGGCCGAGCATGCAGTTCTAGCCAGGTTGACGTTCGAACTTTCGCCGTTCATTCCCGTTGGCCGTGGCGCGATATCCCTCCTTTCCAACGCTCGTCATTCACTCAGTCTTTCATTGAAATAACTGTCGTAGATGGAGGAGCTCTGACGCTAGCAGCTTGCTGTGCACAACTGTCCAACTAACCTACTGCATGATGTAGCAGCAGTAGCTCCAACATGATTGATACCAGTAGTTACTGACAGTGACCAATGGCAATGGTGACACTTCCCTGCCAAGTCAAGTCCTCCTTGCCGAATCCGAGATCACCAAGAAGTGGACGTGGTTGCTTTGCGGAAGCAGCTACAAAACCGGTCAGTCACTGACTAGTGGCAGTGCAGCTTGCGCACATGCACAGCGAAGGGCAAGGCAAGAGTCGAGTGAGAAGTCTGCATGTTGCCATGACTGCAAAGGCATTTTTATGAGCTTTTTCAAAAAATCAACACTTCAAACTATAATCACTGGTCTTGGTTCAAAATTTCAAGAGAGAAGTATTGACGAAGTCGACTTGAGAAGAGACGAGATGGACAGAAAAATGACCGATACGGAGCTTCGACGGCGGCTTGAGGCCTGTGGATTCGACGCGGGGCCTCTGACAGACGTCTCCCGTGCGTACTGGTTACGGAAATTGTCTGAAGCCGAGAGGGGAGGCAGAGCGAAGCCTCAGCGACCCAAACCGCCACCTCGAATTCAGCATCCAGTTCGTGTTGGCTTGCTGTTTCCTGACGAGGAGGACGAGAGATTATCTCGACAGGAGGGAGATGCCAGTATCTCATCAGACGTCTCAGACTCCTCTGATGAGGAAGGCAGCTCGGCTTCACGTCGCGAAGCCGAAATCCAGCAACGCAAGGCAGCAGTGTCTAAAGTGCAGCAAGCTGGTGCCAGAGTGCTGGCCGACGTTGAGAAAGCACACCTGAAGAGCCGGCGATCACCGTTCTTGCTCCAGTATGGGCTGCACGCCGTAGTAGGTGCATTGCTGGCAGTGGCTGTGGTCTTACTGCTGAACGCTGTCAGCTACAACATGAGAAGGCGTGCAGCCGACAGTCAGGACAACTTCATCTGGTGTGCGCGAGATCAATTCTGCACCGGGAACACGATCAAGCGCATTGACACCGCTCTGAAGCTTGCGAATCACCTGGCTGAGATAGCTGATAAGCAAGCCGGTGTAGCTGACTGCACCGAGGGCCAGAACCGGGACTTGAAGCCGGCCACGGTACTAGAGGTGGCAAAGGCATTCCACTTGAACAACATCGAGGCTAAACTTGCCTTGCTGGATGCTGAGCTACTGTTCGTAGGCAATCCGCACTGGAAGGTCACGTTGCTCACGTCGAACTTTGTCATCGTCGAAAACAACGTCACTGTTGAGAATCTGAACCGAATCCACCTGGTCTCGACGAACCCCATGAAGCCGCTGACGTGTCGCATTCGCAAAGCGATGCACAGTGCCGCCACGCAGGCTCTGCTGTTTGCATTCCTTAGCTTTCTGCTGGTTCTGCTGTTCATCGCTATCCGTATGTTCGTGCAGCGACGCGAGGCAGATCGCCAGCTAGTCTTCTCACTAGTGGATAAGATCCTGAAGCACTTGCAGCAGGTGCACGCAGCCAGTCTTAGCGGTAGCTCGGACACCAGCAGCTCCGCTGTGCCAATCAGTCATGTACGTGATGCGCTGCTGCCACCGGCTGAACGCCAGTCGCAGTCCGCTGTTTGGGAGAAAGCCGTCACCTGGATCAACCAGCGCGAGTCGCGGGTGCGCATCGAAACACGCCGCATAGCCGGAGAGGACTTTATCGTGTGGCGTTGGATACCCATTGCATCGTACACCTCAGCGCAGGTCAGCGACAGTGGCCTGCTTGAAACGGACGGCGGTTCTCCCTCGGGAACAGCCAACTCACCATCTCGCCGCCCGATCTCTCCAAGCTCACCAGCAGAGACTTTGGAACGACGAGAGAAGCAGTGGGGCGGTCATGTCTTGGAGCACTACTCCGGTGATGCATTTCGCCAGCAAGTCCTGCCACTCGCCAAGCAGCCATCTTGCTGCATAAAACTACGCAACCTGTACACCGTGCAACCACGACCGACCGCTACAGAGTTTGAGGAGCTGGAATCGGCGGTGCTTCACAAGCTCACTCAGCACGGTGGCGTGCTGCACTGCTTTCTGGATAGGTGGACGGACGAGGGGGCGCTCTACGCTAAACTGGACTGTGCGGGTGCAGCCACGTCGCTGATTGAAGCACTACACGGCACTTGGTACAACAGTCGGCTAGTGAAGGCCGAGTACATTGCACTGGCCGAGTATCATCGCCTGTTTCCCAGCTCCACTGGTGCGTCCAAGCTCTTGTTTCCTCCGTAATACCCACCCCAGTTGCTTAGCTGGTGTGGATGCATACAACATCGAATTGCGGCCCAACTCAGCTGTGATAATCACGTCATGGAACAGGTCCTGCCACAACTTACTTTCTGACACACTCTGGCCTAGATGCGTCCGTAGCTGCTTGTGTTTCACAGCTGTAGTTGTTGGTGCGCTTCTTTCTCCCTGTCATTATTTCTCAGTTTTAGGTTTTGTTTAGGGTCTCGAGTCTCGACAGCTTGATTGGTCTACCGGTATTAAAAATACTGTTGCTGATTCATTTCGTACACGAGTATATTTTTTTTATTTTTTTAAAGAATCGCACCTTGAAGTTCTGCTGGTATTGTCGATAGGTTTTGCCGCTGCATGTATAAGGATGATCATGTACAGTCTGTTCTAGCCATTGTCTCAAAGGGTGTATGCCTAGGTCCTTTTTAAAATTTTGCTAACACCAGATCATGCCTGTACTTGTCACGCGCACAGTACAGGTGCTTTTACTAATCTTTTACAGCGACGTCTTTCATAGTACAGGTGCTTTTACTAATCTTTTACAGCGACGTCTTTCATAGCGGGATGTCTACGGATGCCGCGTGGCCAGGCCAAATGAGACTTTGAGGGTGCGTGATACCACGATCCACTGTACCTTCGCCATTGCTGGATCCTCTCTCATTTCTCGCTATCTTTAGCTTTGCATTTTTCAGTAGAGCTCTATCTATATATCTTAAATATCATGTGCTAGGCTTGTTCAAGCGCAAGACTAACATCATCTTTGTTTGCCACTGCAGATTTGCCAAATTGGTTACTGTCCGTGTGTCTGAAGGTCATAAATAATGCAACACCTTGAATTGTGTGAGTACATGCACACCAGGATATTATGGATTGGTTGTTCGTTTTAACCAGGTTGTTATAATTATACGACTCCCTGGTTTTAATACCAACAATTTTAGATAGAATATTTCGTTTGAAGGAAACAACTCACCATTTTTGCGTGACTATTAAAAGTACCGTTAAAGGGGAAGTATACCCTAAAATCAAATTTTCACCAGTTGTAGTCTTCGGGGTGCTGAGTCGAATGGTCTTGGTCCGAGGAAGCTGCGACGCTCCCTTCCTACTTGAATCCCAATCGAACTCGCGCACTTCCACCGAAACTGGGTGACTGCGCCCTACTAGATGGGGATTTGTATGCAAAATGTCACTAAAAGCGCCATTTCGTTCTTATAAAAGCACGGATGACCGCGATTGGCTCATATGTTGTAGTCTTTTGGACGCTGAGTCGACTGGTTTTGGTCCGAAAAGGCTGCGATGCAGCGTTCCTCCTTTATTCCCAATCGAACATGGTTGAAGAAGCGGTCACGTGGTCCTGGTTGCCCAAATCACCTGGTCACCGCGCCAGCAGGCGACAACTTTCACACCAAGGTTCAACTCGAGTGACAGGACTGCACCCAAAAAAGGTCAAACAGGCTAGTAAGTTGTACCCTGCAGGCACGGTGACCAGGTGACTGGTGTACGCAGGAGCACGTGACCGCTTGTTCAACCATGTTCGATTGGGAATAAAGGAGGAACGCTGCATCGCAGCCTTTTCGGACCAAAACCAGTCGACTCAGCGTCCAAAAGACTACAACATATGGGCCAATCGCGGTCATGCGTGCTTTTATAAGAACGAAATGGCGCTTTTAGTGACATTTTGCATACAAATCCCCATCTAGTAGGGCGCAGTCACCCAGTTTCGGTGGAAGTGCGCGAGTTCGATTGGGATTCAAGTAGGAAGGGAGCGTCTCAGCTTCCTCGGACCAAGACCATTCGACTCAGCACCCCGAAGACTACAACTGGTGAAAATTTGATTTTAGGGTATACTTCCCCTTTAACACCCGGAAATAAGTGCCTGCCAGAAAAAAATACCTCCTTCATCTGTTTGACTCCTTCTGTTGTCAAGTCAAGTCAAGCCCGATAAACATGCTGCCCGAAATAAGTACTGGTACTGTTGGCACATGCAGCGCATACCATGTACATCGTCATGAAAAATGACTTCTCTACTACACACAAGTCAGGTCCGAAAGTTTTAGTTCGTGCCCGAACGTCAGTACGCCCGGAAGTTAGTACGGGTGTGCCCACCAAATTCGAAAGTAAGTATATGTACGTACTTATTTACGGGCTTTTACGGTGTGCCATCGATCTCACATCAACCCTTTGTATTCTTCGACTCCCAGGCTGGTGATGATACTATACAATGTAGATTTGAATCTTGCCATAAGCATCATTGAGAATTAAAATATTAACAAAATTACGACGCAGTTGTTGGTATAATCAAGGCGGGAAATGAAACCCCTCTGAACTGAGGGTTTAAAAAAACTTACAAGAAAGTGCTGAATATTAGAACCGTGAATAGTTATTACTATAGTATGCATGTAACAACAAACATTCAATGATACCGCAAACACCTGCATGAGGACAGCACATGCACTTGCTCAGTATAAGAAAGTGGCAAAGGGAAAGAATATCAGTGCAGTAGCTGCACTGCGTCCTAGCATTCACTTCAACACATCTGATTCAAATGCAAAAAAACCCACAAAGCCAAAATAAATTATGTCCTATCTCATTCTCTCAATAATTGTGGCCAAAGCTATCTCCTCCTCTTAGAGTTACGCTTAGCTAGCTTCGCCTCATCCTCCCTTCTCTTCTTCTCTAACTTTGCTTCACGCTCGAGACGCTTCTTCTCGTCTTTCATCATCTTCTCAACTTGACTCTTCATAGTCTTTATTTCCTTCTTCAGGGTGGCCACCTGCACTGCATTCGTCACACCCATAATCTGAATAGTAAAACAAAAACAAAATACCATCCCAGATTAGAATAATGGAGTTTGAAGGCAAATTCAGAATAACACTTGAAAATGTTCAGGAAGACATGGGGTCTTGTTTTCTTGCAAAACAGGAGCTGTGTAAATGGTTGCCAATTTCATTCACCTTCCTTCAGGCATCCTCAGTGTGCATGACCCCTGTGGCGCAATGGATCAGCGCATTGGACTTCTATTCGGGCTAGCTGCTTGACGGCATTCAAAGGTTGTGGGTTCGAATCCCACCGGGGGTGCATACTTTTTTTTCTTGTAGGGAGATAACCCTTTTCGAAATACACTGTAAAGTGATTATCAACAGAACGTCTAACCCATGTGCAGGAAGAGTGTCCATATCAATCATGGAAACAACTGCAGAGTACGAATATGTGCTTACCTTCATTTTTGCTCCGTCCAACGATAGCAGCTTTTGTCCATCGACATCAAACTTCGTGAAGATGGGTCCCACCTCTGGCAGGTTCATCAAGTGCAGCCAATTGGAGACTTCGTCCACGGACCAGTCCATGGCCGTGCGCAGGCCGGAGCGACGGTTCTCTCGACTGAACGAGGAGAAGCTAGCGCCGGCACCAACGCCGTCGCTGTCGGTGGTATGCTGCGGTGATACGGCCGAGCTAGCCGATGGGCTGGTAACGGTGAGATTGTCACCATGCTCGCCAGCCGATGTCGGCGCATCGTCACTACTGTCCTCATCCTCCATGTCACTTGCATATCTGGAATCGGTCTGATTCATGGTCTCCGTGATCACGTCCGGATCCTGATCGTCATTCTCATCGACGGCCACACCATTCACTTCCACAGCCACTACACTGGAAGAGTTGGAGTCGGGTCGACTAGTACTATCGCCATTACCACCAGCTTCTGGTATGGGTGGCGGCATTCGGCCTGGAGGCGTAGGTGCCGGAGGTTTTCGAGCCGGCTTGGCGACAGGGTTGTTGTTTTTCTTCAGATCCGACGGCTTCATAGGGCCAGCACCTGTGGCCGGAAGGAATCCACCCAATGGCAAGTCAATTCCACCGGCTAGTGTCTTTGCCCTTAGCCTACGAAGTCCGTCGCCATCCTCTTCGCCCTCCTCAATAGTGTCAACGTCGCCTGGCGGTCCTCGACGACGATCGGGCAATGCAGAGGAAGACACTGGCTGTCCCAAGGACACAGTTGCTGCTCGATCCATGCGTACACCAGGAACTGAGACTTCTTCCTCAGTATCGGCAGAGCCTTCGGCCGGCTCTGTTGTTGCTGCTGCTGCTGCTGCTGCCGAGGGCCGGCCACTGACTGCTGCCGCAGCGGCTGCTGCCAGTGCTGAGGAAGCTGCAGCTGACATAGCAGCTCTGGAGACAAGCTAGGACAAGAAAACAAGAAGACAAGAATGTGCGTGAATTCACCAAAGGTTTGTCAATGAATGCTTTTTATACCTACAAATTTTGCTCTAGATTCACTAAAAGGCCGAGGAGGGGGGGGGGGAGAGAGAGAGAGGATGAGGACACACCCATACATGATTGTTTGTACACGAACATCCGCATGCCAGCGCGTATGAACACCACATGCAGTAATGAAGGGCAATGCAACTATCAAAAGACCAGCCTGCATTGGTTAACAGAACTCTGCTTACCGGAGATTCACTCGCTGACTGCGTCCCACTGTCATCCGCCATAGGCTCAGCGTCACTTTGCGACAGTTCGTCGCCCGAGTCGGCAGCACCACGCAGATGTGTTCGTGTTGGTTTGCGCCTTCCAGCTAGACCGCCTTGCGCACCAAGTCGAACTCGTTCCCTTCCAGCAGAAATTCCCAGCTTCTTCATCGTTGCCGGAGATATGGCGTCAAACTCCCCGGAAATATCCCCTAGACACACCAAAATCAACCAAGTACAATACAAGTCATGAAGTGATTACCGTATGTCAGCAGTATTGTAAACAGTAGATACCACCAGCGGGAATTGAGAAGATTTGCTCCGAACTATTGTCTCGCATCCTCAGACTGCTTATGGCACTGAGACCAAATGTAGACTTTATTTTCCTACTTCTCTCAAAAAGGGATATGTATAACCAAAGACCTTTTGATGCCTTCTCATCAGGTTGCTACAACTGAGCGAGTAACTTCCCAATCTCGTCCCCTACTGCTGAACACTGCGTATCAGCTAGACCATCACACCATCCCCTATCATACCTAATGGAGATTTAGATGGCTGGCTCTCCCGGGTTATCTCTTCTTCATCGTTTCCCACAGCATCTTCCACCTGAGCTGATTCTTCATCAAAGGATTCTTTGCGTTGAGGTGCAGGTGGAAGGACCTTCTTTGGAGGCGGTGGAACTGATCTTCCTGGCGGTGGCTTTCGGGCTATTTTCGGTGATGGCTTCGGCGATGATTTAGGTGTCGTCTTCAAGTTTGCAGGAACAGCAGATGCTGGCTCTGTCGGTGACACATCGGCTGACACATCTGCACCCGTATTCTCCGCTGGCGGTGCTGCTGCTGTCGCTGCTTCTCGTTTTGCCAGTGGTGGCATGGGTGCTTGTCCACGGGCCCTTGGCCTTGCGGTGGGAGCGGGGCGCCTTGGCTGCAAAGGAGAACTATTCGGTGTCGTCCCTATCCTGGGAGTGTTGCCACCTGGACGAGCACAACATACATGCAAACAAGAGCGCATCTGTCAGCACATTGGTCCCTACAGAGTATGTCAACATCTGAGCAGCACAATCCAAAATTCCAAAATGTTTCCCCGGCACATTGACCAGGCCATGCAGCTGACTGTTACCAACAAGTACTACACTTCCCGTTCCCATGACTACACTTCCCGTTCCCATGACCAGCATTAGTGCTGGTATTGCCTGTCCAAAAATTGAAGTGCCATGCACGTTGGGAACAAAAGCGTAAAATCCCTGCATAATGACAAGCCATGCTTCCGTTCAACAGCTCAACTTGACTTCCTACGTGACTGGATTCCATTTATGACTGTCTCAGTAAAGACCTTCTTACCAGCTGGAGACTGTACTGCACTTGAATTGTCGCCTTCAACGGCCTTGGCGACGGACGTGTTGCCGCTCTTTGCAGGACCCACCTTGGAGCCAACGCCACTCATCACGGCCGCAAGCGCAGCCACACCAGACGGTGCATTGGACCTCATGAACGAATGTGGCTGCTTGGAAGTGAACGGCTTTTCCTGCACGGATGCATCAGCATCTCCGACGCTGTCCGATGCGGGTGCGTCGTCTTTCCGCGGCGTTTCAGGACTGGTTTCGGGTGTGGTCTCGCGGGACATCGAGAATCTCTTCTTGTGCACAGAGTATGGGGTGACAGATGGCGGCGTGCCGCTGCCGCTGCTGGTGTTTGAACGGATGCTGGCCGGAGATATCTTGTTGCTCAATGGCTCGGCTTTGGGCTGTGTGGGATGTGCCGTGATATCGGTCTTGTCCACCTCTTCGTTCTTAGTCACTTCGCCGACGGAAAGGTTGCCCGTGGTTGCACGGGCCAGAGGCGGCGTCACCGGAAGCACTTGCTCCTCTGCCTGTACTTTTCCATCACCCGGTGCAGTCGAGTCAGCCGATCCTGGTGACTTCTCGGACTCACTTGCAGTTGGTGTGGATGCCACAGCAGCACTACTACTTGAAGGAGCGGATTTCCCAGACGGCTTCAGTTGTTTCAATTGCTCTGCTAGGTTGACTTTTTCCTTTTCCAGGGATAGTGCCTGCACAAAACAACGACAGCCACCAGCACCAAATCACAGGACACACACACACACACACACACACACACACACACACACACATGCACGCACACATACACATACACACACATGCACATACACATGCACGCACACGCACACGCACACGCACACACACACACACACACACACACACACACACACACACACACACACACACACACACACACACACATATATACACAAACAAACAGGCCATCAGTTGATGAATGACTAGCATCCACTCACTGTACTCCACACATCACATTTTGCTCTGGATATGGCAGAACCAGCAACAGCCACAACAATAGGACACATGAAACCATGACAACAAAGTATTTCATTGCAACAATTTGCATTCATACAGAAATTTCCTCTTGTGACACTAATGCCATCTATTCACGTATGAGGAAACCCGGAGCCGATGATGATCTATATCCTGTAGCTGCATGGAGTAGTCGTAGCAGCAGCACTACGAGTTCTGAGGAACATACAAAACACAGTAGCTACCCCATATGTTACCCATGATCTCTCTATACTGGGATGCTATTTCATTAAAAAATTGTTATCTTTCGTTCGGAATTTCCTTTTTGCTTCCATACACAAGTTGTGCGGGTAGGGGCACAATGACTGTTGTTGCTTTCCACAAGTTGAATCAGGTCGACAGCTACGGGCATTACTTCGACACCAAGATAACAATCAATCAACACACGGTAGGAATTCTATCTGGCAACATTAGCAACTGTTACACTACTACAGTGAGAAACATGTGTTACTGGCTTATCGACGGTGACCCCCAAAGGAACACCAGTTGTGACAATAAATCCCACTGTACATTTTACAAGCAAAGTCACTCGACCTTACATGGCGCCTTGTGACTAAACATCGAGAACTGTATGTATTACATCGTGTCAGAAGAAAGGGCAAGGAAGAAACAAGAGGGTGACAGGTCATGTTAGCACAGTGTGAGGTAATTGTAGTGTAGACCGTAAAAGACTGCTTCGCTGCAGCACCATCATCACTCCCCACAAACAATGTCAAAACTGGCAAGGGAAGAACGCACAGCATGCATAGTAGCCCGGAATAGCTACCGTCATTGTACTGACGACCACGACTACTTTTGTCTTTACTAGACAGCCGCAGTCAGTGACTCCGTCAGTACGTGTCAAGACCCGGCCAGTCGAATGGCACCGCGGGTAGTTCACAGCATGCACGCTGAGCAGCAAGCCTTCGCTCACGCTGTGACTGTCACTGAGTCACAGTGAGTGTGAGTGTGACACGGGGATAACCCGGATATCAGGATACTCGGAACCGGATTGGTCGAGTCGGAATGTCGATCTCAGTCTCGCCAGGAATGGAACTGATGATAGATCGACACCTGCACAGCGTGAACATGATGGAACCTCTCAAAAAGTCGCAAAAGGACCGAATACAGTCATGTAGGCTGCATGCACATGCTGCAGAGCCCAGACTAGACTCCAGCAACGTCCACACGCGCAAAACTTCAGGGAGACGCAAAGAAACAACCCTCCCTCTGCCCGCAGCGGGGCGAATATCCTATAGTATGCGTGCATATCAAACAATCAGCCTCGACTGGCATTCACTTGCCCATGAAGAAGAATCACCACGATGGCCACGTGCGTTGACGGCGCACACCATTACTAGTAATGCCATTAGCTTGGGACAGGGGCAACATGTAGGAGGCGAAGGTTGAAGAAGAACGGGGGTTCAACCCGAATATAAACATTGCTGCGCAATCTCCCCCGACCGAATTATAGATCAGGTTTCGCCAACTCTACTCCACTCCATGCTACAACACATGACAAAATAATTCGGAAAGGATGATTTCGTGTCCACAGTCCAGCATCGGCACGAGCAACAGCAGAAGCACGGCTTGGTCATCTGAAACGAACAAGTAACGTAACGTCGCTACTGTAGGCTATAATAATGATGTTCGCTCTTGTCCTGAAACACAATCAATGAACCATGTAGATTACGCTACTACTAGATTCTGCATGACTTGTATATCTACGAGTACATCACCACAACAAGCGATCGTTTGCTTCGTGCGACACTGACTGAGCCGACAGGAGACTAGAATGGATAATAGAATCTAGCGAAGATCTGACCAGGAAACTGTAGTGAGACTGAGAGCACAAGTTAGTGCGATGACACACAGAGAGTCAGTATCCGAAAGTACAAACAACATTTTTAGTTGTCGATTTTTCTGACTGCTCGTGTAGATCTACAAAATGTAGAATGCGTGATGTTACGTTCCGTCGGGCTATACTACGAATGGGCATAATTATGTACTTGCTGGGCTTACCATTGGACTCCGCATGGCATTGCGAAAGCTGGACGTCCGACCAATGCTGTTGGAACGCTGGTGGGCCACGACGGCCGAGAGTGTAGGCGAGGCTGGCTCATCCTGGTTAGACTGTTGCGTTTGCTCCTGCTCGTCCGTTCCGACGCTGACGGGCTTCTGACCCAGTAAGTGACGGACGTTGTCGACAGGTGCAGAGGAGGAATCGCTCACTTTGCCAGGGGACTTGGGTGGTGGCGGACCGCGACGCGCCCGCAGTGACCTCCTCCAGCCAGCAAAGCCGAAGGCGTTGGGTTCTTGCAGCGGGGAGGAGGTAACCAGAGATGCCATCGCAATCTGGGGTCTGCGAAAGCTACCCGATACAGGCTCTAGTCTCTAGTTCTGTCAAGGACGAAACGTTGTCAACAATCAGTGCGCATGCGGACTACCGCCTGTTTACACAAGGGTGTTACGATGGAACAGGTGCCAGATGACAGAACACGGTCGAAACCGAAGCTTCTATCTACCTCCGTCTTCAAGCGCATGTAGGTAGTTCTGTTTGAACGCGAAGACGAACCGAATCAAGAGCAAAAAGGCGAAGTAAGTTCAAGTCTGGGGCTCATCAGCTCAACACGCTGAGTCAAGTGAGCGAGCAAAAACAAGCTGTGAACGAGCAGTAGATCGACGTGATTCTGTTATAAACTAGGTATAGCTGCGCGGTATCGGTCAGGGGCTCATGCTCATGCAGACTTCTAGCTAGGCGGCTCTGCACAGGTAACCCTTCCACGGTACTCGCACGAGGGCATTCGGCCACTTCACTCTGTTGTTCATCACGTTCGCGCCAACCGTAAAGTGTAAGAGCGATGAGTTTATCACTAGTATTGATCATTGCCAAGCGCCGAAACAGTCGTAAGGCCGGTGCAGACGAATATCGGCCCATTCACCAATGTTCTATTGACACAGTTTTCACAACTTTTCTTAGTGCTCTCGCTGCCGGTTACTAGTACTAGGTAGTACTCAGTCTCAGTAGTAGTAGTAATATGAGGATGGACGGATGGAACTAACTAACTTTATTACTATTACTATTACCTGATTACTATTAGTGCCAGAACCAGGGCGTAGAAAATTACTAGAAATCCTCTGATTTCAGAGCTTGAGCGAGTTGAGGCCCAGTTTGAAGCGAAAATGTGAGAATGAGGAGGCGTGGTATCACGTGACGTCACGGGGATTGTGTGTAGTTTGCCGCGCAAGGTCGCGTGCAGTAACGCTGTTTTGCACAATCATCGCGCATGGCGTGTACGCGTATCGCTCTCAGCGTGACAAATCTCCGCCTGCACGTGTCCTGCATGGCAGCGCCCACAACATCTGATCAGATGTAACGTCGCTGCGGCTTATGACCGTTGATTGGATGGGGCCAGCCAGGGTATGAAAGAGGTGGCGCATAGGGTAAGAAGAGGATCAGGAAGAGTAGATCTACCGCACTGTTCTCTCTCAATCTCTCTCTGTGAGTGTCATTATTAATATTAGTCATAATCATGGAGGGCCATCGGGAAACTAAAGATAATGGCAGTACCCTGTCTGTGTGCTTGAGGAAGCTGACACTGGAGTGGCTGGACACTGAAGTCGAGGTGGAATGTACAAGCAGATGAAGTAGGGTGACATTAACAAGCACATCCTTTGAATGGAGGCGTAACTGCACTGTTCCCAGCTGGGAGGGTAAGAGAGGGAGAGGGTGTGTAAGTCGCAAAGACATACTAGTAGTCATTATAATTAGGGGTGTTCTGCGGCAAGCCCGGAAAACACCCAGCCATGGAAGTGGTTATACAAAGTCAAAGTGTGTGTACAGTACTGAGTAGTCACTGTGGGGCACGACTGGAATGCACCAACATTCCAATCCAGTGTTCCAGGAGAAGATACAAGACCGAATGGGATGTGTTGTCACAGACTCTAGCGGCGAAGGAGAAACATCGTCCTGACACTGCAGTTGGTTGATGAGTGTAGAAGCAGCGATTACTAGTACTAGGCCAATCCGCCTGGCAATGGCTACAAAATTAACTCAATTCGTTAGTCGTGCCGCTCTGCCCTGAGTCAACTTCTGCGTGGTATTATCAAGCCCAGACATGCATCCCAGCACACCAGAAGGGTGCCAGTCAGCAGGTGAAACGCACTGGACATTACAGGTGCTGCAGCTCTTGTAGTGGCACTCAAAAGAAGATAGAGTTGATCTACCACTACACCTAGATGGGCCAAGCAGCTTCTTTCAACCACTCCTGTAGTGCAGCTGTAGTGCAGCTGGCAAGAGGCAAGGGAAAGAAGTCAATGGTTTCAGTCATCACTAACAAAACACCACTCTACACTCTAAGTACTGGTGTGGTGCACACACTGCATGGATCTGTAGCCTAGTGTAGGCCATGACCTTGTTGTTCTTCCTGGTATCTTAACTATTCACTGGGTCTTCTTGTAAACTTAGAATATCACCTTCTCCCACCAATAGGTTGACTGCTCCGTGATGCCATAGTTTCGTGATAATAATTATTGTCTTTTCCAAAAGTCAAATCATCTCACATCGTGCCAATGATACAGGGTGCCTCTACTACTAGTACTAGTACTAGTGTTGGCAAGTCTCCACGGCGGCACGGGGTCTTCTTGTGCCTGCATGTGGGTCAAACTGGGTGTTAGCTCAGTTCAACAGTATCCAGGGACTCAATGTATTACTACTACGAGTACTAGTGTTGTACATACATGTGCAGTGCGGCAGTGTGATTGTAAGTAAAGTAGCATGTGTCACCACCACTCTACAGTCTACTAAACTAATTACTGAGTGACCATAGCTATAGGCATACTGGAGCCCTGCCATGCACTGTGCACTAAGCCTCCATCATGCAGTTCAAGAGGTCAGACAAGTCCTTTTATGACACAAACTCGACAAAGGAGGCTTGTCTGGAAGAAGTGGAATACAAGCTATGTTGCTAAATCCACTACTGGCACCAGGGATGAGAAGACACTAGTTCAGTGGTTACTCTCCACTAGTGCACTGGAGACTCGGACCAGTGCAGTGACAGTACTCAGCAGTGTAGCATGCCCTATCCATGATGGACGTCACATGGCTCTTACTCCAGACTAGGCCCGGCACTTCATGCATTGTCCTTGGTCACAGATAAAGGTATCATTATCACATGATTCACAGGTGACACTCAATTCATGCATGCTTCTTTCATCTGTACTTGTGGGAGCACATGTACATAATTATGTATATGCAGAGATGATACCAATCCCCAGGACTACGATACTGGGAGTCATGTTGCTATGTCACATGCTGCATCACAGCACTATCTCCCCCCCCCCCCCCCCCCCTGCCCACACACACATAGAGTCTTAGACTTAGAGATGAACAAGGAAGGGCTTCCTGTCAGTACTAGTTTGTTCACAGCCCACCAGCACAAGGGCCCAAGCACAAACATGGCCTGGCTGCAAGGTTGGGCACTGGGTAGTTTGTGGAACAACATTTTCCAACATGTACCGTGGACTGATGACCGTGGTCAGATGTCACGCAGACAGCATGACCAACGCTAACTGAATACAGTCTTATTAAATACACGTATGCAACAGTGTAGTTCCACATGATGATGAAGTCATAACATCTAAACACTAGACTATTTACAACTGGAATCATGCCTTGGAAGTAATTGTCATTTTGATCTACTTCACCAATCGGCATCAATGCGGGGGGGGGGGGGGGGGGGAGGGGGGGGGGGTTCTACAGGAGCACGAGGTACTACTATAGGCTACTGTAGTACAAGTAGTTCAAGTCACATGTGTACTGCCCAGTGTCCACCCACGCCTTAGGCTTTGCCATTCAAGTGCCCAACTCCACTGCATGCACTTGTGTACAAAACTCTGTTACTAAGCGATAAAGTGACATGCTAAACAGGGCACCCATTGATGACTGTAGCTGTCATCTGTTGGTATCACAGCTCAGAAAGATCTAGAGTACGTTGTACTCTGACTCATGACAGGACATGTATTGTAGGGATTGTAGGCTATGAAATGACATCATTCTGCTGTCACTTTCAGACTACATACAAGTACATATCATTGATGCCAGTACAGCACTGAGTCGAAACTAAATCTAAACTGAATGTCCAGACCGAAGCACCATTCCAACATTGTCAGCATCACCATCATCATGCGCAATACTGTTTAAAGCCAGAGCTTCACTTCTACTGCTTGCACCAGTGGACTGATGGTATTCATCATGTTCTTGTAGAATGAATCAAACAGCATCCCCCCCAAATATATCTACAGTACGTTTGACGTTGCTATAGGACTTGTACCAATGCAGTACTGCTGCCAGGACGTCACCGTTTGTGCCTGTGTTCACACACTGTGATGTGTCTCTGATAACATCATCGTGACACCATTGCTTCTTATTGTGATGTTTGATGTCATGTGACTGTGATCAGGTGTATGCGCATGGTTGGATTCGAATCAAGGCACCACAACTATTTCTGAAAAAAGATAGAGTCCGTATGGCGGAGTCTTGCAGTAGCGTTCAAGGGCGAGTGATCATCTGTATTAGAAATCCGATGCTACAAGCTATATGCTCCAATGCTCAGCCTCAGCCTCAGCCTGAAGTGAAGGTGTTATCCATATCATAGAATTACACTAGTACATGTACTTAGGGTGGACAGTGTGGACTGTTACGAAGTAAGTAATTTAGTTATTACTTGTAGGCTGTAACTTGTAAGGTGTCGAACAGCCAGCCCTGCATGCTTACTATCCCAACCAAGTACATGTACATGCTTGCCACAAGTTGTATCATACATGTAGGACAACAAACACAACTACGTGATCTCAGGTATCGTATGGGTCATTTCTGATTTCCGGTGACACCTCATTCACATCATCTAATTGAGGGTATTACCAGGGATTTGTCCAAATAACCCTCTTCCTGGTAAGTCTCTACAGTAATCAGTGTTTGTAGTAGCTAGACTGTCAGTTTTCCCAGAGGTGAATAGCACTGAATACACAACACTATGCAGGCGTACATATGTCACAGTACCCACAGCTCATTATAACTCAAGTGCATTCCCCGGATGAGTGCTTTTTCTTCCAGTTTCTAACTCATTTGTCATGCATTCACGTCCCGCTTACATTAATTTTGATGTGTTCTTTCAAGTGACTTCTGGCTATCACATGCCAGCCGTGGGAACCCTTGTGGAAAGCAATGCCGTCCCTCCTATTAGTATTAGTTTTTTGTTAGTAGAGAGCACACATCACAACCAGTACTTCTATGCCCACATTCAACAACCCAGTGCTTTAGCATTGGCGAAGAACAGATGCGCTTACTTGTGCCTCCAGGTTCTTGCTGTGACCAGCCTCGGCAAGCATTGTCTGATTTAGCTCAGCTACCTGTTGTCAAGAGGACATTATGAGACACAGACAACCAGGTATATAGAATCCGACTACAACCTTTATCCGCGTCGATTATTTACTACAACCTTTCAAATACTTTGGGCACCGTGAACGTAATCATCGGTCCACGCCGCATTGATAAACGTCCGTGACCAGGATGCTGTAATTGCTGATTGCAAGTTTCTTTGACAGTATGCAGCTGTTCGCGGCATGACATTGTAGATGGGCTAAGGACCGTGTACCAGTGAGCATGCCGATCTTACCTCTTCAGTCATTGTCATCACTTCTTCTTCCTTGGCTGCTAGCTCTTCTCTAAGTGATTGAGCCTAAAGACAAACAGACACAGATGGCAACGTGTAACTGCAATCTCACGCGCCTCTGTCATTCATGGCTGCAATCACGTTCATCGACCGAATTGAGCAAAAGCACTGTTCCGTTTTCATTTCTGTGAGCTCCAGATCAATACCATGCATATGGGGCAATGGGTTCATCGCAATGTTTGCAACAGCACACTTGTAGAAGAATATGACATGTGAGCATCGTCACCGCTGGTGGCATGCCATGTACCAACATATTTTCACTCACCGTGCTTCTCTCCTCTTCCAGGTCCTTCTTGATCTTGTCAAGGTCACCGCGCATGGTCGCAAGCTGAAGCAAGACAACATTGATCACATGGTGTTCTTCCCCAAGAAGCTTACTGTAAGCCTACACATTTTCGGCCCATTCAAATGTCGGCCTCCCAGGGCTAAAACCCATTTCGGCCGCATCAAATTTTCGGCCTGTGCTGCTGCCTGTACACACTGTCACACCGAACCTTGCAAAACAAAATTTCGGCCGCAACAAATGTTTGGCCAAACATGACCAGGCCGAAAATAGCCGACAATATATACGCACCGAATATTTGTTGACTAACAGCAGCCGCATTCGGAGCTGGTATGGCATATCCACTGGCTATAATTAAAGATTATTCTGAGAGTGTCCGTATCTCCATACCTCTCAGAAGTGCAGCACACAGTTGATCGCGTTCTCCTCCTGTAACAGTTATGCATGCATATCTCAATATTGTGTAACATGCATATCTCAATATTGTGTAACTGCCAGAAATAAGCCCATACTTCAATTAAGCCAGGGCTACCTCAACAGAACACAATCTCACCTTATCCGCTGAACTGGCATTTGCTGTCTGCAATTTCTGGATGTCGGCATCCTTTGCTGCAATCTGAGCGAAAAGAAAGCGCATCATCGGAAAGATTCTCACAGAGATCTCTTTAAAACTACGATAGTATGTCTGGTAGAGGCGTTGAGGTAGAGGCATCGAGGCGCAACATCCTGCTATACGAGTACAGTACTACATGTACGGTGGTGCCCAGTACAGTCTGTAGCTTCATGAGTCAGTTAGTGTCGGGTGTTGTGCAGTCTTGGCCCTGAAAACACTGGCGTACCCAGGACGAATACTGTAACCAAGGGCACCCACCACCTTCAGTGTTATACTGTACTCTGCTGATCATATTCTGCTCAGCAGCAGCAACGGTTCTGCTTACCTGTTGCTGAAGTGTTTGTGTTGAAGAACCTTGAGTGCTCAGGGCGGCATTTTCTTGTGTCAGTGAATTGACCTGTTTGCAACACAAACAAAATAGCAATCACAACCTCTGTGAGGTAGTGACATGTTACATGCAGCCAAAGCCACACACGTATGGTACTTCCGCAGGTTAAGCTGCTTTCTCTTCTGCTAAGCTACCCCCCCCCCCCCACACACACACACAAACATGCATGACCTGCAAACCATGCTTGTTTTCGCTTTATCCAAGGCAGTTGAAAAGAAGGCAAAATGACTGACTCTCATGTGAACCATGCTCACCTTTTCCTCGGCTTCCTGCTGTCGCAACAGTGCTTGCTTGAGTTGAGACTCCAAATCCCTAACCTAACACAACACAAGAACACATGTACAGTATCATGTACATGTACTAGAGTATGGAGGATTCACTGTAAACACAAACGGCACACAGGACGTATATCAACAGCGTCAAAGCTTTTGACACTACAATCAAAAAGGGGGTCACCAGGTTGAATGCTGTGCAAGCATGCCCGCAATATAGTCCATTGCTTCACACCATACACGTTGTACACACACATGTATCCTATACTTCGGACAAACATCAGCACGGTACATCTAGTCTCTTAATCCCCCCCCCCCCCCCCCCCCCCGCCCCTCCCCCCATACACTGTTACCCATAACAATCCCTTTGGATACATTGTCCAGTTATGCTCGCAACCGGCTACATGTATGTACTTTGAAGCAGCTCAACATCCACTCATACCTGCTGTTTTGCACTTTTGGCAACAGCTTTCTCAGCATTGAGTTCATCCTCTTGGCCTTTCATCTGTATTCAGCCAAAATACGTGCAAACATGGACATCAACATATGAGCACTGGGTAAAGATCTTTCGCATGTGTAGTAACATCAAAAATAGAGGGTTTCCAGATAAGACTGATGGATAAATAGTAAATACGTCCTTCACTTCGATTTGCATACAGAGTTATGCCTTATGATATACTCAATGAGCCCGCATGGGGAACATCATCTCTGATCATTTATTGCCAGACGCATCTACACACCTACATTTGTACGTTGTTGAGCTGAATTTTCCCTACAAACAGGAAGACAAAATATTCTTGTCTGCCGTCGCCAAAGAACTTGGCATATACATTAAAACTTTACCCACCAGTATGGGCGTATCACAACACTTGACCTCAACTACCACAACACTCTGGCCGACCTCAACATGTTGACACACAACTATGTCTTACCAGCACTTTCAGTTCCGCATTCTCAGCCCCCTGTTCAGTTTTCTTTGCTCGAAGATCATCAACCTGAACAGTGATATGGAAATAACGTTAAAACCAGGCGAAAGCGCAAGGCAAAGAGAGATAGGCAGATTTAGTTAGCTAAGCCTGCACATGAAGAACTGGAAATCCAAACTCGCTAAATCCATTTTTGTCAATTTTCTTTAAGATCCCAGACCTGAATCACCTCACTGAGTGCTGCTTTCAGCTCCTCGCTATATCTCCGTTTTCTTTTTCCGTACTTCCACGCTTGGCGGGTTTTGTATTCCTGCTCTTCACATAAATCATCCCTAGATGTCAGCCAGGCACTTGTAATGAAATTGTACAATCTGTGGAGACAGGTGCAAAGTGGAGCTAGCCGCTTACCTCAGCAGAAATACTGTCATAGTCAGCCAGTACTAGTGACCTCTCGCCATCTAAGCTTTCAACTTGCTCTTTCAAATTGCTAATTTCCGCCTCCAATGCTTTACACCTGTAACGGAAAATGAGCATTACATACATCAATAATGTTTAAAGTGGCTGCACTGCAGACAATATTCACAAGTGGCTGGCAAAGGTCTAAGGCATTAGCCTCATCCACTACAAAGCTACCCTGAAAAATGCTTCAACATTTTTCCACAGTTTGCATTGGACTTGGCCGGAGGCCGAGTTTTCAGCATCCGTAGGGACCGTCCCCCAGCACCCTCTGTGGATGCTACAAAGACCATGGGTAATTGACTTCTAAGTCAGACCAGAGCACCAAGGAAAGTGGAGTATTGATTGATGGATTGGTTGATTGATTGGTAAATTGAATTCACTGTCAGGCTCGATCGGTTCTACCCAACTACTTGGTCCGCGTCAGCAATATTGTCGCTTATCTTTCGACAATTTGAACTTTGACTTTGGACATCAACGCGTGCACGTGAAGTGATAAAACTTGGTACAATGGAAGGTAAGGTATAGAATGACAACTAGCTATGAGGAATTTATTGTCCAAGGAAGGGTTCATACTTTTTTCGGTCCTCCTCGTCGCTGCTCTTGGCGCTGGTGACAAATATTTTTGCTCGGGATTGACCCTCTTGCTTTTGCAAGCTCATCTCTCTCCGCTGCCTCGCTATTTTCTAAAGAGAAGTCGATCGTCGCCTTCTCTATAAGACTTCGCGTGGGCAGCACGACAGCCTGTGTGGTTCTAATCAGACGCCGTTCTTTGCAAGATTTTATTTTGAACGACGACGACGCGTACAGTACTTGCAAATCTCCTTGTCGCGCTGGATACTCATGGCGTTGAGCTGGAGGTAAGGGAGCTGCGATCTCAGCTTGACGAGAGATCCCTGAGGTAAGCGATCTCGGCCGTTCAGCAAAATGGAGCTGATTCCGAGTAGCCGATTACTTTCCTGTAGCTAGCGCTGCTCTTGCCTGCACAGTGTAACAAGATCATCTATTTTGATGCGGCGCTGTGTCAATCAAAATCACCCTACCGTCGCTCTAGAAATCCACTCAAAATCTAGCTAGACTTTTCAGGTACTAGTAAACTAACTTACTAACCAAAATTGGGATGAAATGGGCTGCCAAGTGAGCATTGGCGACATATAAACAAAGCTGAAAGATAAGCGACAATATCGCTGACGCGGACCAAGTACCTTTCATCGCCGTCAGGTTTAGAAACCCGAGAGCTCATGGACGATGACTTGAGCTTCTGGTGTGCCTCCTTGAGCTGCTGACGAACTGCAGTGATGTCCTCGCGTGCACTCTGTGCATCTTCATCAGCCAGCTTGGCTAGCTCCTCGGCTGCTGCCAGTTTCTTCTCCAGAGCCTGGCATCGTCTTGAGGCCGCCTGCAGCTCGGACACCTGTCAAATGCAGGAGAGAGTGGAAGTGAGCAGAGCACAAATGCAAACGGTGAAAGACCGGCAGAAACAGGTATATAGATTGAGCGATAATGAGAAGATCATTTAGTGGTCAGGACATTAACTGATGGCTCAGATACCAAGTCTACACACAGGTTAAGGTCACCACTGCCATCTGAACCTGTCAACTTTTCACTGCTGTTCATACAGTAGGCAAACGCCAGTGGCGGATTTAGAGGGGGGGGGGGGCGAAGGGGGCACGTGCCCCCCCCCCCCTTCAGAAGCGCCGACCGACTTTTTTTTTACTGATCTTGATCGAAACCGAGCTCGCGCGCACTTCCTGTGTAGATGACAAGGCCCAGTCGCTGTACTGCATGCACTGTACACATTCATGCACTGGTTCACCGGGTCCGTAGATCGATACGCGGTACGCATGTACTGAACTTGTGAACTGTCAACTCTCGTCGCGTCGATCTGTATTCCGCGATCCGCGATCCGTGCGCACCAGAACTACGGTTTTGGTCTAGTACTGCACTGTACTCGTAGTACGAAAACAAAGACGGTACAAGTGCAAGTACACAGTCCAAAACTTCGCATGGCAATGTGTAGATTTTCCTGCCCTTGCCTTGCAAACTTCACTTGCCTTGGCGTTCCAGAACCTCGTTGTTGTTTTACAGCAGTTCGAAAATGAAGAGAAGGAAGCAACTTACCTTGTTTGATTCTGATTGTTATATTATACCCATAGTGCCCATACATTTACATGTTTGAGTATCACAAAAGTCATTGTAAAAGTAAACTTGTTCCATTGAGCCTGTAGTGTGCCCCCCCCCCCCTTGTTCCGGATCCTGGATCCGCCACTGAACGCTATGTTAAGCTCGGGCAGCCAGCGCAGGAAGCACATTCTGTCCACGGCTGCAACTAGGTTGGAGCAACAAGGCAGCTGTAAGCTAAGTTAATCTGGGAGAATAGCCACAGGCCAACCAATGGGCCATCTCTGTTTACCACATATAAGCACATCATCATTCAATAGGGTTTCCTATCGCTCAACCACATGTATTCATAAGCTACAGATAATGGCTAACTGTGTGTGTGTGTGTGTGTCCGCGCGTGCACGTGTGTGTGTGTGTGCATTGTGTGCGTGTATGTGTGTGTGTGTGTGTGTGTGTGTGTGTATGTGTGTGTGTGTGTGCGTGTGTGTGTGCATGCATGCATGTGTATTGTGAGTGTGTGTGTGTCTGTTTTGTGTGCGTGTGTGCATGTGTGTGTGTGTGTGCGCGCACGCGCGCGGCGTGTGTGTGTGTGTGTGTGTGTGTGTGTGTATGTGTATGCGCGTGTGTGTACGTCGTGTGTGTGTGTGTGTGTGTGTGTGTTTGTATGTGTATTGCGTTCTGCTCACCTTGGCTTGCAAATCGACCACCTCTTGACCATAGTCTGTCCCATTCTCGACCACCTGAAATGCATGCAACATCAGGTGCATGGTTACACTTAGATAGCACAGTGTGACGGGAGGCGGGCAAGTTGCCCTCAGGCACAACAATATGCCATACCAGGTGGGGTAGACCCATGTAACAAACTCTAACATACCAGCACACGCCATGATATGGCGAGGAGCCACTTCCCACTGTGTGTCATGCGGAACAGTGATGACGGTGGGCAGCACAGGCAAAACCGAAAACATGTACATTTTCGGGATTGGTTGGTATAATCTATGTGCTGCTGCCATAAAACAAACTGACCATTTTTCATCCATGCATGTTATCCTCCCAACGTATCCTGAAAATATTGCAAAAAGTGAGAAAAAACTGTGCAGTGCATATATTACTGTCATAGCACTAATGCGCATTGATAGCTATGCGCACAAAGCTAGCGTACCTTTTCAGTTCTGAGTTGCTCAACTTCCTCTTGCAAGCTGTGAATAGCAGCGCCACTCTGTACGGCAATGGCAGCATGATACAGAAGATTAGATACACGAGTGGTGCAAACACGAATAGTTGATACAACTGCTGCTGGAATGGGCAAGGCTAAATTAAATGGTACACTTCTTTTGCCATTCCCCAGACATTCTGGAGTAAGTAAAATACCACATGGAATTCAAACATCCTTGATTAACCAATCTAAACGTGTCTGGACGGGTAACTTCCGTGACGATGATAAAGGGTGTATTTGAGCAGCCTTTGGACATGCAGTTGTACTCTATAACATTCTACACAGCTGTAGGCAATGAAGTATGCTCCAATTCTGTACTCACTTTGGTCTTTTCTGCCTCAAGCTGGCTTTCTGCAGTGGCCAGCTTCTCCAAAGCCTGCAAACCACACATCAACAGAAGCAGAGCTACTCAGGGAAACACCTCCCAGCACATGACTACGCT
Source organism: Sycon ciliatum (assembly GCF_964019385.1). Lineage (NCBI taxonomy): Eukaryota > Metazoa > Porifera > Calcarea > Leucosolenida > Sycettidae > Sycon > Sycon ciliatum. The sequence continues at coordinate 24,909,459 of NC_088646.1, forward strand.
AACATAATATGGGAATCGCAAATGAACAACCTACCAAACAACAATGCACAGTCCACCCCTCCCCCCCCCCCCCCCTCCCCCCTCCTCCCCCTCCTCCCCCCCCCCTCCCCAGGCACACTTCCCAAATTAGAAATGAGTAGAATATGTTCTTGGAACATGGACTACACCACCACCATCACCACCGTTACGCTCTGTGGCCGACCACCATCACCACCGTTACGCTCTGTGGCCGACCACCATCACCACCGTTACGCTCTGTGGCGGACCACCATCACCACCGTTACGCTCCGTGGCCGACCACACACTCTTCAATTTTCAATTATGGCCCGGAGCCAAATGAACATTCTTGGTCATGCAGTTGCCATTTTGAGGGGGGGGGGGGGGGGGGGGTTGAATAGCAAAGGACCGACAATTTTTCCAAGGTACAACCCGGATAAGCGATTTTGTATTGGATGACCAGGAACCTCTTGCAAAGCGGATCACATCTCATCTGATATTTTATTTTATTCTTGTTCTTGTGTCAACAGGAAGCGAAAAGTTCACGTAACCGTTAAAGTAAACTGCGAAGGATATCTGAGGTGTAAGTTAACCTCTGGATATTTCGCTGCCGTCTCCTGTCACTGAAATTCCTCCTCATTTGCCCGTGCAGACAGCTCGTTGTTGTCCATGGAACTCAACAAGCTAAGATCGGAGTGCTCTAGGCTCCAGCAAGATGCACAAAATAGGAACCAGCTCAGTTGTCCTATTCTGCCCTGAGGACCAGGCTCCAGCTGTTTCATCATTACACCAGCTTCCCAACGTGTGGTGATTTTGACTGTTTGTTTGACTTGTGTCAAAGTTTGAAATCACATAATATCAGTCAGTGGCTGAAACGTTGCGTCTGGTCCCGCCACTGATCAGCTTCTCCTAACACTCATAAAGTTGCGGTGCAACTTTGCACACATAAACCTAGCGTCTGTTTGGCATTTCGTTGGCTACAGTAACTAATGTGTTCCGGACGTGGGGTTCTGTCCTCCACGAAGTCATGCTCAAAGGACTGGTGGAGCAAAAGATACCGTCGCTTGACTTTGCCTCGGTTTGTATACTAGTGAATATTCGCCCATATTCACTTCGGCTTCAGGTAGTATTTTTTTATTTATTATTTTTTTTACAAGATAACCACAAACCATCATGGTGCAAACGCCGGCAAAAACGCACAGAGATGCACATAGCGATGGCAGCTGAAGCAGTGGAGGCGGGGCAAGAGCAGCTAAACCGACCAGGGGTCTCGGCCTCAGCACTGCTCATGCGCGCCAAACAGAAAAATACGAAAATAGAAAAAATGAGCATTATATACTTAGTATTATGTACTTACATAATGCTATGGAAGTTCATTTCTAACACTATGGATGCTACTAGAGACCTGTTGCAAGAGAATAATCCCTCTATCAATGACTTGTGTTGGATGGGAGCTGTACAGTCAACTTTGCTTATAACGACACTCGGCGGGGCATCAAAAAGGTGTCCTTATTCGCGAAGTGTCGTTATACCCGAAGTCTCATTATATGTATTACAGTGGTATGGGACTTTTGCTCTGGGCATGGAAATTCTGTCGTTATTCGCGAATTGTCGTTATATCCGCAGTCGTTATTAGCGAAGTTGACTGTATTTCAGAGCTGGCCAGTGAAAGTATTACCGCAGTACTGCTGCACTTTGTGTGCGCGAGTTGAGAAGCCTATGCGGTCATGCAGCTGCACAAAGCCGTGAGATGCCCATGTCCCACATGCAGCTCAAAGCGCAGTTCTTGAGTAAGTGGACGGGGTTCACAGGCTTGTACTGTACATTGTTTAGTCTCTGGCAGCACACTCTGAGCGAACGTGTGGCCTTACCTCTCTTAGTGCCTGCGCATTGTCCTCACCAGGCGTCTGGGCTGGTGATAGTCTGGATGTCATGACTTGCTATACAGTGCAACAGAAAAAGGATAAAATGTACACACGTGCACGCACACAAGCCAGCCAACAGACACATAGACAGACAGACAGACAGACACACACACACACACACACACACACACACAGATACACACACACACAGATACACACACACACACACACACACAGATACACACACACACACACACACACAGATACACACACACACACAGATACACACACACACACAGATACACACACACACACACACAGATACACACACACACACACACAGATACACACACACACACACACAGATACACACACACACACACACACACAGATACACACACACACACATACAGATACACACACACACACACAGATACACACACACATACATGCACATTATACATGCATGTACACAGACAGACAGACACACACACATCGTCTTTCTTCCTGACACCCAGTCAACATTGTGGATGGCAATCATGCAGCTACAGGCGTGTAACTCGTGTATGATCAGCGTAGTCCGGTCACCAAACCAGCCGTCATCATGGGTATTACAGTCATGGGTATTACAGTCATGGGTATTACAGTCACGTACGGGAACATAGTCAAAAGAAGCAAAATATCGGCTATGAGGTTGCCGATGGCACATGGTCACCACATCACAGATGTGCTCTGCTACATGGTCACTATAATGCTGAAGAAAACACCATGCTACAAAATACACAAGCGGCTAAGCTGTAAGTATGCAGCTGTACACGTTTGCCCATCTCTCTCTCACTGTGAATATTTTTATGGTCACGATGACCGAAATGGAACAAGCAGGTCATTGTAACATACTCTCTCTCTCTCTCTCTCTCTCTCTCTCTCTCTCTCTCTCTCTCTCTCTCTCTCTCTCTCTCTCTCTCTCTCTCTCTCTCTCTCTCTCTCTCTCTCTCTCTCTCTCTCTCTCTCTCTCTCTCTCTCTCTCTCTCTCTCTCTCTCTCTCTCTCTCTCTCTCTCTCTCTCTCTCTCTCTCTCTCTCTCTCTCTCTCTCTCTCTCTCTCTCACACACTCACACTCTCACTCTCCACCCCCCCCCCCCCCCCCAGCTTCCTGTGACATATCAAACAGAATACCCAGATGCGCAAAGCTGGGCTGCAATGTCGATTTGACTTCTTGCTAAAGCGCATGTCTTGGATGATTAATTGATCAGGGATCGAAAGATGTCAGTGCAAACATGGCTAAAAAAACAAGAACACATTTGCCCTCACTCTGCCCGATGGCACCCTCGGCAGTTTGCCAGGAGCGGGCGACTTAGGTGGTCCTGGGATCTGAAACATTGGCCTGCTGTGCAATGTAAACACACAGACACACACACACACACACACACACACACACACATACACACACACACACATACGCACACACACCGTGCACACACACACACACACACACACACACACACACACACACACACACACACACACACACACAGATAGCGAATAGTACGTTAATACAGTAATGGTTTACTGTTGGTTGGTTAACATCGCTCCACTGCAAGGTGACATTTAATAGTAAGGAATATTACATGTAGACAAAGTGTCTGTAGTCTTTGCTGCAAACAGTGCTCAATACCTCAAAAAGGGGCAGAGCTTTCGTCTGATGAGTGTTTTTTGAAACACGAAACTCGGAGTCACGAGAAGGATTTTGGGCTGTGTTGTTCTGCCCTGTGGGATACTACATGTACGTATTCCTCATGGCATCTAGATACATAGATGTGTGGTATGCTTTCCCGATTTATATTCTCGAGGATATTAAAATATTAAAGGGTGGTGTGTCGGACAATTACACACACTGTACTCAACCCCAATCACTGTTTCAGACATTTGGTGCATCTTTCAGTTTGTACCCCTGATGAAGACATGTTCATGATGTCGCATACCGGACCGTGGGAAGCAGTATTCAATTGGTCCGGTCGTACCAATGCCTTTTATACATTGTGTTTGATATAGTGGGAACTTATAGCCCTCTTAGCAGTGAACATGCGTTGGTGGCCAGAAAGTTGGTCCTGTAATAACCTGACCAACCGGACGGGGTCCGGCGGGCCTGGCTTACATCGGTGCTTCTGGAGAAAGCGTGTAGGGCCGAGGGCGTTAGCCCGTTCTGATTCCATCCAGAGCTGAACCAAGGTGGTCGAACCACTGCTGCCTATGTGGAGCGGGGAAAGTGTGCCAGGTAGCACAGGATTGCCTCAGCATGCCATAGCATGGCCATGATCATTGATTTCACCACTAATCCAGTGGATATCAGAACCAACCAACCAACCAACATTGGAGTACAGACTGTACAAGCAACATCCACATACACACTGAGTCCACATACACACTGAGTCCACATACACACTGAGTCCACATACACACTGAGTCCAACCGTTACTTTAGAAAATGTATGGTATCAAGCATACAGAAATAATTGTGGCAGAAAATTCCCAGGCACAGCTAGCTAGCAGTGCACCTTCTCGCTAGCCATAGAGGAAATGACCATGACATGTTGAACTAAGTTCTGAAAAATCACTTCCTGCATTTCGTGCACACTTGTTTCAAGTGTGATGTTGTCGCTGGAGAAGTCCTCAAGACGGCGAGAAAGAATAGTGCGAGGACAAGTAAAGTTCGCAACTCCAAACCACCATCGCGAAAAGTTTATACAATGTACTGGTAGTGGTACTCACCTGGGTCGAGCAGACGATGTCTGTGGCGCTCTGTGAGGCGGGGAGATAGCACCGCCGTCCGTTCCAGAGCGATTAGGTGAACTGTCCCTGCTTCTGCTGCGTTTGATTGGCGCAGGCTGCTGCTGTTGCGATTGCTGCTGGTCACCTTCTCTCGCACTGTCAGCCGCCTCTGCAAAAAGCAAGACGGGGAAACGGGGCCAGTGTTGAGAAAAATGAGGGCCACACACAAAGAGAACCCGTCTCGTGAATGGCCACCCCTACATGGTCATTCCTACCTGAGTAACATGACCGCCCGCCACGTGCTGTTCCACGACAACGAGAAGAGCAACATGCGAAACTGAAAGGCTGCTCTCCCTCTGGCAACCCAACCAAAACTAGTGACAACTCCGTCTCGCTAGCATTTCCGATTCGAGGATGGTCCCCATGGCCTAACACGGGTACATGCGCATTGCAGGAGCTAGGAGCAGCGATATGAGTGTGCGGCCGAGACCGTGGCATTTCTACCTCAGTCAGTGTGTGTGTACCTGACAGCTCAGTTTTAGCCGTCTAACGTTTCGCTTTGCGGCAAGTCAGCCATGACCGCTTCAACCTGATCGTAGGCTCGCACCGCGTACCGAGAGATGCCCAGCCAACAAGGCAACAGCAACAAGCATCTCGTGCCTGTTATGTGCCAAAAAAATGCCGATCGCCGACGAGGAGTGGACCTAGCAGGAGCCCAGTGCCCCAGGAGCGTAGGTAACTACAGAATGTAGTAACCTGCGGGATCACACGTAACAGTGTAGTCGGTCACTCCGTGTCACGGTTTACTAGGACCAGGACATAACTGTTACTTGCTTGATAATGATAGTGATAACGACACGTGTCCCGACTCCCCGCATGCACCCCTGGCCCATACTGGCCATAGCTAGCATCCACGACTAATCCAGATAAAAAGGAATGGCGACAGGTCTAATCGCGTGGGCCATTGCCTGCAATGCCAGAATCGTGTTAGGGACAAGGCAGCGGGCATGATTTCACAAACCGATACAAGAAAATCTATTCGGGAAATTGCTATAAAGCTGCGGTCGACGGAGTTGGCGAATACTTTCAGTTTGTTGGTCATCGGTCGTGGACGCAGCGCAGGTCTCCTGAGCTGATGGCCTATGGGTCACATGGTCATGTGAGAATGAGAGCTAGTGACACTGTGTAGATCTACCTGGTGCACGGGTCGGGGGTCTTTGCAATCGCTTACCCATACCTACCTTCAATCCTATGTGGAGTTTTCGATGATGGCTGAAGTCGCTCTGGTGAGTTTCCAACAGGAGCCGGAGCAACAGTGACACTGGGAATAGCCGCTTCCTCGCCAGTTGCAGGTGAGGAGACACTGGACGTCGAAGATGGTGTTGATGGTGCACTAGGTGCTCGAGGTGCATGGGGTTTAGACAGGGAGGGCAGGTCACTTCCACGCGCCTCCCCTGCTTCGGGCAAGACCATCGGCCACCCTCTCTGGACGTGCACAGGTGGTGCTTTGCGCTCCGCATTGGCACTGAGCTGCTGGGGGCGCTCACTAGTCGTCCGGCGCAGGCCACCTTCGGATGGCACAGAGCTTGGTGAAAGTTCCTCGTCGAATGCATCGTCCTCATCGAGGACAGATTCGAGTGACGGCAGACTCTGCTTTCTCGCTGGTGGCGGGGGCCTCGACCTCGGCTTCCTCTTCCCTCCATGATCCATTGTTGGTGCTGTGAAGTAATCTACTGGCGATCTAATCGGTGACCGTGTGCTAACAAAATCTAAACAAAATGTCTCATTGTAACTGGAAATTTACGAACTAGTTTCTGCTTCAGAGCAACGCCGTGGTCCACCTTCATACGGTAACTGACTGGAATCTGGTGCGGTCTTCGGAGTAGGTCGCTATGTTGCTCCTTGGGTGCGATGTTGTAGAGCGAACTTTGGATCTCTTCCACAGCTCCTTGCTGGATCTGCTGTACTGGCGATGATGCTGTGGAGTGATGCAGCAGGGCAGCAGTGGAATACTGAATGCTGTCGGCAGCTATGTGGAGTGTTCAAGTTGACCTGACTTGAACTAGGTTCAAACTCTGAACTAGTTTGCTCAAGTCATTCTAGGCCATGGCCGCTTGTGTCAGTGCTGGCAGTAGCCATAAATCACGTCGAGTTTAGCCGCTCAGGCCTCAGCGCTGTCGGAACACGGTGCCATTGCTTGGAAACTCGTCCTAGTAGAAAAGAAAACATTCAGAACTACAACCGTGTTCGGCATTTCGCAGTCATACGAACCAACCAGTCCGACTCTACCAGTGCCACCGCGTAGAGGTTTCTTCACCTAATCCATGTTCCAGCGTGTGACCCGCATGTCCGCGCTGTCAGTGGATGTATGCGCCATTCAACGACTTCGTTTGACGAGATTTCCCCTGCATGTAACGTAGTTGAAAAATCTACAGCTTTTCTGGGATGTGGACTAGTAGAAGTAAAAGACCGCGAAGCATGCCTAGCGCCTACACGCTGACACGCAGCTCCGAGAGCTCGATCTCTGCAGCAAAACACATCGGGATTTTTGTTCCCCTAGAAAAGAGTCTACACAGTGTAGTTCTTTGCGAGAACAGCGTCTGCGAGACTTCAATCATTGATGCTGTCACCAGCAAAACACCTCTTCTGGACTGGACTAGTCGACTCCGGAGTGATCTCGCGCGATTATGATGAAAGACAGGTGAGAAAGTCTTGTGGTTGCAAGTGACTAGCGAACGAATCTGCTCTAGTCACGTGCGACGTGCGATCAGCTGTTGATGTCTGGTCATAGTCTAGTTGATGATGCCCGCAAAGGCGTAAAGTAACGGTTAGTTTCCCAATGAATGAGTATGTCGTCAGTGATGTTAGTTTTTCCACCAAAATGACACTCTGACTCCCCAGTCTAGTACAGTCTGACTCTGCGTCTGCGACTGTGAGTGGGGGAGACTTGAGCTGAGGACGACGTCGACGCCGTAGATTATCGCTGGAGACCCTTTTAAAAAGTTTTTTTGCTCCGTTATTTTTGTCTGCACCCAGCAAATAGTATCCAGCCCAACGATGGATGAATGATGGCGTGATGTGGCAACGTTTCGAGGTTGGCTGGAGAGTGCACTTGTGGGGACCGTGTGGTGGTTGACGAAAAAAGCTCAACGATGGTAGGAATCTCTGTGCTGTTGGTATCGGAGTCTATCCGAAGCGAAGGGTGCAACCGCGTACCGATGCAAGGCAGAATGCTGCTGCTGTTGGACCTTAGCTTCCGACGGGTACAAGTAAAATAATTCCTATCAATAAATAATACCATTGTGCCAAGAGGTACTAGTACTGGATGCCATGATGATCGTAATGATATTCCTGATCTGAACACTTCCTCACATGTTAACAGGAGTGTAAGAGCTGTTTTATCATGCCTTAAAGGTGGTTGGAAAGTACTAGTACATGATTGTACATAATAGTATAGCACTGTACTAAATCATGAACAGAACTGTGCAATGAGAACAACCATATGACAGACTGAACTGCAGATTTACTAAACTCCTGCCGCAACTACTTACTGCTACAAGTAAACGTGTTTTATTGAAAAATGAGCAGCAGCAGCAGCAGTAATGTTTACATAAGAGAGAAGTACTACTTACTACTACAGACTGTCAGTACTACATGTACCGAGAGTACACAACTGAAGCTATTACCTCTGCTTCTACTGGGTATGCTAACTGCTTCCATGTTCAAAGAAGTATTTTAGGACTCACCGGAAACGAGACAACCCGATTATGTACACGTACACAACTTTGTACAATGTCGTTCGGCAGAGTGAATCGTGATCCAAGGTTCAACGAAGGCATGTCTATTATCTTGACCTTGCGAGGGATACGCCTGCCCCAGGATCACCTTGGCCGTGAGGTAGTCACTGTGACCGCTGGAAGTCGCGTTATCTGTATGATAACCAGGGAGTCGTAAAATACCGGTATTTACGACTCCCTGATGATAACACTCAAATGCAAGTGGGCATGACAGGGTCAAAAAACGTAGAACGTTCAGCGCCTTTGTCTTTGATCGAAGCTAAGGCAGTGCCAGTGGCTATGGCCACAGAGACTGGAAGCTTGGAGCAACTTACTTGGGTGGAGTGGCGTGTGAGGCCAATACTGGTTATGGAAATGAGTAAAGTGTAAATATGGTACAAGAAATCTTGTGTTAACATGTTGGGAGGTGATATTGTTACATTTCCCTCAAACTTATGAAGAAAACTAACAGTTGCATGTAAGCAATTTCAAATTTGGATTTCACGGAGAATTTCAAAGTATTAGGAAATTAGAGGCCACATGCCACGTACTGCTCTTTTCTCTCCGAAACTCAACACTTGCAAGCCAGATATGAAAGAAGCAAGTGTTGAGTTTCGGAGAGAAAAGAGCAGTACGTGACATGTGGCCTCTAATTTCCTAATACAGTGTACTTTGAAATTCTCCGTGAAGTCCAAATCTGAAATGCCTCTAATTTCCTAGTTGCATGTAAGCCTTCCAAATAACTTGGGAGGCTCAGGTTAGGATAGATCGAAAGAGGGGAAGGAAAGCGCAACGAAGATGAGCACGAGCTACATGTATGTCCCACGGCAACAAAAAGTAAACAAACTTGAGCCTCCCAAGTAGTTAGCTGGGTGGTGAGGCCAGGTCTGTTGCTTTGCGTCGTCGAGTTGTGGTAAGACCAGCATGTCTTGCTAGTCTCATCATCATCCAGTAACGTCCGTCATTCTTTGTTTCCGTGGGACATACTATAATATTATGGCATGTACCTCATGCTCATCTTCGTTGCGCTTTCCTTCCCCTGTTTAGATCTTTCCTTACCTGAGCCTCCCTTAGTTGTATTTGGTTGTTGGTTGCGGCGCCTCGTAGATGCGTTGGAGCTACATGTAGGAATCAGGTCATTGAATGCCTCAGTAGTCCTCGTCAGTGTTGTGCCCTGTTGTCGCACTTGCTGACTGCATTATTATCTAGTTACATTGGTGGACAGTTGGTCAGAACTCGTAACATTTTGTCCTTCCTGTATTTATCCATGATTAAAAGTAAATTATCGTATCCGTTCCCGAAGGGAACTCACGACGGCCGCTAACACCCGATAAACCCTAGCGGCAGATGCATCGCCTAACGGTGGGGGTGAGTGGGTAAGTCTCACAACCACTGGCACAAGTGCCAAGAAAGACCCCATTAGCTGCATCCATGGGACCATGTCTGGTCACAAGTTCCCAGTTGACTGTGGGTAGCAGCACGGCTGGAAAAA
>NC_088646.1:24921855-25064355 GCF_964019385.1 Sycon ciliatum
GATGGACAATGGGATGTTGACACGATCCCTCGCAGAACGTCATGGGAAAGTACGGCGGCTGGATGACGTAAGGAAACCCAATCGCACTCATTGGCACACGGCGGTAGTGTAAATCGCAGTGCTCAACGAAAACATTGGCCTGGCGTTTGCGTCGGCTCGTAACATCGTTGGAATTTATGTCTTCGGAAACAGGCGTATTGTTCTCGTCAACAATTTGCTCCTGAAGTTGCCGTTGTCGCACGCGCTGCAATGCTGCCAATAGGGCAGCATCGGAGGCTGCTGGGTCTTCGTGATTGTAGACCACCAGCAACGGGCGATTGGACTCCCCGGGGTCGGTTGCGATCTTGATTTCGCCGTCGCTGCCAAACAAAGTGATGCGTGGCTCCAGGAACATCTGCGAGTCGACCAGCGGCATGTTTGCCGGATTCGAGAACGCCTTGCTGATCTCGACGTCGAACCAGCCGCTCGACTCGACGCCCGGGATTGGGTGGGTCTGCGATGCCACCACAACGGTTTTGTTAGCGTTGGGGTAGAGGCCCATGACATCTAGACGCACCAGGAGTGGGAACCTCCACCAGGCTCGACGGCGACCGGCACGGCGCTTGTTACCCGATGAGTGGTAATAGAGACGCAGATTTCCCTTGCACAGCTCTTGCGCAGGGTTCGGCGTTGTCACCGCAAAGTGTAAGCAGTTGTTGTGCACACCTATAATAGCAGTAAGGGTGAAAAGAGGAGAAAATGTGAGGTCAGTCTCTGTGAGTGAAGCTCGCCACTGGGAAGCAAGCAGTGCATCAACACGAGCAACTTGCACTGTTACAAACTACGCACACTGCATAGGTCCATGGGCTTGGCCAAGTCCTGGGTCCCTGTGCCAAGGCAGAGTCGCATGCACACCGAGTCAGTGCACAAGGCCAGGGACCTGACACTCCTATTTGCGTCCATCGGAAATTGAAGCACATCGCGACTAATCACATTGCACTGGCTGAGCTTCTCATTTCCCCAGGTAAACAATTGTCTGATCCAGGCAGTGGGCTAGTTGATGACAAGGTAGTTTTCAATAAGGAATTCTGTGTGCCTACAGACAGTAGTTGTTGAGCATGCTGATACCCTGCTAACAGTGCATGCATGTACTTTGCCACTTGCAGTCCTGTACTCCAGCCAACCACTGCAGGGGAGGGAGGGGGGCACATCGTAAACTATCCATCCCCACCATTCTGCAAGGACAGCATGCCCAGAAGCGATCTCATGAGCCACATGCTGTTAACAGAATGCAGCCTGTACATGTAGCTGCACACCAAGGTCAGTCCTTTCTTACGGTCACTTTTGTTGAAGAAACCTTGCATTGACTTGCATGCATGCATGGAGCTCTCAATAACCAATAATTACAATTCTCACTGGTTTGAGGGAAAGACACAAACAGGAAAAGTCTGAAGAAAAAAATTGACTGTCACCACCAGGACTCGAACCAGGGACCCTCGCTTGTAGCCAGCGATGCTCTAACCACTGAGCTATGGTGTAGTCATCATCCCAGCAGAGACCATTCAACATCACAATTCTCACTTGCATTTTACCCTGGTTTTTGAAATCTTGTGCACGATGGTTGGCTACTAGAAGAGGCCAACATGTTTTTACTTGCCTATTATTATGCTTAAAAATCTGACTTCAGCAAATATCAGATGTCCAGTGGACCACTACTGTAAAAGGCATTATTCTAACGAGGCGCATATAACGATTTCCCAAAAGTGACTAGATTACGTGTACCAAACGTAACGATTCTCACTCATTCTGAACGCCCCATAGCACAGTACATGTGTCGATTTCTGTATAACGATTTCTATTCTAACGATAGATTTCTCCTCGTTAACTCGTTAAAATTAGTACTTCGTTATATATAATTATGGCTTTTACAGTATGACATGTTAAGTCGCTGTCTTAGGCATTACTCATTAGTTGACCACAAGCTGTGCTACTGTCACATTGTGATGTGTGGAGACTATACAAACAGCTATTCTGCACACGTTTCGACAAGTTGGAAAACAACAACACCCATGCTTCAGACTCTGGGTCGAAGCCTGCTGCTGGCTTTCAGATCTCGAGGCTTCCTTGAAATGGCCTTGCCATATTCGGAGAGCTGCCGTCACGCATGACATGGGAATTCCTGGAGCGCACAGGCCTGAAAACTGAGAAAAAGAGCGTGACTGCCTGGTGTCACAGTGGTGTGTGACTGTGATGCTACAATCTACATAGCTGCTGGTCATAATTATATACCTAATAGGCAGTATCCCCCCGTGTGAAACAGTATCCCACTAGTGATTTGGCTACTTCCGTGCCTTGGGCAACAGGTCAAATACCGTCCCACCTACTACAAGTAACCAAGAGCGCGGCCACTACATGAAGTACTATCACACTCAGTATCAGACTGCAGAGGACAGGAGTCACAGGACCCACGTGTTGATCGCTACCCACAGCTATGAGATGAATCGATTGTTGACATCTCCAAGAACAAACAAGGACACCACCACCAGTCCACTCTGATGATCTAGACACGGCGGTGTAGCATGCATGGCGACTTACCGATGAACGGAAAGGAGTGGATGACCGTCGACTCGGGCCTCTGGCACTTGCCCTCGTCTTTCATGTGGTGGACGATGTCAGGACTTTCGCGGACCTGGTAGCTCCGCTGTTTGTAGATATCCATCATGTACCTCAGTTCCCCCGCCGAGTTGACCTGCTGCTGTCGTCGCTGCTCCTGCAGTAGCTGAGCCTGGCTCTGACTAGCGCTCGGAAGGGGTTCGGTGATGGTCTCATCCGACGACCAGAACGCACGCGGCGGAGTCGCAGTGCTGTCGTGGACCACCTGGCGACGGGCGCGCTCGGCGTCCATGGAGCCCAGCATATTGCTATCGCCCAAACAGCTCACTGTCCACACCACTGACGCCAGAAGGACTAGTAGCAGGCCTCTGGGTGCACACCATCCACGCCACGCGACCTCACACCTACCTTGTGCCATTGTGCACTATTTTTGGTAACGTCTGATCACTTCTTCCTTTCTAAATTTGATATTTCCAGCAAAGGAGAATGCCTGGAATTCTTTCCGTCCTTTCCACCGCGGTCTTGCTTCGTCTGACTGCCCAGAAACAGCAGAACTAGCTAAATAAATGGAGCACTCCTCGGTACCTAAGCGTTGTGAACTCGCCGTCCCCAGGCTGGACGCAGCGTGTAAGGCCAAGAATGGTTGGGGGTAGCGTGCGTGTGTTTGCAGCTGCTCCTTGCTACTGCTTCTACTTCTGCTGCTGGTAATGCCGTGTTGGTATTACCCGTGCATCGATCTGGCTTGCCGGAGAGACCAAAGTCAGAAGACGTCACCTTTGACGTGGCCTTGTCTATCGGTCCGACCGGCACTTGACATACGTCGTCGCAACATCGCCACTCACTGACATACACTACCACTGCCGGCCAGCTAGCTGATCATACCAGCATACCAGTACAGTAGCTGAGTCCTCCTCGGCTCTAGTAGTACTAGTAGTAGTACATGCACAGGACTGATACGGCGAGAGACCAGCCTGGCGCGATATGCACAAAAAACTTCCTTTCGTCCATGATCTATGGCTATGCACCGTCCGTACCGCGAAGAAGCCTGAGTTGTGACGTCACTGAAGCAGTGCTCTGCGCAGAATGCTTTACAGCGCTGCCTTATAAGCTCACATCAAACTTACTTGCATGCGAGGTATATAAAGCGAGCGGCGAGGAAGGAGAAAAGAGGGTCGTGTTGAAACGATGATGAACATGACAGAAGAACAAAAGGAAGGAGATAATGTTTTCTGTAGCCCTCCAGTCCGCTGCACAACAGGGAGCCCCGGAGAAAGCGTGTCCCCCGCGCTGAACAAAATAACTCGCTTGCGTTGTTCACAACGACGAAAGGTATAATAGGTGCGGCTCGGCAGACAAATTTTTGTTGGGTGTATCAATACGAGTTTCTGGTCTGTGCTGTTTTCGTTTGTAAGTTCGAAGTGGTTCTAATTAGGAGGTGTGCATGCCTGACATGCATTCGCCATTCAAGAATCCCGCTACTGCTCCTTGAGGTGTCATAAGCCATAGAGGTCTGGCACACTCATATCCTCAATTACATGTGGCGCAAAATACGTTATCGATTCAGGATGACCAGATTGAGAGCTGCTGCTACAACTGATGGCGGCTGCCTGCGTGTGCGCGAGGGCGTTGTACGGTACATGATGCGAATGTGTCTAATATTAAGTTTGTGGGGTTTGTGCGCGTGGCTTGGCGGCTTGATCAGAGTGTTGCCTGTTGGGTGGAACAAGGGTCTTTATGCTAGCGAGAAAGCAAAACCGGCAGTGAACAGGACTTGCAGACAAAATTGCTGTAGTAACTGTTTTCCACCGCTTCGCATTCGTATTGTGATCATTGTGTCCGAGCACAGAAACGGTGCAGTCTGTCCAACGCCCTGTGCATGTGGAGTGTCAAGATGCTGAAGACGAATGGAAGGGAGTAACGGGTGGTAACACCTCCCTGGCGAACTCGCCGGTCACTGTGCTCCTGGAATGCTCATTACAACTGGAGGTTCGCCTGCCGAGCAGCCCAATCTCTGAGTGGTGTCACCATGTTGAACTCACTGCTACCTACTCTTCAATATTTCAACAATGCTGCGCCGCTGTCCACACGTCTTCAAACTACTCACGGACACAAAGGAGCGAAACCTGTTAGCAAGTATTGCCATTGTGAAGGTGTGGCCGTCACTTCGCAGAACTGGCCACCTTACTTGTGTTCATGGGCTCGTCAGGAACAAAGGTCCCGGTGCCCATTCTTCTAGTTTTCGTAATAATGTCCTGGATTCGGCGGTCTCCTCCTTCGAGCAGGTTGCTTGAACCCATTATTGTCTTCCTGATATTCCCTTATTTAGCGTCGAACGCCGAGTAAGCATGGTAGCAGATATACAAGTAGCACTAGTGTGCTCACATTTCGATCCTGTATGGGGCAAAGAGAGCTTGCAAGGCAGTGTTTCGTTCGGTCCGCTCTTCGTCCATCCCCAGTTCGGCAACTTGCGAGTAGGGACGATATCTGACAGCGCGCGATGTTGTCTAGCATACACTCTCCCGTCGTTTATTGTCGATACAGGCTGTACCTGGGCTGAAGATAGAACCCTGCGTTAGCTCTCCACTATTGCTGGCTAGCAATAGTGGAGTGGTTTGAACCCTCAATTTCAGTGTCTGCCTCTAGCCAAGCTCTCGCACCCGCACCATAGGATCTGTCAATTGCCTGTGCGCTATCATCAACCGAGCATCTTCGGGGATTTAGATCTGTAAGGGGAAATCGTTTCCTCTCAAACATAGAGACGCAGTTCAATTTACCACATTCATGCGTACGGTGAAAACACTCTAGCATTCTCACTGGTATTCTAATTCTAGTGGCTGAACGTGCTGAGCAGGACGACGGCACCTCGACCACCAGCTGTGCCAAATAATTAGAGCTACTACACTACACCACAGTAAAGATGCTCATCGACAATCTTTCGCAGGCTTGCAAACCAGGCACCTGCACACACACACACACACTACACGAAGCGCTAGATCGGCCTATATGGCTATAATCTAAATGCATGTCGCAGTTCGCGGGTCTGCTCTAGACGTCTCCACCGAGACGTGCCTGAAGCATTTAGCACGTATTTCGACTGACTGTTCTTCACCGCACGAATACAGAATCCTACAGACAACAACAGCAGGGAATCTGGAGGGTGGTGACTCGGTATGTACATGTACGAAGTGTCACCAAATTACATACTCATCCACAAGAGTGATTATGGAATGTTGTCCCAATTTCCCTCACTCTCTCAGGAGTCGAGAATGATGCAAATTACTTCCTCGGGAGTCAGGTAACTGATAATCTGACACTGTCAGACTTAGGCTAATCTTATTTTACAGTTATGTGGATGTGCTCATGAGTACGAAGTCCATTACTGCATTAGAAACCAGAATTTCTGCACTGTCATGGCTCTTTTGCAATCTGAATAAGGTAGTCCAGACCGCAGGGACAGCGTGGTGTGTGTGTTTTCGGTTCTCCTCCGGAACGTCTATTTTCGCCTTCGCGGTCACCGCTCCGCGCAGTATAATGTAATGTAATGGTGGTGGTGGCTGGCCTGACAAGAACAACAGTTAAACAGTGGGTTTGGACACAACATGACAAGAGAGTCTCGAGCGTGGGATGCCGCAACAATACCTCTAGTCTACTATACCTCTAGGCTCTAGGCTACTGGAAACAGGCTGACGTGGCGAGTGGGAGTCCTGAATGTTGTGATCTACTTCCTTCACACTCACACAGGGCTCAGATCCCTGCTGCCGGACAGCATCATTCCGGAGGCCTAGCCGCGACAGCGTGGGACGCTCGGAGTCTGAGGTACATTGTGCATAGCGTTACTAGCCGAGCAAGCCGAGGTTCACAGCCGCCGTCAATACTCAGACGTGCGAGATCTAAATAGTCCTCCGCCGCTTGCCGATTCCACAATAATACCCACGCTCAGCTGAGGAGTACGAATGAGACGTTGTCAGACGCCAACACAATGCAGCTCTTGCCGATCTACGTAGCTACATGATGTACACTGATTATGACTTGTTACTTTATGTACATCATGGCGCGCACACGTAGCCTACATGTATTCAGTGCGTGATGAAGTGAAACGGCGTCTAAGTACCAGTAACAATAATGGCTTATGTCTTTGTTATGAGGCCTAGCTGCAAGAGTAGAGATCTCTAGATTGTTCTGCCACCATACTCCATAGCCAGATCATGTTTGCTTGGCCATGGCGGGGGAGACTCGCTGGCAAACAGAGCTGGAACATTTGGCAGCACTGGAGCGGACGAGTGAGAACTGAAAGATCACACTTGCGACTCAAACTCTGATTCAGAATCAGACACTCCAGTGCATGGCAGTGTAGGCCCTCCTGCGTGTCGGAATGCCTGCACATGCACTTGCTGTGCTAAGAATATCGCCGTTATTCGAATGATCTGGTATTGTTTCGACGAAAATAGACGTGGTCGGACTTGTGGAGCTCCTCACGTGAGCGCACACCGGTTTTCAAGATCCGCATGGTCCCTGTAACAAAAAATAACAATATACCCGAACTAGATGATTGTATAAATTCCTGAAGTCTGGAGAACATGTTGAACGGTCGCTGCTCGGATGAAGACTACACCATAGCTTAGTGGTGGAGCATCCCTGGCCATAAGCGAAACTCCCTGGTTCGAGTCCTGGCGATGACAGTCAATTTTTTCTTAATTCAGTGGTCCCTCTATAATCCGGCACCATTTGTGCCACGAAAATCTGCTGGATTAGGGAGGGTGCTGGATTAACAAATCTGATTTACTGCTGCAATGTGCATGAAGAGGACATTTTGGCTGCTGGAAATTGTGCTGGTTATCGAGGGTGCTGGATTATAAAGTGCCGGATTAGAGAGGGACGACTGTACTTTTTCCCGTTCACAACTTTCCCTCAAACATATGGATCATACTGTATTATTTAGCCAGCAGGCCAAGACAGGGAGGACACTTTCGACGCTTAGCACTCGAAACAACGCTGCCTTGTTGTGGGTGTTGCAACGTCTGCATGGGATCACCATGTGTCCGACTTTCTGTCTTTCTCGTGTGCGACAGTCATTCATTATTTGTCCGAACAACAATGGGAGAATTCGAGAAGTGTCATAACAGTGTTATGGCATTGTCATCATGATTCAATGGCGAGATATATTCGATTGGATCAACCATTTTACCAATCATTGTTTTCACACCCATGTCCAAGAGGTACGGTACTACATGTACTACATGTAGGTGTGTATGTTACAGGTAGCGTCTTTGTGGTCCACTTCACAACAATAACACACACAGAAGTCTCTGCTGTGAGCACGGTGGCTCGGCAATGGCTTTATTATTGATATTATTATATCTCCTTCCTGATTTTTTTTTCTTCCTTGAATAATTGTACGCATAGGGCGTGATAAGAAAAATTAGCACAAGACACTGCTGCTACTGTAGTCGCACAGCAAAACACACAGAACACGACAAAATGTTACAATGAATGTAACAACACCCGTCCAAGCTAAAGGACCGACATCCCTGCCCCAGGACGGCATCTCGAAACCCCCCACACACTCACCACACGGTCATCATCCAGCTTCAGTTCAATCACTGTATTCTTCCCCTGCAGACCCAACCCCCCTGTCACTAGCCATACAATCTGAAGCTGTATGTAACCATACAATGGCCCACGACGCACACACCACCCCTACGTTTTTTAACTAAAAAAGAAAAGCAGTCGTAACTGCAACAGCCACATGGCCAATAAGAAAAACCAATACGATATATCGATAAACACACACCCAGAAGTCAGGGGTGGGAGGGTGGGATACAAACTGCACCAACGAAAAGCCACTGCGAAGTGACAGGAATGCGGTCCAGCACAACATTTTTGCTGACGCAAAAAGTTGTGGGGAAATCCCAAAATCGGTGCGATTTTGCATGAGCCCAAATGTTCAAGTTACCCACAAAGACACAAGCTTTCCAACTCTCTTTGGCCGTTGGAAAGCGTACCTTTCCACCCAAACAAAGATCAGGACACATGCAGGGTGACAGGACGTCCAAAGATGCTGCCTGCCTTGGTCTACTCAGCAAACGAGATATCACCTTGGGGATCACAGTATCCCAGTAACGATTTGCAACTAACGTTATTGTTCTTGGAGTTGCTATGCATCGTACATGATTGTATATTTACTATTATTTAGGCAGAAGTGGGTGATGTATTATCGGTGAACACATGTGATAGCATGACTGCAGCTTCAAGGAAACCTTCCTCTGCTACTTGATTAGTGTTACTGGGCAGTTACAGCAAGCGGAATACATGAATAAACTGCTTTTTGTGTTACCGGTATAATTTATACATGTATGTACTCTTGCAGGGTTGCAGGCAATGTGACCCATCGAATGTCAACCACCTTGTGCCCAATGTGCTTTGCTGTGCATGGATATGTATACATGTACATGTTACCATATGTACTGGCTAACTTCTTGGTCGTTGCTAAGTAAGTTTGTTACTCTGGGTTGGTTAGACCATAACTACAATCAGGGAGAATACCTTGTAGTAAACTGTCTGCATGATAATTGATATCTTACGACTCCCTGGTTATAAAGTACTGTGTGTGTGTGTGTGTGTGTGTGTGTGTGTGGATATGGTTTAACCAACTCGTAGTCATAGGCTGGAGTCCAAAGTTTTCCCAATCACGTGATGTGCACCGGTCGCGATGTCCTCATTTCCTCCCTGGTTCTGCTTGCCCAAACAACAGCATTCTAGCGATCCACCAGCATCCTTCCCAGGCTTAGACTAAGTACAATGTAAGGCTGCTGGGCAAACTGTCCTGGCTATGGACCATCGTACATCAAGCAGTCAATGCTCCGACAATGCAGCATTTCCTCCCGATACTGTACAAGGGGAGCCCAGTAAGTTTCCGGCCTCCAGTAGCTGGGTATTTTTTTCCAAAAACTGGCTTTGCATGCCCCATCATCACGGGCCCATGACGGAAGCCTCTACTGAGTCTACAGGAGTGGGCTAGCCAAGCTAGAGGACCGATGGAGCAAGTGTATTCACCTCCATGGAGACTATGTATGTGGAAAAATAATGTCAAAACCTAACCGAAACATTCTTTTTTTGATGGTGAGGCCGGAAACTTACTGGGCAAGGCCCTCGTAGGATCCTGACCAAGGCCGCTAGAATAATGTTTACGATGCTCAACAGCAGATCTGTGGAGTGTGGTACGAACTGTCCGAACCACCGCACCTTTCAGCACATGGTAGCAGACAGAGGAAGTAAACACTTCGCCTCTTTCTGTTCGCGCTCCGTCACAGATTTCAACTGTTGACAATTTAGTTGTCAAGTACATGTAGCCTACCGTACTCACTCTACCTGTTGTCTGTGTTGAACAACATCACCAACACGGAGGTGACCTGTAAACATTACATGTAATAATATGGACCAGGACAATCGCGATCATGATAAATTTTCACGTAACAGTAACAGTAACAGTAAACGGTACATGTCATTTTTTTGGTTACGGTACGTCATACATTATCATAATAAATAATTCACCATTGGTCATCTCATGGACAGACATAATGCGATTACGGAATCATAGTGACCAGGGTGACGTTACAACAGTCTCATTACTACATTCGAGCCACTCCAAGATTACAGCTGTATTGTACATAAAACTGTCATTGTACTACATGTACATGATGTATATACAGCACCGCGGGCATACCAGTGGATCGGCCTTGGCCAGGGTTTTGGCGACGACTGACAGTGGAGCGTAGTCGTCCTTGGTGGATATTGCCATCCTTGGTGGATATTGCCATCCTTGGTGGATATTGCCATCCTTGGTGGATATTGCCATCCTTGGTGGATATTGCCATCCTTGGTGGATATTGCCATCCTTGGTGGATATTGACGGCAGAAACGCAGAGTTTGGTACTTTTTCTGGTATGTTTCATGCATTTTTGCTCTTCAGGCATAATCCTCCTCAGCCTACTCAAGCTCAACTGATGAGGGGTGAATTCCCCGAAACACTGTGGAGCAGGGAGTGGTGCTTTCTTCAGGTTTGCCGAGTCGAAGGTTCCATGGACTTCTCGTGTGCTCTGGATGGCAGTTGTGAGTCAGTCAAGTGTCAAGTCAAGTTGGCGGAATAGCGCGAGCTCCAGTGTGGGGAGCAAACCCTTTCCTAAGAATCATCGCCGAAGTCGCTACCACTATTTCGTATTGTTTCATGCATGTTGGGTATGTGGATAAAGAAATGGAGCAGAATTCGAGGAAGTGCCTGCCAAAATGCTTGCACGTGTGTATGTTTCTGCCAATTTCACTGCTTTTGGAGCCGAATTTCGAGCATTATCCGCCAAGCCCAAGGGCTAGTACTAGTAGCTTTGGACTCAGACACCTACAGTCATGGACATGTATATTGTATGGTATTAAATAACCTAACTCTGGTTAAAAAACCAGTATTAGATAAACCTTCAAGGCTTGTTATAGTTCACGCAATTGGTTAGATTGACAGCATGAAACAAGGTGGAGGACACAGTGTTCGGAAACAGTGACCGCGGAAGGTTGTAGTAAGGTCACTGTTTCCGAACACAGTCTCCTCCACCTTGTTTCATGCTGTCAATCTAACCAATGTATATTGTACTACCCTAACCCACCAGGGGGGTTATGTACTCTTCGCACTACTGGAGTACTGCTAGGTCTACAATGACATAAACACTGTATGACACTGACTCACGTGATCACGCTGCTATCTGGTGTTCACGACTCGTGAACACGAGGTGTTTGTCGCGCTGGAAACGGAGCGTCTCTGTAATAAAGGCGTATCCCTGGTGATGTTTTTGCCTTGACTCTAGAGTCTGATGATGAGGGGCGAATTCCCCGAAGCACTGTGTATTGAGCAGGGAGTGGTGCCTTCTTGCAGGTTTGCTGAGTTGAAGCCTTGAAGGTTCGATGGACATCTCGTGTGCTCTGGATGGCAGTCGTGAGTCAGTCAAGTGAAAATTCAAGTCGGCAGGAAAAGCGTGAGCTCCCACGTAGGGAGCAACACACAACTCCCCAACCTGGTCCAAGTATCGCCGAAGTCGCACCAACCTCTTCTTCACACTGTATGACGAATGACCATTTTGTGTAGACGTTACAAGGAGGAAAACTACCGTGGAATCCCGCGGATAAGCCCATGCCCGCGCATAAGGCCAGGGTTTGTTCGAACATCACAAACCTTCATCATACAAGCCCATGGCGCATGGCATGCCATGGGCTTAGGTCATGCCGAGAGTCCATAAATTATGGACTCTTGGCCATACCTTGTACGTAGTAGTGTACTATATGCACATTAGTTTTTTTCGTACATTTCAGCACAATCATCGATAGTTTTTGTTTGCACAGTGGTTTTCAGCAATGTACTTCTCACTTCCTTGATACTTTTCAACAGCACAATTACAACTTGGTGTCGGCGTATAAGCCCATGCCCGCGTATAAGCCCATGTTCTCGTATAAGCCCACCGAAATGTCCTTGTGAAACATAATATTATAACTTATAAGCCCATGGGCTTATCCGCTGGATTCTACGGTAACTTCCTTCTGCCAGCGGAGAGGGCTCAACACAATAATGTGGAGCACTAGTACGCACAAAAGGCACAATGGAGGTTTACAGATTTGTCGCAACTCTAGAGCCAATGCTAACGTTAAAATTGTTCATGAACACAAACACCTTGGTGTTATATTCGACAGCCATATGTCCTGGTCCCCACAGGTCCAGTCAGTATGCAAGCGAGCTAGCTCCTCCCTTGGCATGTTGCAACCTCACTGCCACCATTTAAATGACCATTGCCGAAAATTGTTCTTTACGTCGTATATTCTACCTATATTTGATTACTGTGACACAGCGTGGTGCGGTCTGTCTCAGGCCCTTGTTCAAACTCTGGAAATACACCAGCGTCTGCTTCTAAAAATCCTGTTTCGCAAAAATCAAACATTCTCCTCCCAACGTCTCTACAGTTTAGCTTCAGTATCTCCCCTCTTAGAGCGACACCAGCAACATCTTTGCATCCTTGTAGGCCTTGACAGATTATGCTAGCATAATTTTTCGCATAATTCCTACCAAAATCGAATAATCGCATAATTCGAGGCAAATTGCATACGAATCGCATAAAACTGGAATAATCCGCCTGTTCGCATCAAATTCCATACAGTTGTACATGTTCTACAAGTACAAGACTTAGTACAAGTAGATGCACCAGGAAGTCGTAGGTTTACGACTCCCTTGATAACATGTCCAGTCCACGACAATCAGTTGCGGTCGTAGCTAGGTCGGACGGTGCTTTGACCCCGTTGAACCTTTGCTTCTACAGTACAACGCCCTCTACAAAAAAATTCCCCTGTTATTTTGCACAGAACCATTATACATTAGCAGCATATGTGAGCATAATGCGGCATAATATGATAACTTTTAGCATAAAAATAGCATAATTCTGCAATTTTTTCAGCAATGCGAAAAGAATAATTTCACGAAAATACTAGCATAATCTGTCAAGGCCTACATCCTTGTACACATGATCTTATTAGACCTGGCTCCCAAACACTTTGCTAAGTATAACTGGTTTGTGTCCACCAGATCAACACGTCATTCCTTCTCATTACCCCGAGCCAATACCTCCCTGTTTCTGAAATCTCCTATCTTCTCTGCGTACACTCTCTGGTCTTCCCTGCCAACTAGCCTTAATTAAAGCATGCACAGACATTAAGGAGTTCAAGCTTCAGCTTCTTCGTCCTAAAATCTCACCATTTTCGTCATGCCTCCCCTTGCAGTACTCTCTTTGTTTCTCTCCTTATTATTCAGTTCGCCGTGGTTGGCTACCACCCGACTTCTCATATATATTGGCAGTCTTCTGACGAGCCAGGAGATGTTGAATTAATAATAATAATAATAATAATAATAATAGCAATGAAAAGTATGAATGCCGCAGACATCACCACGCAACATGACAATTTGTTCAAGGTTTGGTTTTGTGTGTTTCCAAAATCGATTTTCACGTTCCGATCATCAGTGGAAATACGGAACTAAAGAGATCAAGGGAAAAACAAAGGTTAAAAATCCAAAGAAGTGTGACACATGACGGGTAACTTGTGGTAAGTTTTACAAAAAGTGAGAACTAAAATAAAGAGTAAGTGTGACAAACGGGCATGAACAGTGCAGAAACAACTCATGAACACGGGGTGCAAACTCACGAAAATAACCTAAGTGCTAAAACATGTTCTTTTTGCTTACATAGCACTTAGGTTATTTTCGTGAGTTTGCACCCCGAGTTCATGAGTTGTTTCTGCACTGTTCATGCCCGTTTGTCACACTTACTCTTTATTTTAGTTCTCACTTCTTGTAAAACTTACCACAAGTTACCCGTCATGTGTCACACTTCTTTGGATTTTTAACCTTTGTTTTTCCCTTGATCTCTTTAGTTCCGTATTTCCACTGATGATCGGAACGTGAAAATCGATTTTGGAAACACACAAAACCAAACCTTGAACAAATTGTCATGTTGCGTGGTGATGTCTGCGGCATTCATACTTTTCATTGCTATTATTAAACTTTTATCTCCACGTAGATTATTTATAATAATAATAACTCAGAGTTTCTTGCATACCGTATTACGACTCCCTGGTTTCTTGCTCAATGCAATCATCAGCCGACTATTACATGTTCAGTGGGGCTTGGCCAATATAGCATAATTATTTTGTGTAGACGTTAAATCCGTGTAGACGTTATGACATAGATCTACATTGTACAATGACACAGTCGTAGACGTCTAGACGTAGGGATGCAGAATGCTTATGCCTCAGGCTCAGCACTATGTAGACCTACAATGTAATGGCTAATCAGATGCGGTTCGTCAGCGATCAGTCAGCGCATCACGAGATCACGCTGTGCGGTGGACCTGCTGATTTTGAATTTTTCTCCAGATAGAATCTGACTGGAGTCTAGCTGCAGATCCTGTCAACATGGTCGGCTAACTGCTTAGTTTAGCCTTTTCGGCTTTGTAGGTCTCTGGCGGCACTACTTGAAGAAACGGATACCATTCTAGTGTTTGGAAAGATCACACTAACGGCTAGTTACGTTTAGCTCTTGTCTTTTCCATAGTGTAGATCTACACTAGACCGCACACTGATTGATTCTTAGACGCGGCTTCCATCG
Organism: Sycon ciliatum; assembly: GCF_964019385.1. Lineage (NCBI taxonomy): Eukaryota > Metazoa > Porifera > Calcarea > Leucosolenida > Sycettidae > Sycon > Sycon ciliatum. Next base: position 24,936,632 of record NC_088646.1, read on the forward strand.
GGGTTAGAGCGGGGCATAGCCAGCAGAGCTAGAGAGCGCATAGCGGTTTCCACGGGACAGAAATCGAGATGTCCAGCAACAGGTGAGGATTATTGGGGGTCGGAGCAAGTAAGACAAGAGTCGATGGAATCGATTCGGTGGGACCACTCCAAGTGCATGTACTCAGAAATTGCGTCTTCGTGTATGAAACAATCCAATCCTATTCTGCACTGCAGGCGACCGTCAAGTGGTGGCTGTTCAGCCGATGGCTCGGCCAACCAGGTGAAAGCTAGCAAGCCAAAAATTCAAGTGAGTATGTGCTGCCAGCCCCACGCGTACAATTTGAATATAATTGCTGGGAAGTATCAATGCACTGATCGGCGGATGGCCATACTGTGTAGGCTACTGTCTGTAGATACAAGTGCAGTTCCGGAGGACAAGAATTTTTACGTTCCCTAGAAATACATGTCCAATCATGCATTGAATGACACCATAATGCTCAGCTATGGAAAGGAACGGATAAAGCAGTGTGGAATGCATGTTTGTCATTATTGGCTGGATTAAAGAAAAAAATTAATAAATAATAATCATGTGAAATGTTTCTAGCCAAGTAGCGTTTGCGCAGAGCATCATTCAGACTTTCATGACTTCGTTGTAGTGTGGCGATGACTGCAGAATTTGTTCTTTTTATTGCTATTATAAAATTGTTGTCTCCACGTCGATTATTTGCATATTTTAAACGGAGATACTCTAGGAGTCAGGTTGAAACCCTAAATAATAATCACAGTGTACATACATGTGCATGTACCTACGGAAGAACGGGAAACAAAACAAACAAAAAACAAACAAGAATGGGTGTGTATGTGCTACATGAGCTGCGCTGGTGAGGTCCGGCGGGCTCCCCTGACCAAGGGTCTCGGGATCGGCGTACACAGCAAGCACCGTGGGAGAGGGGGGGGGGGGGAGAATGACGGAGAGAGAGAGAGAGAGAGAGAGAGAGAGAGAGAGAGAGAGAGAGAGAGAGAGAGAGAGAGAGAGAGAGAGAGAGAGAGAGAGGTCCGCTGATCTTCACTTCGCTGCACTAGTAAGAAGAGCATGCTCAGATCACTGCTATGAACCTGAAAGTGCAATAGTGTAGTAGTTGATACTGGGTGTGCCCTTGGCAGATAAGCTCACAAAGCATTGAAAGTGGCAGAACCATGCTAATCATACAGCGGACAATTCCGTTAATTCTGTTCCTCTTCCCCCTGCACATACAATGTACATGTACAATACTTGCATGGAACACCCCAGAGAAAAATACCAAACTCTGCGTATTTTCTGCCAGCATTATCCACCAAAGGCTAACTGGGTTGCCTTTGTTGCTGAGCTCTCATCGTGCTCATCATGATGATGCACTACAGTACTGCCAGGCGCCGAAGAACGAACAGCGTGGAATGTCACCAAGCACAGCATAGCAATGACTGTGTACACGGTGACTCAACTCACTGTATAGACTGTAGTACATGAAAATAGGAAAGGTCTACAAGGCTACGAAGCCGACCCCCCAGTTCTTCGGCGACCGGCGGACAGACAGTACTGGACTGGCATGTGTGTTGCATGTTGGGCATGCCATGCCTGACACTAGCGTATCGGAGGGAATATTGTGTGGCGGTCTGTTTGCATTACAGAGAACGCCGTCGCGTCCCAGCAGCCGCCTTGCAGCCTTGCCGGCAGAAGGTAACACAATATTGCACTGTGGATGCGGACAAAACTTGTTGCACTGCGTTTTGATTGTAGTTCTGAAGTGCAACATGTTATTTACACGACTTTGCATCTGGATGTGAAAAGGGGTACTTGAGCAGAGAATGAGTATTGGAAAGGCCCTTCAGCAAAACTACAGTTTTGGCTGGCTCATGGAAAGATGAGGAGTGATCACTTCGCCGCACAGGTGGCTGACAGTGTGCCGGCACTGCGCTTAGCAATTGCCATGAACTGGTCCTAATTGCCATGCATGCACAGGCTGATCATGATATGGTTAGTGTAATCCCCATGCAACTCCTGTCGTACACTGTCGTAGTTACTGGTTAATTGTCATGGGTACTGCTCCACTTTAGTGTCCAGGCCTTCTCAGTTGTACCAGGGAGTAGTAAAATACCGGTATTTTACTACTCTCTGGTTGTGCCAACACACTGGGAGAGTACACCTGGAACAGTACTGTAGCTGTTGGTTGCCATGGTAACGTGGCTTGCCCTGCACTGCTGTACTGTAGGAAAGGCGAAAGATCAAGCTGCGACTGGAGCACATCGGCACTGCTGCGGAAAGGCACCGAAACACGGCGGCACCATACTCGGAGCAGCGAGAAAGAAAGATTCGTTCGATGAAGCCAACACAACTGCGGCCATGCCTCCTGTTGCCTCAGCAGCAGCAGCAACAGCCACTGTCGAAACACCCAAAGAACCCAGCCCGGATCAGTTAGGTACAGGGTCAAAGTACCCGTACCGGACGGACCCGATTGGTTACCTCCAGTTCATCCAACATCAGGCCAATCTCCTTCACACACTGCAGCAGCACAGAATGAAGACATCCAGTGCTGGAATGGCCACGGGGGAATCCCCTACATCCGACACAGAAGACGACAGTGATGACGACGATGATGATGACAATGAACAGGAGGAAGGTAAGAGGGAAATCACGTTAACATATCGTCTCGTTAACCTATGGATTTTGGACAATCGTTAAATTTGCGAATCGTTATAATAACATGTCTTACAGTGCATTGTGATTATGCCCACATTGGCCTATGCTGTCTGGCGGAACTGATAGTGGGTTATGACCTTGTGGACTTGGATTTTGCAATAATTGTTCAGTCACAGGGAAAGTCCGGACTTTCCCTTTCACAGACCCACGCCATATTGGATATCACGGGAATGCCCAAGTGAAGAAGCTAGAATAAAAATAAAAACAAAAAAAAACTTTCCCCACTAGTTTGTACTCAAACTTATGGACTGCCAATAGAAATACTTCGAAGTACAAGTACATGTATGTTATACAGGCAGTACTTCTTTGAAGTAAAAGTAAATTTGTAAACAACAATCATGATACCTATGCTGCTGTCTACAGTACATGTCGTAGCTTAGGCTAAACTATGGGTAGCAAAAGGCCATTGTCGAGGTGTTGGCCTGAATGATTCCAGGAATACTGTTTTCACTTCAGTATTATAATTATCTTGATCAATGTTGTTAGTTTGTGCGACAGTACACACTGTAACATATGATACTGGCAAAGGCGCTACCACCATTATTGTATCATTTGTATGTCTTGGGTACAGGAATGGAGGAAACCCCGGGAAAGGGCGACAGGCAAAGAACCTCTACAGCATCAGTCGACAAAGACAACGAAGCAAGTAGCGGTGAAAATGAGGATGACAGTGAGGATGATGATGATGATGATGATGACGATGATGATGACGACACCGTTGCTGGAACAGTTGGGAATCCAGATCCTTCTTTGATAAATATTGAGCAGATCCTCAACAGTGGTGGGATATCACTGCAAGAGTTTGAGTCGTGGAAGCCGGATGGAGATAAGGCGCCACTGGAGCTGAATGCTCAGGTAACGTTTTCATCATGATAAATTAGACAATATTGTTAAATGTTCTTCGGAGAGGGTTGGGGAAACACCAGACAACAACACACTGGCCAGTGGAAATCAGAGGAAATGAGACTTTAAAAGGGCTCAGGACGTGATCTGCAGGCAATAGCTGAACAGGGGGTTTGTTTCGGCGGTGTGACCGCGGCCTAAGGTAGTGGCATTGAGGCCGGGTCTTGTAAGTGTACCCAGCACAGGTTCCTCATCGGAGCCTCTACTCTTCCTATTGTTGTGCATATTGTAGGTAGGTACCGGTACGTTTTATATTTTCCTGTTACATCTCTCTCTCTTTCTCTCTCTCTCTCTCTCTCTCTCTCTCTCTCTCTCTCTCTCTCTCTCTCCCCCCCCCCCCTCTCTTCTTACGAATTCTTCAAGTAGGTCGTGTCTAATGGTCGATTCATATCGTGGTAAATGGCAATTTGGCCGAATTGTGTCTTCAGGAAAATGTTTAAAAAAAAACTTTACAACTCTCAGACGATGCCCTGCTGCACAGTGCGGAATGTGTAGATCTGCTTCTCTGTATACATGTATGTGGACTTTGCGGCTTACAGTCTGTATTAGACTGACCTGTCAGCATAGCATCCACAGTTGAGGCCAAACCTGGTAGCAATGAAAGTTATGCTAGAACGCTCAAACTGCTGACAAGTCAGAAACGATTTTGCTGGTTGGTTCATCAGGGTCTTAGTGCACAGGAGTGATCAAGAGCTGATACTGCATGGCGGCGGTGTGATAGAAGGTCGATACCACCGTGCATGCAGTGAGTTGTGTGCCTGCATTGTTTTGTTGCCTGTGCAGCTACTGCAGTGTATGACTGGGGACAAGCTAGCAGCAGCTTTGGTTCTGTGTCAACGAGGTATGGATACTCGGAGCGAACGCACACATACTAAGTTATACGCACTTCAGTCTAATTACAAGTATAACCTAACCAGTTGATTATATGGGAGATATAAACCTGTGTACAAACCGAGGCGAAGCCGAGGTTTGTATTATTGATTTACGTTTCCCGTATAATCAACTGAGTAGGTGATATTATGCATATACTGAGCTGAATTCAAACTCCCCTCTCTCCCACAAAAGTAGAGAAGTTCATTTTGGAGTTCCAACCCACAACCAAGGCTCAGCGAGTCTTTCTTTCACCGTACCTGTACGGAGAGTCTTTCTTTCACCGTACCTGTGCGGAGCCATTACATCAGTTACTACAACTAACCGTCCTTGAAGTGCAGTACTGTATGCAGTGGAGTGCAGTACTGTATGCAGTGGAGTGCAGTGCTATCACACACACACTTTGTGACTAGTTACATCGGAAGTAACCGCTACTCGCCAAGTTGGATCTACGATCGTTCACCAAAAACGCGTTCACAGAACGACCATTCACAGAACAAAGTTTCACCGAAAGGCGTTTCACAGAATAACAGTTCACCGCCAATACCGATTCGCCGAAATATCTATTCACAGAATTCTGTTTCGTCGAATTCCGGTTCACAGACGCATTTTTGCACCGAATGGACCATTCACCGAAAATTTCTTATATTGGCCCAAAATCAAAAAAAAGTCCACATGGGACAAAATTTGCAATGCTCTTAAAAGTGAGCTGTGGTGAAGACTGTGGAAGGGATGGATAGCTGGTTCAGCCTTTGTATGACCACATAATTATAAATGTATAGTGAAAGGTAGTGAAAGGTGGGAATATCTAGAGTATCAACTTGTAGTGCCATTTGCTGGAAATAATCACATCACGGCTCCACAAAGAAAGCCAGATTATGGTCAATACCACGCAAAACCTCCAGTCGTGGACGTTGCTCAAATGTGGTCACTACGGTCCTCTATGATCCTCAGGCACTGATTAACATTCCGGTACCGTTTCTTCCTTGTTGGCCCATCTTTCCCAGCACGCATTCTTTCCAGGTTTTCTTGCGTGCTTCGTTGCTAGATCCTTAAGTTCTCGATCAGCTTCCATAATGCCGGGTGATGGCAGTTAACTACAGCAGTTACCTACGGCCGCATATCGGCGATGCCAATTTTCCTGGATATTGTTGGTTCTGTGATCTTCACTAGCCGTTCTTGTGTGGCCATTCCACCACTGATGGTGAAACAAAGGCGTTTCTCTGGTCCCATTAGCTCTTAGACCGCCGATGTGGTAAGTCTCAAAGCAGGTCAATACTTCCTCCGCCTCAGAAGGAAAGTCAGCTTTCAGCGACTCAAAGCACTCAGCAACGTCTCCCAGGGGAACGAAGAGGGGAGTTTTGTATTCAAGCTCAGTATATACATTGTACTAGTACTTGAAGTAAATGTACTTCGAAGCACACACATGCACATCATCACCATCACCACCACCACCACCACCACACATACATGTAGGTGCATGCACACATGTCCATACAAATAATTAATTCACAAGTCCATATGTTGTTGCTATGACAACAGCATCAGCTCTTCCGAGCAAAGTTTCTTCCTGTAATAATTAGTGGTAGCGACTTCGGCGATTATTCGTTAGGAAAGGGTTTGCTCACCATACTGGAGCCCACGCTTTTCCGCCGACTTGACTTGACACTTGACTGACTCACGACTGCCACCCAGAACACAAGTTTCTTCCTGCAATATCAATTTAGTGACTTACTTGTGATATTTGTGTGTGTGTTATCTGTGTGTCTTCTCGTAGTCTTGCAGATAGAACCCGACAACAAACTAATGCAGGAACTTTATCCGACAATCATGTCTCGCTTGAAGCAAGGTAAACATGGCCGCAACTGACATGCCTGTCTATTTCTTTCCTTTCTTCACTACCTCTCCATCTGTCCATCTGTGTCTGTCGATCTTGTTCCCCAAAGAAGAGAGTGGAACATAATCCCTGTAACACACTGTCTTGTACAAGGACAATCGAAACAGGTTGTACAAAGAATAGCAGCATGCCACTAGTATGGGCGAGAACGGTGTAAGAAAGGAACCCGGTGTCCGCTGGCAATGAACTCTGGCCAGCAAGGAACCCTGTGTCCGCTTGCAATGGACTCTGGCCAGAAAGGAACCCGGTGTCCGCTGGCAATGAACGCTGGGCAGAAAGGAACCCTGTGTCCGCTGGCAATGGACTCTGGCCAGCACGTATTAATGGGTTATTACGCCGGCACGGTTATTACGCAAATGTACTAAAAATCACCACCGGTCCTTTGTGCTGATTTCACTTGTGGTTCTATTACAGCTGCTTACACAAAGGTGCAAGAATCGCTGGGCTGCGGCGAGTCCGAGTCGGATGAATCGGATTCATCTTCTGACGAGGATGAGGATGGCCCTTCGGAGGGATCTGATAGTGATCGTGAGGCAGATGGTTCAGCGTGAAGCAATCTTGCTGGAGCTACTAGTGTCAACAGCGTACACAAACTCGACCGGGCGAAATTACTTCAAAGTAGTAACGTATGGGTCATAGGAAAGGTGTTATTGTACTTATCATAAGCCACGGATGATTGATAAGAAATAATCAGATGATCACTCTATTTTTTATTATTACTATCCACTGTATTTACTTTTGTCATTGAGATCCGATCTTATAGTGTGCTGCATGCCCGCACGATACCTGTGTACTTGAGATATACACAACTCATGTTTGTATTGAATGGCTTACAGCTGCAGACTACAGTGAATATGTTATTCGCTTGCCTGGTGGTGTTGACCAATACAGAATTATGTCCATGCACCATGATGACCAGCGCTTTGGCTCAGTGATTACGGGCTTGCCTGCAAATCGAGAGTTCCTCGAATTATGCCCATAATTATGTGGGCGAAAACAGGTCATTTTGAAACTGTTATGTGTGGCAATCATGCAGGATTATGCAGTATAATGCTGTAAGTATGCCAGGCAGATGATAATCTGTAAGTGGTACAACTTTAGTGTACATTCTCATGCACATATACCACTTAATCGTACAAACGCATGGGAACGTACAATTATTGTAGTAGTACATTTTCACTGCCATGTAGACCTACTCTTTTCTTGTACATTCCATTCGATTACTAGTACACGGTTAGCGTTATAACACGATTCGGACGGTACTGCATACTCATACCCACTGCACACTCACTGTACAGCACGGCTGCTGCACACTCACTGTACAGCACGGCTGCTGCACACTCACACTGCACAATAGGGCTGTACATGCACTGCACACAAACACTGTACAACACGGCTGCTGCACACTCTCACTGCACAATAGGGCTACGCGTGGTTGGCGTGCTTGCAAGTACTCAGTTTATTCTTCACCAGAGTTAGAACTAAACGTGCTCTGTCTGTTTTAGAAAGCAAGAGTTGGTGTAAGTGATTCCAGGGGCTAGCATTACAACAGTTGTTAGTGCTATTCTCTAATCCGCAAAAAGGATTGAGCAAAAGAAGATAAAAATTGGGAAAAGAGAGAGAGAGAGAGAGAGTGGGTCATTTCGAAAGGATGAAACTATAAAATTCCACAAGCATGGGACAGATCAACGAGACACAGTACCAGCGCGTACCTCAGTGCTAGGCTGAATGAAAAATAGAGGGAGGTCGCGAGCATTTGATATTAAACGTTCAATCATTCTGGCGTACACCATACACAACGCTATTATGTATATAGTAGACAGCCCAGCCCTGGGCACGTAACTGGATATAGGACAGCAGTTACTAGCCACCAGGAATTTCACACAAGTTTGGGACTGGGGACCATGGATATTCTGGAAGGGAAAGGAAAAGCTCCGCTGTATATACGGGTAGCCACAGCAAGAGAGATATAGCGCGCCTTGCTGATTGCTATACACAGCAAGTAGATCACCACGGACCAGGATATTCTGAGCCGAGCGTGATTGGCTATACTCGAGAGACAGATAGACCAACAGACAGAGACAGAGAGCGGAAGGAATATACAGCATTTACATTATTAAAATACCAGTACATCGACCAGGAAAGAGTTCAGAATGAAAGGGACAAGACACGGGTGACAATAGACAGGGGATAAACATAGCACGATAGTGTGCTGCTAGACCATGGTTATGTCTATTCATAGAACCAATGTGAACCAATGTGGACAGAAAGAATCGTTGGATGTCGTTCGATAGGTAATTCAGCGAAGCGAAGTTCGCACCCACTTAGACATAATCAGATGAGAATTGTGGAGACTCGGAAAGTCAGCATCAAGGTGTGTTTAGGTGCAGCGGCTATCAGTCACCAAGGAGGGTTGTGGCAAGGCTGGAACATACAGACCTTGCAACGCCCTGACCAGCTCCATAGTAGCAGTGAACCGTAGTTGGTATTAGTATTAGCCGAGTGCACGTGCATCGGCAAGGTGATGGTATCAGAGGATGTGTACGCATCCTCGTCAATCAGTGAGAATAACTGTGTCACCCTCACGCTTCAGAATGACATAGGGATAGAGGGGAACGCCCTTGGCCACTACGATGTCAGCAGTCACGGAGAAATGGCGAGCGACCGATGCGCGGATCTCCACGCGAATTGTCCCATGCCGATGCTCGAACGAGAAAGGGTACCGCCGCACAAGACGGCAGGTGTCGCACGGTACACCGCCATCGGGGGAAGCCGGGTCTGGAAAGCCAGGTTTCACCTGCAACAGAGAAGATACCATTAATTAATGAGCAATGCACAAACACACACACATGTATGCTACTCCCCCCCCCCCCCCCATATTCTCTTTCTTTGAGCCGAAGATAGCGGCCGTGTCGTAGCTCTTCGTCTGGAAGTTGTAGACGCAGCTGTAAACACAGCCAACGGTTGTATATTTGTGGCGGAGCAGCTCGCGGACGCTGGGCCTTGAATGTTGCTGACCACTGTGGTGAGCGAACTGTCAGGAGGGCAGGGTTCTATCTCCTCCGAGTCTCCACGTAATGCCGTATCAAGACACTCCGCCAGCAAAGCATCCATGATGAGCAAGATTAGGAAGTGCTCACGTTTTTTTCTCACTCACTCAAACTGAATCAATTGGCTTGTCCATCTCCATTTCATCACAACCTTTGCGACAGAACAGTGTCCGGCGACCAGCAGCACGCGGAGGTAATTCACAAAGCTACTACAGAATGCTGATACGGAACTATACAGCTCTTTTCAATAGCGATAAAATACGGCATAGTGAAGAACATCTGCACTCGGCCTGGCATCTATCCTTACCTCACAACGAAGCCATTTTATGTACTCTTGTTGCTATTTTTGACTTCATGATTTCTGGATGAAGAACGAAAACGGCTCTCGTCTTGGTTGGGTGTGCCTGTATGCAGAATGTGTACCATTGTACTCATACCCACCGATACGATTGTGAGGGATTATCACCTGCAAACTTTCTTCAAATCGCCCTGAAAAGCGCCCTAAGAAACTCAAAACCATACTTGTAAATCGAAATGATGCAATGGTGGAGCTACTTCTCCAGTTTATGGCTACGCACTGCAGGCAGCAAGCCGCGCCAGACCCCATATGCAGAGCTGCACGCTCTTGGGGTTATGGACTCTTGGTACTAACCATTTTTACTACTCCCTGCATGCTATGAACCACATAGGGTTCAAATATCGAACAAGTACCGCGTACCGGCATATTCTCGCATGCTACAAAAGGATGCACATTATACGGGTACTACGGTGAATCCATACTGCTGCAAAAGGATTCTGCGAGTGCATGCAGGGCTGGAACATAATAGATGGATTTCATTATGGCACCATTTTCATCAAAAGGCAAGTACGTTAAGTCCCATGTATGAGAGACAGCTCCAACACCTATTGCCTGTATATGGAAGGCAGCTGGAGGGAAAATCCCATAGAAGGATTAAAAGGATGGTAAAACAACACTACCGTATATTTCGGAGTATAGTGCGCACCCTTGTATAACGCGCACCCCCAATCTTCATTGGGGGTGCGCACTTCAATCTTCATTGAAGTACATGCATTTCATATTCGGAGCATAGTGCGCACCTGCGATTTAGGGCCTAAAATAGCACATCTAAAGTGCGCACTATACTCCGGAAAATACGGTACGTTTTGGCTCACTACATGTTCACTCAATGCGCTTAGCTACTTGTACTTGGCGATGCGATGGGTGACTGGTCCGAAAAATCACAATTTTATTTCAATAAACGAATTTTCAAGTAACTCGGTGCATTGATCATTGAGTGTAGCGAGTAGCAGCTGAATTGAGCGCTTGTTACTTGACAACCCTCCTCTCTTTCTTATATGATGCAGCTGCGTGAAGTCAATAAACTTCTTAGACAGCAACATTATATGGGCAGATATCTTCTCCGTATGTTTATGGAAATCCATCTGCGTGTACTAGCAAGAGTAAATGAGCTCCCAAGAGTGTTGCTGAAGCCATTCAAAGTGGCCACCACCACCACCATCATCATCATCATCATCATCATCAGAAGCCAGCCACACACCACACTTTCTCTTCACAAGCCCATGGAGAGAAACGGCTTTGGCTTCGGTTGACAAGGATCTCTCCGGTACAGTGAGGAGAGTAGCAGCATCCCCAGGGGTGAGACTGATCGAAAGTTTTCTGAAGTCGATACGCCGGAGCCCAACACCCTTCCATTGTTGTGTGCCACCTTCGACTTGCACTTTATCTTCCTTCCAATTCTCGATCAAGACTTTTTGGTTATCGTTTCAGCCCTAATTTCCACGATATTTAAAACATGATTCATCCATCAGTTTGAGAGAATTCCAAACATAATACTTATTTTTTTCCTCTGCATTATGACAGTTTTCGAAAATGAAGGCCTGACCCCTGCTTTCCCTTGCAAACGTTAGCAGTTTCAAAACGCCAGGGCTCCACAGAGTAAACTGGCCTAAACTTAAGCTTCGCAGGCGCCCATGCAACGCAATCCATGCCAATGCTTCTCTCACTTTGCAAATTAGAAGCAAGTTTACACCTATCTACAATGGGAGATAGCCGCCCCATCTCCAGACACCAACGAAGTTGGCGGTAGCAACGAGAACTCATACCTAATGTTGCACCCCAAACCTGAACATCGACCAGAGGTAACGTAAACAGGAGCGAGCTATAGTATACTTGCTCTGCAATGCAGTACGGCATGGTGGCATCACACTATGATACCACCGTGGTCTTTTCACAGGCGAGAGATCAAGGCTCGGGAGACACGGGGCGTTCTGGCGGGATTTCACGGTAAAGATATACAAACACACCCACGCGCACACGCACGCACACACGCGCACACACATGCGCACACACACACACACACACACACACACACACACACACACACACACGCACACACACACACACGCGCACACACCATACACACGCACGCACGCACACACACCGACACGTCAGCACAAGTAGGCAAAGCTACGCGCTATATGACTTACCTCGCCGATGGCAAACGTGAACTGCAGGCGAGAGTTGTTGGTGAACTTCAGGCGCTGAACGCGCCGTGCGGCCATGCGGCGTGGGGCTGACGTGGACTCTGATTCAATGATGGCTTGGTAGAGATCACCGTTCGAGGAGAAGCCCGAACCAATCAGCGGATACATCGAGTCTTGTGTTGCCTCCATGCGGCATCCAACTCCAGCAAAGATAAACTGACGCATCTGGTCCACCTAGTGACAACAACAACGATAACGACGACGACGACGACCACAACAACAACAACAACAACAACAACAACTTCTCTTATTGGCCACTGGCTATCGTGAGAATAAAGATTTGAAACAACAACAAACGTATCCAACCTACATCCCATAATCAGAAAAATCAAGAGTATGTACAGTCTGTATCGACTATAGCGTACCCTTTTGATTTCCGTGATTTTTTCACTATAACGAATGCATCACTATATGCGATACGATCGATTTCTTTTCTTTTTTCGATCGACACATGAAAGGCAAGGAAATACTTCCAGCATGGCGTTTTGACAAATGAGCATGCTGCATAGTTGACAGTGCACGCATTTCCATTAAAAAAATTCTGTTATGTACATGCACATGTATCACTATAAAAATAAGCAATGTGAAGAAAGTTAAAAAATAGGGCCTTTGATATTATTGCTACATGTATTTTAAAATTATCACTATAGCCGATAATAATAATAATAGTGATGTGCATGTTTGTTGTCATCATAATATCCGATAATATTGGATATAGTGATATTTTTACTGGATAAAATACGTTTTGCTTTTGATATTTCGTACCAATATCACTGTAGCCGATATATTCTTATATCCGGTCACTCTATATCCGATACAGACTGTAATACCAAAAGTCAACCCCCTAGGCCCTGCTAAGGGGTCTACCAAACGTGAAAACTCACATCGCGATTCATGATGTAAAGTGCTAGTCGTAGTCTAGCGGAGTCTATAATTTTTTTTTTTTTTTTTTTGCGTAGTCTATAATCCTATTCGTAGTGAGATCAGTGAGCTCCATAGAAGAACACGAAAAAAAATGTAGGACTTAGGATACTTAATAGGGTGCGTTATTAAATCCTCTGGGAAAAGTCGTGGGTTTCGCTCACGGGCTGCCCGTTTCAGTTGCCCTTGGTGCAGGGCCGGTTCATACAGGCCCGCGTACAGTCTCGTCTGGGCTGCGCTTGGGGCCAGCAGGTCAAGGCCGAATTACGGAAAGCGGGGAACTTCCAAAATAATTCGGGGGCCGAAACGCACATCGTTTTGAGTACTAACGGTATGAAACCTGTGCCGCCTCCCTAGATGCTACAGCTATCCCATGCACAAATACATGGGCTGGCAATAGCAGTTTCTTATGGGTCCGGCCATAGCAGAACGTTTCATGCTTTGTGCACGACATACTGGATAAACGTGACTTACATGTACTGCTAAACACAGGAAACGTATATTTTCGGCCAAAAAATAATGGTCCGGTCATGGCCTTGCTAGGAACCAGTTCCCCTGGGCATGCAGTACACAATTTATACCGATAGTGTGCTTCCCAACATTTAATCCTCCGAGTGGCACTTCAGCGTACAGTGGAGATTAGATAGAATGACACGGAGCCAGGAGATGAAAATAACAATTCACTTCAAAAATGAGTCACTATCCGATCGGCAACGAAACATGATCAGATTCGAAAGGATGTGCTGGGGGGGGGGGGGCGTTTGATTAGGCAGGTGCGGAACAGGAGCGCTTGGAACACTGCTTTTTGATTATACTGTACTCGAGTCGGTGTACTACACTCAGGACATGTCCTGGCTTCTCCGGCCATTGAACTGAAGGAGCTGGCGCAGTTTGACCTTTGCAATGATGCTTTTGGCGCTATCAAAATACGGATAGGTCTGTATGAGATTCAATGCATGAAGTATTTTAGTTTTAAACACAGAAGGTGGGTGTAAAATTATAATATCACTAAAGATTATTACAGTGACACAGTGATTTGCAATCGATCGAGTTCACAACCAAGTGATCACCATCGTTCGGTGTGCCCAGGGCTGGTTCCAGAAATTGCAGATGTCAACTTTTGATCTGAACAGCATGATCAAGCACATCCTAGGCAACTTGGGCAATAGAAAGAAGTCAAACAGGCAGGCACTGTTGTTGCCATAAGACTCGATGCACAATGTGCAGAAACGCTCACATACTGGGAACGGAACGAGAGAGCTTGGAAGCTCAGGGCCCTACGCTATGCTTTTATGCTTTTTTGCCTAGCTCATCGTACATGTTATAAGAACTGATGGAATTGTCTTTTTCCGTTGATTGGCCACATCACTGTATTGCAAAAACGTTTCAATCGGTTTGAATATTATGAGTTAGGCAAAAGTATTTGCAGAATTTATTGCGGATTGTTATTTCTCTAATAATCATCTACTTTTGTTTTGCTCCTTCTTTAATTTTTATCTCCTTATATTGTAAATCAACAAATTTTGGCCGATGAGAAATAGAAACCTCTCGATTAGAGAGGTTAAGATGCACGTTATTTCCGACGTGACGCGCAGTTTCACGTCAAATTTGAAATCGATCGGTATTTTTGCTCTCACGTGCATCCATTGCTCAATCATGCATCATTTGCCTATATGACAAACGTTGGCCTGCGATTTACTTTGGCCGGTTGGTACCAAGCGGCGAAATCAGCGAAATTAAATCGCCAGCGAACATTAGTTGATTTTAATACAGGAATCGGATTTTCTGGCTTTTTTTTTGTAGTAATAAATGTACATTGACCTGTTGAGCCAATGACGCCGCCGAATGCATGGTTGCCTGTGGAGCAAATTACATAACTTTACAGTCTCCTAAAATACATATCCTGTCCGACGGCAAAAGAGGCTGCAGATTTAGTTTTTCTGCGCGTCGACGGGATGTCTGCGACGCGAAGGTTCAGCTCGCGTTATTTGGCTCGCACGTCAAAAAAATCAACGCGAGTGACCTGCTGCTCACGTCGAAATTTGGACATTACATAACTTTACAGTCTCCTATATAAATACGTATCCTGTTCGACGGCAAAAGAGGCTGCAGATTTAGTTTTTCTGCGCGTCGACGGGATGTCTGTCCTGACGTTTACTGGGACCGGCTTAGACTCTGCCGATCACGGGCGTTCTGGACTCGACGGGATGTCTGTCCTGATGTTTCCTGGGACCGGCTTAGACTCTGCCGATCACGGGCGTTCTGGACTCAACGGGATGTCTGTCCTGACGTTGCCTGGTACCGCCGGACTCTACCGATCACGGGCGTTCTGGAGTCGACGGGATCTCTCTTCCGACGTTTCCTGTGACCGGCACTGAATCGCTCGTTCACGCTTATTTTGGAGACGACGGGATCTCTCTTCCAAAGTATGTTTATGCTGACGCATCCTATCACCTAATCGGCGTCTATTCTAATTTAATTTCCTCCTCGTCTCCCTATTTCTTTCCAAATCCCCCTCAACATCAGGCAGTTGTATGCATAATATGACGAATATTGGTACGGTAGGGGACAGATACAGGAGCCCGCAAATATTGTGGACAGCTGTTATGTACAATCCGGTAGAGCCTTTGTAGTCACAGATACGGGACAGATACGGGACAGATACGGGATAGCGCCAGGCGTGACACAAACAAACAAACAAACAAACACACACACACAAATACCAAACGAGAGAGCTTGGAAGCTCAGGGCCCTACGCTATGCTTTTATGCCTTTTTGCCTAGCTCATCGTACATGTTATAAGAACTGATGGAAATGTCTTTTTCCGTTGATTGGCCACATCACTGTATTGCAAAAACGTTTCAATCGGTTTCAATATTATGAGTTAGGCAAAAGTATTTGCAGAATTTATTGCGGATTGTTATTTCTCTAATAATCATCTACTTTTGGTTTGTTCCTTCTTTTCTTTTTATCTCCTTATACTGTAAATCAACAAATTTTGGCCGATGAGAAATAGAAACCTCTCGATTAGAGAGGTTAAGATGCACGCTATTTCCGACGTGACGCGCAATTTCACGTCAAATTTGAAACCGATCGGTATTTTTGCTCTCTCATGCATACATTGCTCAATCATGCATCATTTGCCTATATGACAAACTTTGGCCTGCGATTTACTTTGGCCGGTTGGTACCAAGCGGCGAAATCAGCGAAATTGATTCGCCAGCGAAAATTAGTTGATTTTAATACAGTAATCGGATTTTCTGGCCTTTTTGTAGTAATACATGTACATTGACCTGTTGAGCCAATGACTTCGCCGAATGCTTGGTTGCCTGTGGAGCACATTACATAACTTTACTGCCTCCTAAAATACGTATCCTGTCCGACGGCAAAAGAGGCTGCAGATTTAGTTTTTCTGCGCGTCGACGGGATGTCTGCGACGCGAAAGTTCAGCTCGCGTTATTTGGCTCGCACATCGAAAAATCAACGCGAGTGACCTGCTGCTCACGTCGAAATTTGGACATTACATAACTTTACAGTCTCCTATAATACGTATCCTGTCCGACGGCAAAAGAGGGTGCAGATTTAGTTTTTCGGCACGTCGACGGGATGTCTGTCCTGACGTTTACTGGGACCGGCGCTGACTCTGCCGATCACGGGCGGTCTGGACTCGACGGGATGTCTGTCCTGACGTTTCCTGGGACCGGCTTAGACTCTGCCGATCACGGGCGTTCTGGACTCAACGGGATGTCTGTCCTGACGTTGCCTGGGACCGGCGGACTCTGCCGATCACGGGCGTTCTGGAGTGGACGGGATCTCTCTTCCGACGTTTCCTGTGACCGGCGCTGAAACGCTCGTTCACGCTTATTTTGGAGACGACGGGATCTCTCTTCCAAAGTATGTTTATGCTGACGCATCCTATCACCTATTCGGCATCTATTCTAATTTAATTTCCTCCTCGTCTCCCTATTTCTTTCCAAATCTCCCTCTACATCAGGGAGTCGTATACATAATACGACGAATATTGGTACGGTACGGGACAGATACAGGAGCCCGCAAATATTGTGGACAGCTGTTATGTACAATCCTGTAGAGCCTTTGTAGTCACAGATACGGGACAGATACGGGATAGCTCCAGCCGTGACACAAACAAACAAACAAACAAACAAACACCAAATTAAAGCTGTGTGGACCCTGGCTAGCGCCAGACGTTACTGAAGTAACGTCTTCTGCATAGCTACGGGAATTAAAGCTGTGTGGACCCTGGCTAGCGCCAGACGTTACTGAAGTAACGTCTTCTGCATAGCTACGGGAATAAAACAACCATAATTGCCGGCACTTCGAGTTTCGCACTACCATTACCGCTGGCTGATGATAGCCTTAGCGTGAAACTCAGAGTCACAGCAAATTACTTATTTCAATATGCTCCTGGTGTGCAATCTTCACTGTACATAGATGTGGATGAACATACCGGAACAACGCCTCACCTCAAGAGTCCATTTAATTGGCCTGCACTTCTTGTCATGCAGCTCAATCAACTCCCGGTCCATGTACACCGGCTGCATGCCACACTTGAGCGCAGTGACCTTGCAGCCAAAGTTGCTGATCGTCACCGTCGATGCGTGGCGCTTGTCGAAGTGAAATCCGTGCAGCTTGGTGCGGCCCGTCTCGTGCTCCGAGGCGCGTTGCAGGCGGGAGGTGACGGCCGGCATCTCCACCGACACCTGGTGCTGAGCTAGGATGTCCATGATGCGACGCGCTGACAGGCTACCGTCGCGCAGGTACGGCAGGAAGCCAAGCAGCTGCTCGGCCTGCTTGGCCCTGCTCTCCGGATAATGACACTGTACCCAGCGGCATACTGCGTTCAGCAAATCCTCCTGCGCATATCGTAATGTTTGGCAAATGACACAAAAATTCACGGAATGACACACACAAACGGTTGACAAAAACACAGTCAATTTCTTTCCATGGGTCAGACTCGGAGTTTTCCGCATCAGCAGGAACACCACAGCCCTCAGGGATCAAAGCACAGATGCAGCTGGGAGGGGAGTAGATCAGACACACCACACAGTGGTCGAAGATAGATATTAAATCCGCACTCGCTGCATCCATGTTTCCCTAGTGGCAGGCCCGATTCCCAATAAACTGCGGGTCGCAGCTCAGTTGGCAAAATCTATCCGCTTCAAATTAAAAAAATAAAATAAAATATTTAAAAAAAATTCGACGGGTTCGCGTACCGAGCAGGTCAAGAACAAGGGGTCGTACAACTCCCTGGTCAAGAACCATCTTCCCGCTTCCGTGGGATGCCACCACCCCATGATCAGGCGTCAGATGCGGCTCCTATACGGTGGCAGGACTTTAAAAAAAAACATGCGTGATATTGGCATAAAGGGATGGTTGCATTCTTTTTAAAGGGAACTATGAAAGTTGGCATAACCCCCGCCCCCATTCCTTTTGAAATTGAACAGTATAAGACTTGTCACGCTTTTCTTGGGCCACTGAATGCCAATGCTAACCAGTAAGTCTGACTGAATGATCAGACATGAAGGGCTAGAGTTGTGCTTGCCGATACGCTAGACTACAGTGCATTCCGATATTCAAAACAAGCCTCATCCGGGCTTCATGTACTGTTGTGCACCCACATACACCCAGACACAGACTAGGACAGGAACAGAGACAAAGACGCATAGATACACAGACATATGCAGAGGTCCACAGACACACATGTAGAGTCACTCATGCGGTCAAGCAGACAGACACATAGATACAGTGACACATAGACACATAGTAGCAGTGACATAGACACATACACATAAAAACAGACAGGCACACGCCAACACAGACATATGCAGAGTCGGACACAGAGTCAGACACAGAGTCAGACACAGACTGACAGACAGACACAGACAGACACAGAGTCAGACACAGACAGACAGACGCACAAACACACACACACGCGCGCGCACATGCACGCACGCACGCACGCACAAGACGCATGCACTGTTGTGGCACATGAAATCCCGACACGGACACTTGCTACACATATAGGGCACATCGCCACGAATGGATTTCAATGATGCAATGTGCGGCACAGCAAAGCCGTACGCATCCTAAACAGGTCCATAGGTCACAGCCTAGGTTCATATAAGGAATATTCTTTAAACATCCAGTGCCCATCCACATTTGGGAGAACGCTTGAACCTTTCAGGTGCAATTTAGACGCTACGTTTGTGATGAGTACGAGTACAACGATAGGGCAATAAAACTTATACGTAACACAATGCAATAAAAGCGCAGGGCTGCATAGCGCAAGGTGCGATCCCTTATATGGAAAGTGTTAGGTTTCACAGGCCACAACTAGTACTGTACTTGTACTTGCTCACTGCCACAAGCTGGTCACATAGGTCACACCAGGAGAAGGCAGAGAGAGATTCAAAGTAATTTTAAGGATGACTCAACACACACAAAAACACACATGCGCACTTGTTCTTGCTCATTGCCATAAACTGGTCACGTGGGTCTCCCCTAAAGAGGCGAGACGGATTCAAAAGGAATCCTAGGAAGATGACTCAATTGGCTATTGAACCGCCCAACGGCTGGCACCCCCTGACTATTGATTATACAAGAGTTAGTCTTGTCCAGGAGCAGTCCATTGGTCAACTGGTATGTGTACTACGAAAAGAAAGTAAAGGCCCTGAAAACAACAAAGGTGGCAGGCACATGTACAACAATACACCTTCAAGCGGCCGAGCCCATTGGCAACAGACCCAACACTATCTAGCAAAAGTGTACCCACTAACCCAACTAGCTGTCACACACACACACACACACACACACAGACACACACACGGAAAAATATGGGGCCAGACGCAGACACACATGCACATACACACACACACACCACCACCACATGCGCACACGCCGAGAATAACACAGACACACACACGTACGAATAAACATGGACACACACACACACACACACACACACACAATAGAGACAGAGAGACACGCACACAAGCAGACTGAAAACACGGCGCGGCACACTTGCTCTCCTACCTCATACATAATGAATATGGTCTGCTGCTGCAATACCACTCGCACGGCATCGTCGGACAGGTGAGTGAATGTGCCGCCCTCGATTATGTCAAGTGCATAGCTGCAGAAGTACTGACAAACGGTAGTAAAGAACGATTGGCAAGTCTGACTCAGAACACAGCTGATATTCAACACATCTACGGCATTGTCCAAGCTCAGGCAATGCTCCACAAAATACACCTCGCACCGCTGCCGCAAGTCCAGCACTTCCCAAGTATCAGCGAAGCGCACTAAATCCAGGACGAGTTGTGCCTGGCTGTCTGCTGTGTAGATGAGCTGCTCAACTCTGCTTGGCACACCCAACTCCGGTACGTCTACTTCACCAGTGTATGCGTAGGTGATGACTATTGCTAGACCATCCAGGCTCAGATCATGCACAGGAACAATGCCTGATGCAGACTCGAGAAATTGTCCATTCAGCAGCCCGTTGAACGGCTTGGATAGGCTAGCCATGATGAGGCGATGCGCAGACATAGAAGAAGGTTTTTGCTCATCCGGCAAGATGAAAGTAACGTCATGAGAGGAAACGTCGAAAAGCAATTGCACCATGCGTTGCTGAAGAGGACTCAGCTTGTCGCTGTCGTCGTCCATTGTGTCTTGCTTCCGTGTTTGGGGAGCTGTGTTTTAGGTGATGGCGACGGAGCTAAGCATTCCCAGTGGTAGCAGCAGCACCAGCAGCTGCACCACCGTTGCTCGTGATGCAGAAACTAACGAAGCACTGGAAATAAGCGACGACTCAAGACATGTTGTTCTCGACTTCGTCTTGCATGCTTTTTCCAAGTGACGAGTTCAGTCAGTGCAAGCAATAGTTCACCGGCATATTCCAATACTCAAACCCCATGTTGTTCAGCACAGTCTAGCCTCCAATCCAGCTGCACGGGAAATGATTCGCCAAGCATACTGTAGAAAGAAACCCCTGCAAAACATTGTACTAAACAGTCTAAAGCCTAGTAAAGGACTGGGGGTGCTGTCAAAATATTCCATGTGTACGAGTCGTAGTCCAAAGCAGGGAGTAGTAAAAACTGTATTTTACTACTCCCTGGTCCAAAGCGTGGGTGACGACACTGATTGGCATTGCTACAGTAACAGAGTACAGTAGCTGTACTGTATACTGCTGCTGTACGACCATCCGAACACGCGAAGGCCAAGCTCAAACGGGAAAGCTACACTACATAAATGTACAAGGCGCTACACGTACACAAGACTTTTAAAGTCATGGTAATACATGTACTAGTTGCGCTAAAAAATAAAAAATAAAATAGTTGCGCGCGCTGCATGCACTCGTACGATCGTTGACTATGCGTATACGCTGTTGACTCGTACGATCGTGGAAAAGCCTGAAAAGGGTGCACGACATCCAGGATAAGGAATACGTGAGTTGTAGAGAGTCCATTTTGACTCCCCACCTGACATAACAGGATCAAATGAATGTTTGTGCAATTCGATTTACCAATGATCATGACTGTATTTTTCTGTATTTTTCTGCATTTATACTAGATTAATATCAGGCCGGGAGTCGTAAAATACGTAATTTACGACTCCCTGATTTATCAAGTACATGATTATGTACATGTACAATGACATAATTATTATGTAGTCAGTACGAGTCTAGTAGGCTTGATTGCCTTGAAAGTGATGATGTCAAAAACGGCCTGGGAGTAGTAAGTTGACATCAGATTTCTATTTTGGATCCACTACGGTATAAGGACTTAGGTGTGACTTTACTGCCTCAGTATGTGGGTGCATAGCAACCCACTCATGTCGTATGCAGGTGCGACTTTTACTTCGCCACCATGTACCAGTTGTCACCCCGCCCCTACTACAAGTAGCCAAATCAGTCAGTTTCACTGGCTACATCAGTCATCACCTTGCTGTGAGCAAGAGTACGTAAGGCCCTAACTATAAGGGTTATGATTGTACTCTTGCTGTGAGTATTAAAGACCGCTTGAAATGTGCTTGGATCCAGGCAGGGAGTAGTACAATACTACCAAGAGTACATAAGGGTTATGTACTCTTGATACTACTCCCTGCTTGGATCCATACAAAAACTGGATCCAGGTGGATCCAGTTTTTGAATTTTTTCAAATTGTTGCTATTATTATTATTTATTATCAAATTTTTGATAGGGCAATCCCCACAGGCCTATGCTGTTGCTATGCTGTGACGTAGCACTTTCAAGCCCATGTACATGATGTAGAATAGATACACTGTTAGATTGACAGCATGACGTAACAAGGTGGAGGACACTGTGTTCGGAAACAGTGACCTCACTACAACCTTCCGCGGTTGGCAGAGCCCCGGTCCCTGCGGACCATTTGAACCATAATATGGGTATCGCACCCGGTTCTGACCCTCATTATGCTAGGGAGAGCGAAGAAAACAAGACGACATCAGGAGTAGTCTCCCAACCCCCCTAGTAGCATAATGAGGGTCAGAACCGGGTGCGATACCCATAATTATGGTTCAAATGGTCCGCAGGGACAGGGGCTCTGCCAACCGTGGAAGGTTGTAGTAAGGTCACTGTTTCCGAACACAGTGTCCTCCACCTTGTTTCATGCTGTCAATCTAACAATTGCGTGAACTATAACAAGGTTGATCTACATGTAATACTGGTTTAACCAGTGTTAGGTATCATGTAGATACATGTGTACTTGTCCAGAGGAGCTAAAAAAAGACGCCAACCACACGATCACCTCAGCTCAGTTGCACCTGATCTGGGTGAAACTGTGACCAACCAATGGATCATGGGCATAGGATATTGCTTGCATAGCACCAAGAGTACATAACCAGGTTATGTACTCTTGATAGCTGACTGACCAGGGCGCCCTACACAATGTCATACACAATAATCATAGTAGAAATATGTGTGTACATGTACATGTTGTTGTTGTTGTTTGGCTTTATTTACATGTACATGTATGTGTAGGGCTCCTGGCCCGGCAGTTGGGAGGGCCCGAATATATATTTATATTTTAATATTACAACATCTCAAGACTCGGTGGAAACACCGGCCAATGTTAAGAGAGTGGGTGATTGCCAACCACGGCGATAAATAAAAGTAAGGGGAGGGAAAAAGAAAGAGTAGCAAAATGAACAGCAACAACAACTCCGTAAAAAAAGATAATGTCAAATAAAAACAGTGAAAAACACAGAGACGCAAATCAAAATATTGGGCGAAGGTAGGCTAAATAAAAATGAAGCTTGCAAGAAAGTGGGAGGTAGGAGCAGTGGGGGGAGAGAATTCCTAAGGATTTACTTGATTTTTTACAGATATATTCGATTTTTGGGTACCCAAGAGAGTGCAGAGTCAATCACAATGCCAAGGTGTTTGTGAGAAGGCACTCAATTGGATTTGGAAAGTTGGCATGGATGAGGGTTGTGAATATGCTTGCGCATATTTTCGCATATTTTGGTCCTTTTGACACAAGGTCGCATAAAGTATAAAATCTAGCACATTGTACCAAATGTAGCATATTTTGCTACAAGGAGCAAATAATTCGCATAATTATAGGGCAGATTGCAGAAATGGACAAGGAAACTTACCACAGCACGCTCGGTCAGGGAACACTTCCAAACTTAGCCCGGAAGGAAAAATGGTCATCCAAACACGGGGCGAAAATTTGACCCGAGTAGCCCTTTCCCAAAGGTGCTCTTTTAATTCATAGACATCTGTGGATTTGATTTTTGCCATTTTCGTTCACAAAAATCAAATCCACAGATGTCTATGAAGCTGCAAGAACATTGTCTGTGCACAAATCATCTGCTGACAGTTACCTATCAAATGCCGTCCTCAGCCGCTGTGCAGACATCCTGTGTGTACCTCTGGCTAAACTATTCAACTACAGTCTTGAGCAAGGCGAGTTCCCTTCCGCTTGGAAGATGGCCACGATTATCCCAGAAAGGTTGCCCAACTCACCCTACGAACTACCGCCCAATATCCCTCCTCCCCTGTATAGCAAAACTCTTTGAAAAAATAGTAGCGAAACAACTCCAGGCTTACCTAACAATAAAACAGAAGATAATATTATGCAGTCAACAATACGCATACGTGAAGGAGAAGTCTGCGACAGACCAGCTTATTATACTTACCCAGCAAATGGCCGACTACATTGATGAGCGTCTGAACTTCGACCTGGTCTCCCTAGATTTCTGCAAGGCATTTGACAGAGTAAGCCACTCAACTCTCCTCCGTCAAGTCAGCAAATTCTCGGACCATAAAGTCACTGCCTGGACTAAGAGTTATTTGCAGGATCGAAGCATAGCCGTGAAGATTGAGTCATGCATGTCAGTGCCCAAAGTCACCAACTGTGGTGTTCCCCAGGGATCGCATCTGTCTCCTCTACTGTTCGTGATCTACATTAATGACCTACCAGAAGCCATACATCATTCGCACACCTTCTTGTTTGCGGATGATGTCACTCTACTTTTGCCGTACAAAGGCTCTCTGTCAAGTCCTGGTATCCAAGCGGACATTCATGCATGTCAAAGCTGGGCGAGGGAAAGAGGCGGAGAGTTTTCGCCCTCAAAAATTTCTGTTTTAAGCTTCCGTTATAAGCCAGCGGCAGCATCATCACCGGCACCAACATCTGCCACCTACACTATGGGGGGTCTACCTCTTCCCAGTATTGACATCCTCAAACATCTGGGAGTTCGCTTCAGTGCAGACCTAAACTTCCGTCAACACTACCTTGACATCAGTCGCAAATTCAAGCAGAGAGTAAGCCTACTTTGTCACATGGCACATCGTCTTACACCGCAGGCCATGATGCTCCTCTACAAGTGCTATGTTAGACCTGTGATTGAGTATAGCGTCGTAGTGTGGTCCTTTCGTCTTCGTTCAAGCGACTTGACTGAGCTGGATAGAGTCCAGGCCAGGTTTGCAAGATCCTACCTTAGGAAACGCAAAATCCAAATCGACTTTAATACACCCAAGCAGGATCTTAATAAAAAAAGCTAACATTGAATCCCTTCTTTACCGCAGGCAGTTTTTAAGCTTGGTTACCATGCACAAATTTATTTTCAAGTATCGACGTTGCCTAGCTTCATTCCATTTCAATATCACGCAGAGTGCGAGACGCCCTAACAAAATTATTCTCCCTAAAGCAAAGACCACATCAAAATCGTTGTTTCTCTTCCAAACCGCCCTCTTATGGAACTGCCTCCCACCAAGACTAACTGCAGAACCATCCATTATTGTTTTCAAGAATGAGCTTCGCAAACTCACTTGCAAACATAGTGCTTCGCTCTCCGGTATGCCTACGCCATGTACATTATGGCAATAAAAACTGCTTTATGGCAGTTTTCTAAAAAAAGTTATTGTGTTCTAGTCCATGGACCCCGTCTAAAAAGTAAGAAATTACCGAAATGTGATAGCTGAAAATTAAAATTTCACACAAAACCTCACAATAATCACAACACTTGAAATGCTGCTTTCAACTTTAACTTGTACTGCACCAACAATTGGCAACATGCATGCATAGGAGAAAGGATCACGAGGGGAAAAGGTCTTCAACATGTAGCTTTTAATTCTGTGTGTGATTATTGTGAGGTTTTGTGTGAAATTTTAATTTTCAGCTATCACATTTCGGTAATTTCTTACTTTTTAGACGGGGTCCATGGACTAGAACACAATAACTTTTTTTAGAAAACTGCCATAAAGCAGTTTTTATTGCCATAATTTCTTTTGTTTTTTCTGTCACCAATCAATGGAATGCCGTACATCAAGAGTACATGTACTCTTGCCTACATGTATATCAATATGTAAATGATGGCCTTCACATCATATCAAGAGGTTTATGTACTCTTGATCATATCAATACCGTATTATACGCATTGATATGCAAGCCTTTTCTTGCAGAAAATGGCACTAGCATTATGCATGTTCTGTGGGGGAACATGTGAGTAGTGGTGGTTATACTTTTTTAGACGCAGGTTGTTGTTGTTGTTGTTGTTTCTTTATTTTACTTCACCATATGAACAGGCAAGACTGCCTTCTCACCGGGGCTATTGGCCCACGGCTCTCACAATATGATGAAAACAGGTCATTCTGTGCATGTTGCTGTTGCAGAATTTCATGACTCTGTCATAAATTTGTCTTGCCTTTCAGATATTTCAGATTTCCCCACCCTCTATCAGATTTATTTGAGAAATGTAGCCATGCACCAGGTGCGTGTCGCAGATGTTTTTGTTGATTCTGTTTATAATGGTTTATAATCATGGGTTATCGTGATAAGGTCATCCAGCATCATATTGCACTGAAATCGTTATCCTGTTGATGTCAATACAACTTTTGGAAGTAGTTCAATGACTTCAAACTGTTAGTCCCCGATTTTCTGAAACAACACAGCAAAGGAGGAACAATAAACATGTATTAAAATGTAAACAAATACATTGTTGAGTCCGACACCTCGTTCAACTACACTGATCCTGAGGATAAAAGGGTCAAGGCTATGGTTGGAGGTACTGATACTGAGAGATAAACAAGGCACTCCATGATAATAAAAGCTTACACATCTTTTGGTGAGTATGAATGATATCCAGTTGAACCTCTTTAGGACGAACACCAAGGGACCAATGGTATTTATGCTGTGAGTTTGTCTTAACCTATTTATAACCAGTGAATACAATTATTTCTCAAATAGACACACGAATAGATTTCTTCAACAGCGAAAGATTCTAAGCCACACCGACTCATTGACTCGTCTCGTATGAAACAAAAGAGTCACTAGAGAGGTTCTGCAAAACGAAAATGCGTACAAACTTTCGCTCTACATCATGAAGTGCGAAACTTCGCACGAACTTTCGCAACTGTGGAAGCGAAACTTGCAGGGAACGCGAAATGAACTGTCGTAGGAAATTTCGTGAGATCGGGTCATGGCGTACGTGCACTTGGCCCGCACAAACTATGAAAATGTGCAGAACGCAAAGTTCGTGCAAAAATTCGTACACACTTTCGCAAGGACTGTGGCGAAACTTCGTTCGAATTTTCGTTTTGCAGAACCTCTCTACTGAACCTTTCTTTAGCAACATGACGGCAACTGAAACAGCAACAGAGAAAGTACGATACATGTACTGCAAATTCTTGCAAGTACTACAGGTACTACAAACAGATTGCAGATCGTAATTCTTGCTTTGGCGGCACGAAACTTTATTTGGGGCAGTGCAATCTCGGCGGTACTCACAAATCAAACAGCCCAGACTCGAGAAAACAAATTCCAATCCTACAAGTGCGAGATTTTCATGAGACGAGACTGCACCCATTGGCTTGTTTCGTATGAAGCAAACAAGTTACTGAACCTCTCCACAATGGAGATTTTCCCTGATATGCGAATTTATTTGGCAAACTCGGTCAATGAGTCCTTGAACCTTTCCCTCCAGATTGGGAACTGCCAACGATAGTATGCCACTGACCAGTGCCTTACTTGTAACGTACTAAATACTGAACCTCTCCACAATGGAGATTTCCCTGATATGCGAATTTATTTGGCAAACTCGGTCAATGAGTCCTTGAACCTTTCCCTCCAGATTGGGAACTGCCAACGATAGTATGCCACTGACCAGTGCCTTACTTGTAACGTACTAATGTGCAATGAATATGAGTATTTCGACAACACATCTAACATAAGCCTTACCGTCAAGAAGGTGAACTCGCGTTCTTCGCACACTGTAGGCAAGGGCAAAGAGATAAAAATCGATCTAAATCCGAATAAAATCAGCACACGTTTCCGTAAATGAAAGGGTGAGCATAAGCAAATGAATCGAAGGAAAGTGGTCAACTCAGAGATCACCTAGCACCTGTCATTGAGTATTCCGTAAAAGGAGGCCTCGGCAGCGGAAAAGCTAAATTTAGAAAGGAGATCCTGTCAGCTTTTCCATTATTTATTGCATTCCGCCCAAAATCAGCACACTTTTCGTAAATGAAAGAGTCAACACAAGCAAATGAATCAAAGGGAACTGGTCAACTCACCTGTCATTGAGTAATATTCCGCGAAAGGAGGTCTCAGCAGCGCCGAAACGAAATAAGTCAGGCCAGGAGACGAAATATCCGAAACAGCTCATGCAAGAAGCAGTTCCAAAGAAGGAAGTTCCTCGTGCATGCACATCCGAAAAGGCAACAACAAAAAGTCTACAATGCACACGCATGCGGCCAGCCGGCCGCGCGATGGTACGAGGAGCCATGGAGTAGCTCCCTGGTCCAGGACCAGGTACCGAGCATCTTACGTAGAAACTTACGTAGCTACGTAGACAACGTGTCTGAATAGCGGTGTCGTTAGGTAGCGCCATGTGAACATAGAAAAGCTGACAGGATCGCTTTTCTAAATAACCCCCCCCCCCCCCCCCCCGTGTGCTCCCCAACGCATTCACCATGTTCACGCTGCACAACTTTTCACTATGTACTTTCACTTTAGCTCATACGTGTACATGTACATCCTTCAAAGCGGTGAACCCCTTGATAGGCGACAAGCCTCTGGGTCATCCTAATAAAGATATTATTATTATTATTATTATTAATTCGCACTTAGTGCTTTTCGGGTAGTAGTAGTAGTAGTAGAATTTATTATTTTGATAGGGAAGGCCCTACAGACGTTGCTGTCTTGTTACAGGGAACCCTAAGTGCTCTTTACAGAGCGAAACAAAAACGGATAGATGCTCAACCTGTCGGGTCCCTCAAAATATGCTGAAAAGTGCTCTTTTTTCAGTGAAAACAGGCAAAAAGTGCTCTTTTTTCAGTGAAGCAAAGCCATGATACATGTTCAGATATGAACCCAAGCTGAGAAATGAATACGCACTCTTCCATTAAATTAATGGGTCCACGAAAGGCAAAACAGGAAGTAAAGTTCAAAAACCCACATTTTACAGCATTGTGTACAACGGGTACAAGCTTCACCAACTTGTTGCCCCCCAAAACAGCGGCGTGCCAAGACCCATTGAGCACTCGGAAACTGTGATCGCATGCATGAGCAAACAGATTTTAGCACTTTTTCAGCTAAAAAGCTAAAAAGGGGCGATATTCACCAAAAAACGCAATAAAGGGCGAAAGAAACGGGCTTTTCCAAAAAGGGCCAAAAAGGGCGAAAAAAGGGAGAGCACCTTTGGGAAAGGGCTATTCAACAGTACACATACATGTACATGTATCATCCTTTTTTTACTCACCTCCCACCGCTTAGGAACTGCATCTGTGCCTTGATCCTAGTCCTAGATGAGGGTGGTGGCGTTCCTGCGGATCATGGCAGTGGAAAACTCGGCCTCCTGTCCATTTTTTTTTACGGGCCGAGGGCCCGGTCCCAATGTGCCCGGGTTAGGGGAGCTCCGGAGTTCTTCTGTACATGATTGCACTAGTCAGTGCCACTCATGTAGGCCGGTAGGCTCCGGCGGATTATGCTCGCGAAATCATGGTGCTTCCATGGATTCTCGCATTATGCTCCCAAAATCCTCATAATAATGCTTTGGCACGCGGGGATACATGTACATGTACATGATTCACCTTGTTGTACTTATGCGGAGCCTCAAAGTTCGGGAAATAATTAATTGTGCGCTTTTCGTGCTTGCAAGTGGCCAGAAGTACATGTACATGTACAACAAAACACATATACACGAGTATCCACAAGGTGTCCATGCACCAAGAGAGAAAGTGAATATTGAGTCCGTTCCGGTTTGCAACCTGTGTCCTATTTGAAACCCTCGCCTCTACAGACTAGACTACACTACACTCTACAGACGTACTGCAACTAAGTGCAAGCACTCTCCCCGCGCTTGATCCCCTGCCCTGCATGCAGCATATGCGCATGCATGCAGTCGCCGGCAGGGCGCAGCTCATGACTGGTAGATCTAGAATTCTAGTGTTGTGCTGCAGCTGGGGCCTGGGCCCAGTGCGGTGACAGTGATCTGGTGATCACCAAAATGATCATCTTTCCTGAGTAAACACTGCAGGCTTCACACTGCACTGTTCACAGCCTTCAGCTTCACGACCGGTCGACCGTCACTAATCAGTAGAACTGCAGCTGCGCGCTGCACCTCCGAGTCCGCTGCCGCGCGCTGGCAGTCGCTTCATCCAGAGGACGTGTTTGAGCGAAGTAAACATTATTATTCCATAGCTCCACTGTACATGTAGTCTAGATCAGTAGATGCTCTAGCTGCCAAGCGAACGCGTATTTATTTTGCTTGGATTGGGTAAGCTGCTTTGCAATTTCTCATCTGGCCTTACTGCCCTTAGTTCAAGGCTTACTCTGCAGTCTCTGGATATGGCTGACGAAATGAATCCTGATACGCCTCCGCCGATGCGGACCCGTAGTGTCAGGTGAGTACATAGCCTAGGGATAGACTCCGTTGATACACGCACACGCCTGTTTTCTGTACTTCCTATCAATATTGTTGGCTGCCATATCATGTATTTTGTTGGCGGTGAGTGCAGTGGAGTCCGCGGCAAGCTTTTACTTGTACGGATGTCGTGTCACGAGTCGACACACAGCAAAACGTCGGGCCTGACCAAGTCCTAGTACAGCAGTCCTGCAATTACCCGAGTGGCAGTTTGTAGGAGGCATCGGCAGGAGTACAGTACATGCTTTCTCACCAGGGTAACGCCGACGGGATAGAGAGATAGTGCAGTGGGGAAGAAACAAACTGGGGCTTCGACGACTGGACGAGGTTCAGACTGTCAGCACACCGCACACACTACACGTACCGCAACGCAGTACTGCTAGTACTAGTTGCTGCCCGTCGTTCGGCTCAACCATGTCAACTATAGGCTGAATGCGAGGCTCCTGAAACGCTACAGCTGGGCAATCATTTCATCCTACTGGGGCGAAGTTCTTCATTTTCTCCAGATATGGCCCGGAATCTTACCCATAATTAAATTAAATACCCGCTCATCATCAATATTGAAAATTTCTTATCCCACAATGCTGTAAAACGTAAACACTGCTTACTAGTATCATGCCCCCCCCCCTTCCGAAGTACTAGTGTCGCCTAGCATGCTAATGTGAACACTTGCTTGTGTGCACTCAGTGCGGAGGGAGAGAGTCTATATACAATGCTGGACGTAGCACAAGACGCAACGCAGAGCGACATTTCTAAAGCTTATCGGAAAGTAAGTACACGTACAGTGAGCTGTTACTCAGTTCACGTAGCCTGATGTAGACCCGTGCATGCTGCAATGCTGTGTGACGAGAGTGCCACCGCATTCAGTGGAGGTACTACAGTGAAAGCAAGTGAAATCCAACCCCATGATTACAAAAGAGCGGCATTCACTGCCCCGCACTATTGTTGGCAGTGCTGGGGTTGTGCAGCCCCTGTAGCTGTTGTATCAATGGGGTTGGATTTCACTTGCCATCACTGTGTTTTGTATAAGCTCACCGCCAGGACACGCTGTCCGAGGTGTGCGCAGCTGCTGCACGTCTATAGTATGACCGGATATTGGGCGCACGGCCATGTTGGTTGCAGCTACAAGTGCCGCCAGTAGGTTTGTGCTTGGTTGGTGTGATTCCAATCACCAGTCTTGCATTCAAAGTTGTGACCCTTTTTGGATTTGGATGCTGGCCAATGCCCAGTGGACATGCTCCGTCAAAGCACAACACATTTAGTAAGCATGTCCAGCTGTGCATACTGATAGTATCCATATAAACAGACTACCATTCTACATAATCGTGCACCGTTCTGGCCAGAGAAATCCAACCTTATTATCAATAAAGTAGTGCTGCACTCAAGTGCATCGAGTGGTGTACGTGGTGCTACGGCTGCGTAGCCTCAGCACTATTTTATTCATGAGGTTCCGATTTCTTTAGGTGGACATAGTACTCAGCATACAACATGATGTGTATGAGGTGATACTAACTTCTAGGGATGGATGTGTGGTTCTCTTTTCAGCTTGCATTGAAACACCACCCGGACAAGAATCCTGACAATGTAGACTTTGCCAATACGAAAGTAAGTGCTTGCTTGCAGAACAATGTCGCATTCAGTCTCTTTTGTTTGTTTCCAATCATGTGTTCACAGTATAAATGTGTTGAAGCCGTATGTAATCCCTGCATTCCAGTGGTTCATACGGCAGCAGCGAGGAATGTGTGCGGGTATCCGTTGCACTGGACCTTGTTAGCTGCACGTCCAGAGTCAAGGCCGTGACATGGCTTGTTGATGCTGTTGCAGATCAAGGAGCTGAACGATGCATATGCGGTACTGAAGGACCCGACCAAGAGGAAAATCTATGACCACTGGGGATCATACGGATTGGAAGCGGCCAAGAAGTTCGGAGATGATGTAAGTGAACCAATGTTAAAGTTTCAGATTCAATGATCAAACATGTAATGTTGATCATGGACGGACGTTTGACTTAAGTGCACTACTAGTATACCGAGACACAAAAAGTTAGTGATAGCCCGATGTATATGATGTGTGCGTGTGTGTTGTCCTACCAGTGTTGTTATGACCGTTCGAGTGGCAACCTCTTGCTGTATGCTATCTTGTGTGTGTGTGTGTGTGTGTGTGTGTGTGTGTGTGCGCGCGCGTGTGTGTGTGTGTGCGTGTGCAGTTCGTCTTATCCACGATCAAGATGGATAACTGGTGCATGAAGGTAAGCCAGCTGTGGATGTATGCATGCTTAATGACTAGCTGATGGCAAATCAACACCGGCACAGTATGCATGCGAATGTAAAAATTGCACACAGCTATCTGTACTACAGGACTATTCCTTACAGATGCGGTATGTCATAAGATTAGCTGAGACTCTCTGGCCCTAAATTCCTTGGTTACAGTGTAGCCAGGCGATGGGAAAAGTCAGTTCATCCAAGGTATTCACAACGCGTGCAGGCCCGCCAGAACCGGTTGGTTAGGTCATTGCCGGACCAACTTTTGGCCACCAGCACTTGCTTACTGCTAAGAAGGTCATGTGTATCTGCCATATCATACCCAAAGTATGCAAGGCTATGGTATGGCCGGACTAAGCAAAAACTGCGTCTGACTATCCTGACATGTACCTTGGAACATTCTCACAAAGGATTCTTACTGCCTGGCTAATCTTAGAACTGTAGCCTCTTTACTAGTATACGTATTTCTTGTTATTGCGCTACACAGGCTCTCGTGGGATTCTGCTGCATCATCACTGGATGCTGCTGCTGCTGTTGCCTGTGCTGCTGCTGCGGCCAGTGCTGCCAAGGAAAGGCGGGAGAGGGTGATGGCGAGGGCGCGGATATCCCAATGGAGGTGTTCCAGGAAGGAGATGGACAAAATGGTAGCACTCCTGATGACCATGTCGTAACTTCAGAACCGGTTTGAGCAACTCACAAAGCTTATTCCCGGTATGCTTGAGGTCCGTTCCAGCTAGCACCACGCTCCGTTCCCGATGGCTGATGTGAAGTTGCCAGCCGGAAACTGTCCAAGCTTGTTGATCATTTGCTGTCACAATCTGTCGGATGTCAGTTGCCCTAGTACAAAGCTCGACAAAGTCCTACAGCGGCTTGTCCTCTGGCCTTTTCAACCAATTCTCCTGCGCCCTGTTCCATCAACCCAGCCAGACAGGGTGAAATGGCGGGCAACTGTGACAACAGAGCCTTCAACTTGATAATTATAGCCATCATTTGACAGAGGCTAACTTCCTAGGATACTTGCACCAATTTTGTGTTTTACACTTTCCATTGACCAGCAAACCCTTTAGACTCACATCACATGACACTGCGATCATCCCAGCAGACCCAGCTCAGGCCCATGGCAAGGAATCAGAATGTTTCCTGGTTGGCCTGGTACACGTCAACCTGTACCTTCCTGGAAACTGCTTCTATAACAGGCAGCTCGAGTAGCTGTCACTCCAGTGCAGCGTTCCTGTTGCTCTGATCGAGAATTGGACAGCACACAAGGTTCACTTTGCACCGCCGTGTGAATAGTCAGTCATTCAGGTTTTTAAATACGTTCATTGTTCCCTTGAAGAAACATAAGCCGTTTCACCTTGACAACAAATATGCTACTGCACTAGAACATAAAGCTTTCTCTCTTATCCATCTATACTATTTTATTTGAATGCCTCGCACATGTTTGTTATTTGGTTACATACACAGTATCAAGGAAACTTTGAGCCGTTTTTTAAAGAATTTTAGAAAAAATAATTATAGTATTTTGGGAAAAAAAGAAAAATAGTGAATTGTCAATTTAAATTCTGCATCGGAAATAGGCCCAATGTAGGAGCTAGCAACCAAAAATCGAATTACAGATGCACGCTTTACATGGTCATTCTGTTACAAGCCTGTTGTCGAGTCAGCTCCTCTGTGTGAGCCATGGTCCTGGGGGGTGACCGGATCACATCAGGCGAGGCTGTTGGGCTTGATATTCTCACCATCCCAGAAGTCCTCGACCGTCTGGTTGGCCTTGTAGCCAAAGCGCCCAAACAGCAGGCGAGCGTTACGGTCCAGAGCATCGATGGCCGCCATGTCTCCCTCTTCCAAGTGGATGTCCTTGGCGGCCAGGTTCTGAGCTATGCGTTCTGCGTGTACGGACTTGACGAGCAGTGGAACTCCACTCTGGTACTGCCAGGCGATGGCCACCTGCGCAAAGCAACACAGCGACGATCATCAGTATTCCACGTTGATAAGTTAGTTAAACTTAGTTTCCCTCAAGTTGCTTGAGTATAGAATAATATCATTATCTTTCTCCCCCCCCCCCCCCCCTGCGAGCACGATAATCTAAGTGAACGCTATCTTGGGGTTACAACACGGGAACAGAAACCTGTACTGTACCGTCTGGTTAGGACACACTCAGGCGCCAGAAGATATTTCTCTCGGTGAAAAGTTAATTACACAAACACTCCGATCAGGAATATACCTTGTGTGTAAGCAGAGATGTCCAAATTTCGTAAATTTTGAAAAGGTGCATTATGTCAGTAGTAGACTCAGTACAAACACACGCACCCCCCCCCCCCCCCCACACACACATTTACTCACACGCACACAGACTTCTCACTGACCTGGGCAACTGAGCAGCTGTGCTTGGCAGCAATCTCCTTCAGTGCTGGGTCGGCCATCACAAGCGGTGCATTGGCCTCGCGATTACGCGGCGGTCTCTCCGGTGCACCGAGCGGGGAATAGGATTGGAACTGGATGCCTGCGTAAAATACCGCAGAATGGTTACGATCGCTTGTGTGGTTGAGAGGACTAAAAGGAAGTAGTGAACCTGTGCCCTGTTGTTCCACTATCCGACTGTATAATATCTCGTTACCTCGGTGGACTGTTAGTAAATACCTCGTACGAGAACTTATTCGTCCTTTCTTCTTCTCAATAGTACAAGTACACCTGTACTGTGCTGTATTCACTAATACGCAGTATTGTAACAAGTAGCCGATATAATAATTTAATATTGGATATGCTGACACTTGCTGGCATTCAGTGCATTGCAGCAGAGCCCACGTCACGGAATGTGCACGGGCATGGCAATAAAAAGGAATGTAGGAATGAAGGAAGGGTTTACACTCAAATGGATGTGTTTAAAAAGGCCACCACAGCTGTGGACTTCCATAGCTCCACCCCCCCCCCTCTCTCTCAAAGTTATGAGCTGTGATTTCCAGGTTTGAACTTCCCTAAACAAATCTAGATTGAATCTGAAGATTGGTGACGGTAAAATTACCTGATTTCTTGCAGAATTCCTTCATCTTTCGCTGTTGAAAGTATGGGTGGCACTCGACTGCATGAATAAAAGGAAGCAGAAAGTAAGGAGCAAGTAATGACAAGGTCCGCCGCCCACATTGCTGCACATACTGTAAAAGCAGAAATTTTCGGTAACTTCGGCGCCAACAATTTTTACCGAAAATAAACGCAACGAAAATTTCGGTAGAACCGGTACTGTATACATATAGTATTAGTACGGTTACCTGGAAACCGGGTTTTACCGAAAATTTCCCTCCACCGAACCGCCAATTTTGGAGAATACCGAAAATATTACACCATCGAATATTTCTGCTTTTACAGTATTGTACTTTGACACCTTATTTGAGTTATCCGTGCTGTATACAGACACACATGCAGTATCAGGCCAGCAAGGCATTCACACACATACACACTCATGGCCAGACACACACAAACGCGAGCAAGCACATACACACACACACACACACACACGCGCGCGCGCGCGCACAAATCTCACCCTCCTATTACACCGACTCTTAGACACAACCTGAGCCATCTACCTGACAGTGTATCTGCACTGGTTCTCCTCTATCTTCAATGATCTTCGCTACTACACATGCACAAAAACACATCCTAAATCTTCAAGAAATCTTCTGTGTTAGCGCGTTCTCTTCCTCACTGTCTTCTATCTCTTGTTCGTCGCAAGTTGCACAATTTCTACTCACCTCTCTGAGTTTTTTTCGCTCCATTTTTCTTTCTTTTGTATTCCTATTTTCTTTAACCATCCTTCATATCTAGTATGGTGCACCCGGCCAGCCAGCAATGATAGTCGGATTTCCCCCATCAAAGCCGTTCTTCTGCATTCACTGTACAGGCTACTCTCGATAAGCCGCGAACCCGATCCTGGTCAGACCAAAATGTGTGGCTTATATACAAAATACAAAAGTACATACTGTTCAGATTTCAAAAGCGCACGACTTATCGTGAGTGCGCAACTTAAAAGTATGCTACATATCGTTAGTAAACATGAAGGTTTGTGGTTTTCGTAAAGAACAAACCCCACGCACACATGTACTTTACCTTGATGAACGGCTGGCTTTGTTTTGATGTCCTCAAGGAAGTTGAACAGCTTTCGCTCCGTGAAGTTTGACACGCCAATGGCGCGTACCAGGCCACGCTCTACAAGCTTCTCCATCTCCTACAAAAGGAACGATGCATGCATCGCAACGACACAATCACAACATAACCAATGTTGTGTTGCTAGTGTACGTGTACGGTGATAATGGGGGCACTGAATAAGAAATAGAAGCACCCACAGTGGGGTGATATTCACCCAAACGCTTACGTGCTTTCCAGGCCGTAGAAAAAAAAAGAGAACTAAACGACTGGGCCTGTCCGGGATTTGAACCCGGGACCTCTCGCACCCAAAGCGAGAATCATACCCCTAGACCAACAGGCCACTCCACGGTCTTGCGTATGTAGCGACCTCACCTCCCGAGTATTACGTCATTCTACATACGCATGCGCAAGAAATAAAATCATTCTCTTTGGTCACAACTTCTTCGTTGTCCGGTTGGCCAAAGTAGCCGTCGTCTAGGGCCCGACGTAAAACCCTAAATTGGTGACCCCTGACGCTGCGCTCTTCGGAGTTTTGAGCATGCCATCCCTGAGCTCGGCCCGCCGCAGTTTCCTGCTCGCCTCAACTCTCGGGATCCCGTCAATCGCCGGCTGTTGACGTAAAACTTGAGCCTCACCACCACTCGTCACTGGATCCGCCTCGGAGCTGCTGTGGCCCCTGCCACCCTCCCGGCCCACCTGGATACCCCGCTATCCTGCCACGGCACATCGTCCAGTCGTCTTCGTCCTGGCCTGAAGCTGGAAATTGGCCACCTCCACCCGTCGTACCAGCTCACTCACTGTGCACGCACGCAGGCACACGCCCGGCACCGGACCCCATGGAGCTGCGCTCGCCTCCATCTGTCCCCGCCTCAGTCGGCACGCCTCGCCCCAGTGCAGCGCTCCTGCTGGTATCCCGCCAAGCCTGCAACATGCAGCCGCCTCTGACACGATAACACTCCTCTGTCACGCGTACATTTCCTCTTTTCTTTCTTTCTGCCTCTGACATGCTCTCCACCTCTGTCACGTTAACACACCTCTGACATGTTAACCCGCCTCTGTCATGCATCTCTCTCTCTTTCCTGCTTTTCTGATTTTTGTTTCGGCATTTGTGCCACGTTGTTTAACAAATTTCACGCACGCAGCGCTCTCGCCTGTACATATGTATCATATTATTATATTTTTGCCTTTCCGCCTTGTACATGCTGCGCTTTCCTTTCTCTTCTCTTTCTTGTTTCTTGTTTATCGTGCTTCGCTCCTCCCGACCTCACCACTGGCGGGGGAGTACTGTAGCGACCTCACCTCCCGAGTATTACGTCATTCTACATACGCATGCGCAAGAAATAAAATCATTCTCTTTGGTCACAACTTCTTCGTTGTCCGGTTGGCCAAAGTAGCCGTCGTCTAGGGCCCGACGTAAAACCCTAAACGTATTCTGCTACAAGTCCTCTATTTCACGGTAGAGAATAAGTATACATGCCGTCTCTGCACCCCTTGTTCTCCCTGTCAAACCAGTGGCAGTAGGATGCAAACTTGAGCCCAAGGCACACCAACCGGCCTCTAGTAAAGCCCAACTGCCAGATATGCAAGTGTCACAAGGTGCCCCTCCTCGTATCGTATCAAGTTCCCGGCTATGTAACACTGATGTGATTCTCAGTGTCCATGGCTGGAGATGATGTGTCCGTGCAGTGGTAGGTGAGATAAAGGGAAATCTTCGAACAAGTACATCTTAAAACATTTCCACTCAGGCATTCGAAACAAGGACAGTTGAAACAAAACATGAAATAATCGGTGCGCTGCTAAAAATGCATGAGAAAGCAGTTACCGTAAAAGTCCGTAAATAAGGACGTTTAGCAATGCGAAAATTCGAACTTTTTGTGGTGGTGATATTTCGCGAAAATCTATTTCGAAAAAGAAAACTTGTGAGGTTTAGCAATGCGAAATGACTTTTTCTCGAAGTTATTTGTATCTTATAGTACCGTACCGTATATGCAGCTCAGTCTCAAGCAGGGGCTGTAAAATTACTACTCCCTGTAGTCAAATGCGTACCGAGAAAAGAGAAAGTTACTTTCGCAAATCACTGCAACTTCGCGTCCAAGTTTTCGAAGTTTCGAGCTTTTTTTCTGTACTCATTCCCAGACTCGAATTTTCTTTCGAACTTTCGCATTGCTAAACGTCCTTAATAATTACGTATTTACTTTCGAATTTAGTGACCACACCCGTACTAACTTTCGGGCGGGTACTGACTTTCGGGCACGAACAAACTTTCGGACCTGACTTGTGTGTAGTGCACAAGTCATTTTCATGTCAACGTACATGCTACATGCTGCATGTGCGCATCGTACCGGTACTTATTTCGGGCAGTATGTTTATCGGGCTTGACTTGACTTCAACAGACAGAGCCAAACGAATGAAGGGGGTATTTCTTTCGGGCAGGTACTTATTTACGGACTTTACGGTATGTACTGGTTATTGGCTTACCCGCCATGTTTCGACCACCATGTCACGAGAGTAGCCCAGCTGGTCCGACGGATCAATCTGTCCTGGCTGAGCAGCACCTTTCCGTATTCTGATTGGCCAATGCATCTGCACGAGAGTCAATGGGATGAAAATGTGTAAATCACTATAATACTGCAAGTACTGCAGTTTGAAATACAGTACAACATAATTCGAAAGATGTGTACGTTGCATAAAACAAGCATCATACAATGGCACTACATGTATATACTTGTACCAGGGGACATTTTGCCGGACCAGTTTTTCAGACTTCCGTATCTACGTCCAACGGCACAAACTATAAAGCTCCAAACTCTCCCCACTGTAATTCATTTCACCGTTATGCAACATCTGCTTCTCTATGTCATTACGACTTCCTTTCTTCTCTACCAATGCTGTTCAATAGTGTAGAGAAGCTACCCCAGGCCAAGCCTCTAGCCAATCCTTGAATAAAATAAAATAGTTACCAAGTACAAGCAAGAGTAGATAAACAAGAGTGTGCAACTCGCGGATGGGTTGGCCCACGGCGGAATTTTTTGTTGACGTAATCTTTTCGACGACGCACGCGCTGCGAGCCTTTTGGAGAGTTTTCTCTCGTGCACTTGGCGGGGCTTTACACTACAAGGTCGGTGCCCAGCACGTGCTCTCACACTGCTCTGCGGCAGAATCCGCGTTTCTCTGAAAAAAGGTGACGTAAACAAAAAATTCCGCCGTGGGCGCGGGGTATCTGCAGATTGTGCAGGAGAGATCCGGAGTTGCACACTCTTGTTTATCTACTCTTGCTACAAGTAGTAAGACTCACCAGGTAAAGGTCAAGGTGATCGACACGCAGGTCTTTCAGCGTTCGCTCACATGCCCGCAGAACATCGTCGGGTGCAAAGTCAGCACACCTGTACCGTGACATGGGAAACATAGCATTGTGTGAGCAGATTCCAGTGCGGATGGGAGATTTCAAAGGGAGTGCCCCCCCCCCCCCCCGTATAATCCGTGGACTAGCTAGGCAATGCCCAACCAATAGACACCCTTAGCAAACAACGGTAACGCTATTTTTTACGGTACTCGTACCTTGATCATCCAAATAGCGTTGAAGCTGCAGCGTATAAACGTTATGGGGGCTGATTTATCGTTGTGACCAACGGTACGTGTTTTGGCCAAATATTGCATAGTCCGTACGCATTTCACCTTGTATCGCGTAGATGGTGACAAAAATGGTTGTACCGCGCGAAATCAGTGGCAACAGCGTACTAAAAATAGCGTGCATCTTGCTAAAGGTCGAACCCAAATCACGGTATTTTCCCCCTTACGATAATACCGTTACAACATAACGTCTTTTGCTAAGGGTGTCTAATGTCTCATACATGTACCTGTATAGAATTGTGCACACTCAGCGATGGGTTATCAAGGTAACTGCCATCGACTATCTATTCCAGCGTTAGGGTGTTTCTCCTTGCAGTAGGTCAACAATGGGGAATAAAAACATCTCCACTTTACACTGACAATTGGCATTACAGCATGAGATAATCTCCTTATATCAGAGGCTCAGCGGCCCGGTTTCCTCCTGCGGCAAAGCTGGAGATATATCTAGGTATGCAACTCAGGTACATATATACACCTGCCCGATACAACACTAACGTTGTCTTGTACCGGTACAAGCAACTGCATCAGTGACAGCTACGGTTCTCCAACCCAGGCCAATCATTCGAAAAGTAGATTGGAAGGAGCAAGGAGCAGCCTCCATCAGAACATTCCCAGTAATAGAGCTGTTATAATCAAGCAGTAGCCGCAAAGGGGACAAAAGGGGTTCGGGACTACCATCAATCGCGATATCCACATGAACGTATACTAACCATAATTTGCTCGTGATCCAGAGGTCTTCTCGCTTGATGTAGCCTGAGGAGAAGGCCATCTCGAGCGCTGCACCGACCTCCTCTTCATTATAATAGACATGGGCGCAGTCAACATGGTTGTAGCCTATTTTCAGAGCTTCAGCTATGGCAGCATGAACTTCTCCTGGTCTCGCCAACCACGTTCTACAACAAGGAGCGAACAATCAGTGTTATAGCTAACCGTTGATAAGAACACAAAGCATACACTTTTCTTAGTTTGCAAGAAGAAGAATAGGAAGTGGTTTTAAGCTGCAGGAAGCCTCGCCTCATCTACTAAGAAAAAACGTCTTTAAAAAAAAACAGAACCTGACCTGGACTACAGAAGCTGGATCCCTGAAAAGAAAAGTTCCCGTATTAAAAAGGGGAAATGACAATCTGGTTACGACAACAGGGTGTTCGATTTGAACACCCCCCCCCCCCACACACACACCCAGGAATTCATCCTAAGCTGTATTTACTACCTCCGCCATGATGTGTCGTGAAACTTGACACAGGTAAACAACGGTAAGTCACATATGTAGGAACTCTGAACAATTTCTTCAATAGAGGCTCACCCAATACCAATCATTGGCATTTTGGCTCCATTGTTCAGCGTGACTGTCTTGATTGCATTGCTCTGCATTCATAGATACATTGTACACAGAAAAGAATGGACTCTCAGAAAGTGTAAGCCAGCAACTAACCCGGGGTAGAGGTGCACACTGATGTGACAGAATTCTGCTTGATCCAGAGGTGCAAGTTCGGTCTACAGCACTTTGGTGCATGAAAGTTTGCCCGTTCAATACAGGATTGCGCTTGGTACAGGGTCCGGCTAACACAGGTTTTACTGTACACTCAAAATGCCCTTCATGTATCCGGATTTTTCCACCAGCCCTGCAGCTGCGTAGCCCGGGCCACGGTCCATTTGAAGTGGTTCCCAGCTACATGTATCTAGACTCTGTATGCCGGACGCCATAACAGCAGTAACACACTACTGGCAATATGCATGGCACTATACATGTGTAACATGCTGTCGAAATCGAAAACATAGTACAGTAGTATGTAGTTGTGACAAAATTGGTGACGATGGCGAGAAACTTTGATTGGTGGCAACTCGGACCTTCATGGCATTGGGCCAATACACAATATGAGGAGGGTACTTAGAAGAGTATAATGGGGGAGGTGCGAAGGAAATTACACTAATGGTAGGTCACTAAGGTGCAAGAATGATGAGAATGATGAGAATGATGAGGAGATACTGATGTTACTGGCTAAATAAACCATGTCCAAAGTAGCCATAGCCCACCTCACAGTGATGCTGCCGCACTGCTGCCATTGTCATGCGTGGCAAGCCACCACCGACCTGAGAGGACAGGCACAGAAGTACAGTCAGACCTCTTCAATCTGACCGAACCTTGATTTAGTGGCATAATTTCTCAAGAAGCGGATTCTTCCATTCTCAATCCGTCTTCACCCGCTCCTTCCCAAACACACTCATGCCCGTGCTCGACGTTTATCCGCCCATGCATGCGCAATGCACACATGTATACCTGGTATTACAGAGCACGGTGCACATGAGTCAACCGCGGGCTACGTAGACTATCGTAGGCTAGACGGATCAAACGCTCACATTGTGCTGTCATAAAGCAAGCCGAGAATCGTATGAGACAAGCACCCACAGTTACCTCTGGTATACACAGCATGAAAAGGAAACACAATTTGATAAGCATATTATCATGATGTGCTGATGTTCTTGAATCCAGCAGAAGTGCACCAAACAGATGCCACTGGCTAAAGAGGTCTAACAGTACATGTATAACGTTGAGGAGTGATTAGTACTACACCTGATGCACTCAGCACTGCATGCGTGTTTTAATTGGAACACCATGTTTCCCCCTCTCGCCTCGCTCTCTTGTATGTCCAGGCTACCTGTTTCGGAACTACCAGTTGCCTGATGATCCCGATTTGTGCAGAACTCAGAGTTGCAACACAGCTCTCTCTCTCTCTCTCTCTCTCTCTCTCTCTCTCTCTCTCTCTCTCTCTCTCTCTCTCTCTCTCTCTCTCTCTCTCTCTCTTCTCTCCCTCCACTATGTGAAATGCTCTGCCCCACACAGGCATTTTGAGCACTCTTTGGGCAGTGGAGCACCCAATTTGATTATGGGTTCTATTTTGAATGCGTAGCAAGAACTTTCATCGACGCTACAACCCTTCACGAACTCTGGGTCTGGTGGTGCAGAGTGCCAGTTGCTGCAATGAGCCTCATGAGTCTCATCACACATCAAATGCACTAGCACGTGACCTATGACTATGGGCATGATCTGTGCGCTGTGTCATTATTGCTTCAGCCAATTCCCATTTGGCCGGACCACGGTGCTACGATCCTGGCTATGCAATACATGTACATGAGGACTGCTCAAGCACACCTCTCCGGCTTAGAATGCTGGACCGAAGTGTGCAGATGTTATACACACATTACAGTAAAACTCCCCTAATCCCGGCGGGCAGGTTGGGACCGAGCACTGCCCTAATCCGGGTTGCAGGTTGGGACCGAGCACTGCCCTAATCCGGGTTGCAGGTTGGGACCGAGCACTGCCCTAATCCGGGTTGCAGGTTGGGACCGAGCACTGCCCGTAACTCAGAACACACATACTTATATTGCATGCAAGTAAACACATTTTATGCCAATCAATAGTTTTTGGTGCTGTTTTTTGTCGAAATTATCGCGGCCTATTTTGTGACCTTGTAGATAGGTGCCCGGTAGACGGACGTGCCCGGATTAGAGGTGTCCAGATTAGGGGAGTTTTACTGTACATGAACTACGTATAAACACTGAATATACTTGTACAATCCGATGAATCGTGTATGATTATATCGTATTACTATTAGCCTGAAAGCGAAGTTCATGATGCCATTGTATGGCAACAATCTACACTACTACAATCATGTATATCTGCAAGCACTGCAATCACCGTGCATGCCCTACACCTAAGACTAAGTCCTTGTACACAGGCTGCAGCTACAGCCTTACACAAGTTACAGGCTACATCCATCCGCGAAGCACTACAGACAGTAGACTGCCATGGCATACTACTAGTAGTAGTACTAGTAGTACTAGTGAGGGCGAAATAATAGTCTAATAATATGGTTATGGAGGTAGCGTTACTTACTCGTTTCAGAAATGCCATGCTCAGTCGTCCTTGGCTTAGGTCAAGGATACGAATCTTGTACAAATAGACCGCTAGGACGGAACAAGTAGACTGTGAGTGTGACTGTGTCTGGCCACCGGCGCT
The DNA here is from genome assembly GCF_964019385.1 of Sycon ciliatum. Taxonomy (NCBI): domain Eukaryota; kingdom Metazoa; phylum Porifera; class Calcarea; order Leucosolenida; family Sycettidae; genus Sycon; species Sycon ciliatum. Next base: position 24,981,014 of record NC_088646.1, read on the forward strand.
GCTACTACTAATCCAAGTAGTTTGTTCTTGCTGTCTACAACTAGTACAAGTAACCATCAAACCCTGCTTATTTCTTACAAAATTGAAGCACTGGAGAGATTTACAGTTGAATAGACCAAGTACACGTATTATGCCGTAAAATAAGTAGCGGACCCGGTTCTGATGTTTTACGCTAGACCGTCATCTGGTCATTTCAGGATTCTTTGCCGGTCCTATGCTCTCGTAGAAATCTTGTTTGTGGTAGAACTAACACCTGAACACAGCAGCTTCATGGAATCATGTTCGTGCGACTCGCAACTGACGGTGTCGCATTCGCAGTCAAGTAGATCTATACTATAGACTAGTCTTGAGCGGTGACGGGTCGATCGAGTGTCTGGATAAGTGGATTTGCACAACTCGAGTCCATCCCGATCCAGCGCACGCCTGTTTTGTCAGATCATGTCATCAGGTCATGGCGGTCAGATGATCAGTCAAGTGTCACAACTCACACACCGTGACACTCACTGACTCAGTGTGCATACTATACTACAGGGCTGCTAACTGAAATCCGACCCCATGAGCGGTGGGTTCACATTCTTTGCGATGTGAGCGCACCGCTCAGGGGGTCGGATTTCAGTTGCCAGCACTGTACAGCACTCAGCAGTACAGTCAGTACGTACAACGTCAAACTAAAAAAAGTCAAAGCTGGCCCGCTGTGTTTATCGCAGCACATCATACCCACTGGCACTGCGCACTGGACAACCAAACCTCTACCGTACCAATGAATGTATCACACTGCTCTTCTGTCACCTGAGAAGTTGTTTCTAATTTGTTCTGCCCTTTGTGGGGTATTCTAACTATTCTTGCTGAAAAATCAATCGCCTATTCAATTTCACACAGGTACGTACAGCATGACCAGGGAGTCGTAAATATCCCCCGAGGTATTCTACGACTCCCGGAGCATGACTGCCTTCGGAGCTCCACAAAGATGGAGGTAGTGAAACTGACCCTATCAGAACTAATTCTCTTGAGAACAAGCAAAAGAGATGCCTACTATACGGTCATGTAGTCTCCCTTGTGGCTCCCCCCCCCCCCCCCCTTGCAGATCCCTCATCAGCTGAACACTTTCACTACGAGCTGTATTTATTCTTACAATTCATCTCAGTGTAGATTCCTATATGCATTCACATACCCCGGGGAGCAGCACACTACCGTAACTTATTAGAGAGTTAACGCTTCACGGTTTTTTCTTCGAATTTCGAACGTGAGATCTCACAGTCAAAATGGCGCATCTCGCGTTGCAACCTGAGATTTCAAAGCGACAGAGGGCCAACTCACGGTAAAAAAAGGCGATTCAACGCACGGTTTTTTTTCTCACGTTCGAAATTGACCAACGTAAAGCGTAAACTCTCTGTTATGCGTTGGCAATGACATGCAAAATCACACACGGCACAATCAGAGCAACCGCAATTTCTTTCATAAACATCCAAGAGACAGTGTGTTGAAGTGATCGATCACCCATTATAAAATCAAGGGATTCAAAGCAGAATTCGATGGGGCACACAGTGAACTACTGGTGGTGGCTGGATACTATTGCTACCGAGAGAAGCCACCGCGGATACTATTGCTACCGAGAGAAGCCACCACGTCCACCGCGAGGTGAGAAGCCACGGCCACCGCCTCCACGGGGTGAGAATCCTCCACGTCCTGAGTAAAAGAGCGGAGAAAAAAAGAGAAAGAATATACGACCCAATTTGTGATGATTTACAACAGGAGTTCACAGACTCAACAAGGCCAAAACAAGCAATCCATGCCTCATGTCATACAAACTGGTGGAAACAATTTTACAACACTCACCGCCGCCACCGCGACCACCGCCGAATCCACCTCCACGGCCACCACCGAATCCGCCGCCACGGCCACCGCCGAATCCACCTCCACGGCCACCACCAAATCCGCCGCCGCGACCTCCAAAACCACGGCCACCACCGCGAGGACCGCCACGGCCACCACCTCTACCACCGCGACCACCTTGTAGAGATAGGAAAAGACAAGCGAAAATAAATATAATGATGGTGCATCGCATGCGCAAATGTTACAGAAGTTTTCATTCGAGAAAAGCAAACTAGCTGGAAACTACAAACTGAACTGGTTCTCTTTGAGGCATGTCAATTAAATATATCCTAAACACTGAAAACAATTCGAAACATGCAAGGGCAACGCCATTATAATTAATTACATCTCCCATGATATCAACCACAGACAAAAACAGAGAATCGTCATCTGTCAGGCAGCCAACACATTTCAATCAGCAGCGCCGGCAAATTTTCAGCCCGCCTCACTAAAATTTAGCTACCAGTAGATCTGAAATAAAGTGGCAACGAGCGTCTCATGCAGATGTACAGTGCAGGTCAATGCAATCCAGCCTCTCAGAAAAGATAATTACTAATCAGTGCAGGGTTGTGCAGTGCCTCATAAACATCAAACCCTGCATGGTTCCATAAAATAGGTTCCATGTGCCAAAGACAAAATCTCACTGGACACAACTGCAACATGGGCATCTTCAGCACACCAAGAACTCACCTCGTTGATTACCGGACAAGAAGCGAGCCATGGGCAACAGGCGACCAGGATCGCAGAAGAACTGAGCAGGGTACAACAAAAGAAAACCAAGAAAATGAACACTTTCAAGTCGGGAACAAAAAGCATACGTGGGTACATGAGGCCAACGTTGGTCAAGATAAGAACTCGAATAAAGGCCAAAAAGTAGTTAAGATATGTTGAGGATACACCAAGAATAGAGGTAGGATAGAAAGGGCGCAAGGAACTCGATATCCTCCCCCCCCCCCCCCCCCATGCAAAAGCTTAAAGCAAAAACATACCTTCTGCAATTTATTGAAGGAGTCTGCACCCATGTTGGGAGACAATTTGACAGAAAAATACTGCAACACACACTGGTTAAGGAGAAAAACAATTTGCTGAGGGCGAGCACACAGCTGTAGATCAGACCAACACAGCCTAGCGTAGGTAAGCTATATGCTATGTGGTATGAACCTGGTGAAGATGCTGGATCCCAACCACTTCTAGAATCCACTATCGTAGGGTGTACACCACAGAAACTGCACAGCTGTCGAGCCCTGACAACCAAAATAATCCTTGATGAAGCTGTATTGGCTACATTGCACTATACGCTGTCATTGACGAGAGAGCTTGGAAGCTCAGGGCCCTAAGCTATGCTTTTTTGCCTTCATGACCTAGACAAAAAAAAGCATAGGGATGTTATAAATTCTTTAAAAAATTCCTTTTTTTAAAGACATAACCTGGGATTCGAACCCGCACTATCGCGCCCTGCATGCATCCCCCGATACACTTCGCATACATACTAATTCTTCCAAGTTGCTTCACGTTATGATCTTGCATTTGAAAGCCCTATTTGAATACGCATTGTGGCCAGCCGTCTTTGATGGTACGGCACGGGACAGGTACGGGACAGGTACGATCGAGGGTAATACGACACCGTCTACCGCCTTGATGACGGCAAAAAAAGCATAGGGATGTGATAAATTTTTCAATTCTCCTATTTTTTCAGGCATATCCTGGGATTCGAACCCGCACTATCGCCCTACATGCATTCCCCCATACACTTCGCATTCATACCCATTCTTCCAAGTTGCTTCACGTTATGATCTTGCGTTTGAAAGCCCTATTTGAATATTGATGGTACGGTACGGGACAGATACGGGATAGCGCCAGGCGTGACACAAACACACAAAACAAACACACAAATACCAAATTAAAGCTGTGTGGACCCTGGCTAGCGCCAGACGTTACTGAAGTAACGTCTTCTGCATAGCTACGGGAATAAAGTGGATTGGTTCCTAACTGCAGTGCTGCAAGCATTTCATTGACTACCAATACATCTGCTCTCCAGCTACATGTATCTTTCTAACGCAGTGAGAACAGCATATTATAACGGTGAATGTGGGAGGATACAAAGTCGTTCATCGGTCCGAAGATCTCGTCCACCTTTCCGATTTGCGATTTGTTTTCCAGAAAGACGGGCGCGTTGAAGTAGGGTACCTTCTCGTTTGTACATTTGCAAACCAGTTCACCCTCACAGGGATGCATCATTGTTCCCAGCTCTGTGCATGAAGAAAACGAGACCAACAGATTTGGTCAGCAACAACAACTAGCATTACACAAGTATCGTGTTTTCCGGAGTACAAGCCGCACTTTAAACACTCATTATTCACCCGAACAGCTGTGTGGCGTATACTACGACGGTCAAATGAACCGTGAAATATAGGGTAGATGTCTGTATTTCGTGACCAAAATCTGGGTGCGGCTTAGATTCCAGAAAATACAGTATACACACGTAGATTGCACCACTCTCTGTTCAAATAAGGAGCAAATTCAGATGAAAACAGTGCTGCTGAATGAAATAATGGCTTCATGCGTCAGCTAACTTTCAATTCCACAACTTTTTGCGGGCAGAGGCCACCCATTTGTCAGCATAGATCATCTCCCCACACCCAGGCCTGGTGGTTTTCCATCGCATAAGCATGAGCAATGCCACAGATTGAAGTGAGGATATTCCCGATAAACTACAATTTCAGCAGCGAGCAATACCTAGTTGAAGTTGAAGCTAATGGGGCACAGAATGTAACTCTGTACTGTAACTTATGGTGTAGATATTACTATTAGAGATTTTCACTTCAGATACTATATCCATCTTTCAGGATTGAGGAGCTGTCTCCATGTCAGTAATCAGCCAGTAGCACATTTCTTCGGCGAGAATTGAATCATATGCAGGTGAGAGCGGAGTAACATACAACAACCCACATCTATTCTCAGCGAATGGCAACCATACCCTGATCATCACAGATTGCGCAGTAAAATGCATCCAGAGTGCAAAATAATTCAGGAACGTACCGACAACCTCCTCCGGTGGGCCTTGATCATACTGGTTGAATGATCCGCCACCTCGGCCTCTTCCACGGCTGAAGCCTCCACGACCTCCTCGGAAGCCTCCTCGGCCGCCACCACCACCTCCTCCACGGCCACGGAACGACATGCTGGCCGAGTTGGAGAGATGACTTCTAAACAAAAAGCTAAAATTTCATTTGCAGAGTCCTCAGCATGCACATGGCCTGAATCATGCCGTTCGTCCGGATCGTGCAAATTATTTTTCCACGGAACAGAATCTCCTTGGAAACATCAAGACCTTGTACCCGGCCACATGGTACTAAAAAGATTTGTACACAAATTTTGCGCTCGTGCGATATCGATCGCGGTTCGATGACAGCCAGCATGCAGCCTTGCAGGTGGCCCGCGATATGCGATCCACCTCCGGTCTGGTCCTCTGCCTCTGAGTCTGAGATTCCTCTCCTACTTGTCCGAGATCTACCAGCTCGTACAAGACGACGTCGTTCCATCCTGGATCGTTCAGGAAAAAATGAGCCTTATCTGTGGGTTTTTTTTAATTGGTCCATGCAAACTCATATTCCATATTTGCACTCCCAAAAAAGCCATTAATTTTAGTGATGTACACATACATGTACACATACAGTGTAACTGTATTACTTGGTCAATGATGTTGCCATCACATCACAATCGCATCCAGAGAAGCCACTCAATTCTTCTTTTTGGAGTGGGTGGTCATAAAATAATAATTAGAGAGTCATGTAGTTTAGAAACCGTTTCAGTCACTTCCTGCCTGTAAAAAAACCCGAAAGGCAACCAGCCTGTCCAAAGTCCTTATGCCCAGGGCTGGTGAATACACGGGCATATTTTCCCTTTAATATACGGCTGTTCAACCTCATCAGTGTGCTGAAGCTGGACGCCCATGCATACAGTTCTGTCGGTCGCCTCCTAGCCTTGACCGTTCCTATTCAGGTTCATGCATTACAGTCTACTCTATGCACAGTTGAGTCACCGTGTATACATTGGTATGCTGTGTTTGGTAAGATTCTAGCCTGGTCGTTCTTCGGCGCTCCGCAATGTGTACACGGGCAATTGTCTTCAGTATAAAAAAAATACAAATATACTACATGGTACAGTGTAGTACACATGGAACCTTTCCCTGCACCAGTGCATGCGTACAGTTAAACACAAGCAGACAACAAAAGGCACAATCATGCACATGTATATGGCATCGTTGTACACGGGACTGCTTGGTCGCACTGGAGATCACCTGGTGATGTTGCACACATGTTGGCCAGTGTTCATAATCAGTGCCTGAGCATAAATCATACTTCGTATTTGCTAATTTGTATTGCTCGTCTGAGTACTAGTATTGCTTTGCATTCAAGACTTAATTGAGTGGGGGATTTCAATAATGTTTACGTGCAGCAAGCAGACTTTAACCGCTTCATGAGCAATAGGCACTGTGCGCCGATGAAGGAATCTTGAGGTGTGCATAACTAAATAAATAAATGGAGCAACACCCCCTTTTTCTAATATCATATTTTTAAAGTAAAAGAAAAAATCTTTCAAGCTTTCTCCTAAAACCAATAAATAGTATTCTAGCTCAGTTGTTGTGATAACCATAAGCATAGTCATTAGCCCTGTAAAAAATATAACAATCATATTCCGGCAAAAAGTTTCCTTTTACACACATCCGTTTGCGAACACATGTAGAATACAATAAAACCGCATGGAAAGGGTTAAAATCGAGCTGCATAAGAAATAAAAACCTATCTGTGTTCGATGCTGTTGTCATGAGGTGAAGTAACCATATTCTAACACATAGTCTTGGGTTATTCTAGGTATCGGCAACTCTCGTACCTGCTGGCGGCTAAGGTGCAGAACATCGCACATGTACGAGCGTATTAGGTGCTGCAGCATGGGCACTTCGTAGGGCTGCATGAGCGGCTTGACAAGGTATGGGTGCATGCCCCGACGATGCTTGGTCTTGCTTGTCATCACCATTGCCCAGTCGATGAGTTCGATGACGGACGGCCGTAGCCGCCGCCAACTCAGCGTCTCTGCTACTGGCTGGGCGGTGCGGGCTAACTCGTCGTGGTCCGACGGATGGCTGAACTTGTAGCCAGACTGTGTGTCGTAGGAGTCAATCAGGAAGTGTTCAGCGGTGCCATTAAGTACAACCGACACTGCATACAAGTGATGAACATGCGAGGAGTCGTAGAGTAGAAATGTTCCATCCGGTTGATCGATCAACTTCTCCTTTGCGGCATGTTCAGAGATTGGACCCCAGTAGTAGCCACACGTCGATAGCTGTTTCATGCTTGCCAGAAGGCGGCTACCGCGCGTTTGAACACTCTCGTAACTAGGACTCCTGTCCTCGTCTTTTTGACCGGAGTTTCGTGAATCGGAAACTGATGCATAATCACCACTGCTCGAGTCGATCAGGTCGTGAGGCACACCATACTGGGGCTCACTACTGGCCCATGTAGTATCTTCTGTAGAGATAGCCGGCTCGGGAATATCACCATAATCGAGATAAAGACGAGGTGGCAGGTGGGGTGCCGGCTCCTCGTCATCGCGGTCTGTATCATTCACCATGCTGTCAGAGGCCGCCGCATTCACCTGTTCCTGCCTCTCTTCCCTCAGTGTCGCAATGATCGTCGCATAGGTGTCGTCCGGTATTTCCTTCTCCCGGTCAAGTGTCTTCTTGGGTACTTCCTCAGCATCTGGTGTGCTAGAGTCACGGCTTTCTATAGGCACCAGTTTGCACGTGCTGTCCCCATCACCAAACTTGACAAACAGCATTCCATAGTCGTAAGGTCGCTGCTCTTCCACTCCTAAAGATCCCTGGAGGCCACTCATGATCACACACGCTCCGTGATGAGCTACCCGTATAGGGACACACAGTCACGACCCTACCCCAATAGCGATAAATAAGCAGGAAAACGCACAACACGTACTAGGACATACTGTGACTATCACATGTGCTGATGGGTTACGTCATGCACAAAGGTCCGACCTGTCGGATCTCGGGGAGCCGAAAAATAGTCAGGAATGAAACTCATGGCAGAGCAGCATCTTTGTTCAAGCTCCGAAGCCCTTTCGTGCGGCTTATCGTGGCTGCTACACGTATAAATAATTATTATAACCAATCTGAAACACTTAGGCCTGCTTCACACAAAAAAATGTCAAGAAGAAAGCACCTGACTAGAAGGTAAAAATACAACTGACTATGTCACTTGCGGCTGCATAGGTTTCTCGATAAGCTTTGCTAGGAATTAAGGTCATATCAAATCAAGATGTGCTTCCGGATTCCTCTGACCATAGCTACCAGCATGGATCCCTTCGCCTCCAGCTAGCTCCACATGAACTGATGAAGCAAAACCTAACAAAGTATTAAAAATTCATGAACATTTTTTCGTTTCCCGCGGTTGCAAAATCTGTGTATGGGAAAGCGTATATGGGAAACTGTGTATGGGATCCCGGGATCGCGGGAAACGACTCAAACGAGGTAACGTTACGTCACGATCACGTGAACGAGCAGTAGAGCTACGTCATCAAGCTCCACCTTTATTTTTGAATTTTTTTCAAAAAAAGTAATGCCGTATTTCCGCAAATAAAAGGCCGTCCTCGTATACAACGCCTTCCTCGTATACAAGGCCGGGGCAGGGGGCGATTGAAAAAATAAAAGACCGTCTAAATTTCACCAGTTGTAGTCTTCGGGGTGCTGAGTCGAATGGTCTTGGTCCGAGAAAGCTGAGACGCTCCCTTCCTACTTGAATCCCAATCGAACTCGCGCACATCCACCGAAACTGGGTGACTGCGCCCTACTAGATGGGGATTTGGATGCAAAATGTCACTAAAAGCGCCATTTCGTTCTTATAAAAGCACGGATGACCACGATTGACCCATATGTTGTAGTCTTTTGGACGCTGAGTAGACTGGTTTTGGTCCGAAAAGGCTGCGATGCAGCGTTCCTCCTTTATTCCCAATCGAACATGGTTGAACAAGCGGTCACGTGCTCCTGCGTACACCAGTCAGCTGGTCACCATGCCTGCAGGGTACAACTTCTCGTGTCCGACGGGTGGATTTCCGTCCATTCGTCACAACGAGGTGAGGGACCTCACTGCTCGTCTGCTCAGGCGGGTGGCCCATCAGGTGGCAGTTGAGCCACACCTCCAGCAACTCCGTTATCGCACTGCTATTGCTGACGACCAGGCACGCCTAGACGTCGTGGCTAGTGGCATTTGGGGAGGACGGTTCGAACGCACCTACATTGATGTACGGGTATTCAACCCCCATGCGTCTTCGAACCGTTCCAACTCACTTGCTGCTACCTATGTCCGTCATGAAAAGGCTAAGCGTCGTGCGTATGAGCAGCGCCTGAGGGAGGTGGAGCATTCCAGCTTTGTCCCCGCCATCTTCTCTACCACCGGAGGCATGGGAAAGCATGGTGCTTCGCTCTACAAACGCATCGCCTCTCTCCTCGCTGCCAAGACTGGGGAGCCATACAGCATCACCCTAGCTGCCATCCGCTGCCAGATTGGCTTTGCACTGGTCCGTTCAGCGCTGATGTGCTTGCGTGGTGCACGCAAGGCATTCTTACCAGCAATGGCCTCAGACTCGGCAGCGCTTGTTGTTGCTGAAGCAAGAATCTCAGCTTGAGGCTTACATTATTATTATTATCTGTCAAGTGTCATTAATGACATTGTACATGATCATCACCGCGTGCGCTCGATCTAATCATTGATTGTCTTTATTTTATGTTTTGCCCGTACTACTGTAGCCTGTTTGACCTTTTTTGGGTGCAGTTCTGTCCCTCTAGGTGAACTCGAGTTGAACCTTGGTGTGAAAGTTGTCGCCTGCTGGCGTGGTGACCAGGTGATTTGGGCACCCAGGAGCACGTGACCACTTGTTCAACCATGTTCGATTGGGAATAAAGGAGGAACGCTGCATCGCAGCCTTTTCGGACCAAAACCAGTCTACTCAGCGTCCAAAAGACTACAACATAATTATGGGCCAATCGCGGTCATCCGTGCTTTTATAAGAACGAAATGGCGCTTGTAGTGACATTTTGCATACAAATCCCCATCTAGTAGGGCGCAGTCACCCAGTTTCGGTGGAAGTGCGCGAGTTCGGTTAGGATTCAAGTAGGAAGGGAGCGTCTCAGCTTTCTCGGACCAAGACCATTCGACTCAGCACCCCGAAGACTACAACTGGTGAAATTTTAATTTTTGCCTTAACTTCCCCTTTAAAAATAGAAGACCGTGCTCAAACTGTGGGAAAAAATAGAAGACCGTGCTCAAACTGTGTAGAAGAAAATGGAAGAACGGGGGTAAAACTGTGTGGCGAGAAATAGAAGACCGGGGGGGGGGGGTCAAACTGGGTTGAAAGAATAAAAGACCGTCCTCGAATACAAGATCGTCCTCGATTATAAGGTCGGGTTAGGACGAGGTTGAAAAAATAGTAGACCGGCCTACTATTTGTGGAAATACGGTATGTTGTAGTGTTGATTTTTATTTTACTTCGCCAAGCGAAACAACGGGCAATGGTGCCCAATTCTATGGAAGCGAATTTCAAAAGGGAGAGAGCTACGGGAGAGAGAGAGAGAGAGAGAGAGAGAGAGAGAGAGAGAGAGAGAGAGAGAGAGAGAGAGAGAGAGAGAGAGAGAGAGAGAGAGAGAGAGAGAGAGAGAGAGAGAGAGAGAGAGAGAGAGAGAGAGAGAGAGAGAGAGAGAGAGAGAGAGAGAGAGAGAGAGAGAGAGAGAGAGAGAGAGAGAGAGAGAGAGAGAGAGAGAGAGAGAGAGAGAGAGAGAGAGAGAGAGAGAGAGAGAGAGAGAGGGGGGGGGAGGGAGAGAGGAAGAGGAGAGAGAGAGAGAGAGAGAGAGAGAGAGAGAGAGAGAGAGAGAGACTGAGAGAGAGAGATGATAAGCAATTCTCCAGCGTCAACAGAGCGATTTTGCAGTGTCAATAGAGCGATTTTGAAGCGTCAACAGAGGGAACACAAAGAGTTCATAAGCGCACAAGCACGCAGAGAAGATATACAGCTGCGAGAACAGTAGTGGTACACATTTGAACGTTCCATCCATATGGAACGACTTGGCGTCTCGAAGCATACTCATGCTATCGGCACTGGCGAAGACAATGCATCTCAATTGGCCGGCCTCTGGCCCAGCGTCATGCAGCACGAAGTCATCGCCGGTGTGCGTTCTAAGGTAACTGTCAGGCAGCTGTAAATCCAGTAGCGACGCTGGTGTCGGGGGAACATTTCCAGCAGTTACTCGTGTCCTTTGAACGTTGCGTTTCAATGCGTTGCCCGATGGGAGTTGTACCACGGCTTCCTGCGATACAGCGTTGGTTGCAGACGTCACAATGTGGTGACTGGAGTCTTGGGAGGATTTGGCTTTCTCTTTCACGTCCGTGAGCGCCTTCACAACCTCAGCTCTCGTTGCATCTGGAGCGTGATTGTGGCTCCCAACATAAGCTACTATCAATCCGGCGTCTGTCCTCAATCGTCCGTTACATGCAAACTCGTCGCGGCTCTCGCATTTCCAGTAGACAATCTCGTCTCGACCTCGCTTGTCCTGCACGTATCCATAGCCGGATTTAACCAGCTTCGGTCTTCCTCGGCTTGTGATGCCAACATAGTCGGGTTGTTCCTCAGCCATCGTCGACCTCGACAAGAATCTGTGGTAATTAGTCTGGTGCCATTGCTTTTGAAGGACGAAGGTGTAAAGTTAAAACCAGGGAGTCGTGAAATGAACAGGCGAAAAGTTCAAACCAGGGAGTCGTGAAATGAACAGGCGAAAAGTTCAAACCAGGGAGTCGTGAAATGAACAGGCGAAAAGAAGTGCGATTTTTCTCCCAGCAAAAGCGGGTGCCAGTGACGACGAAATGAACAGGCGATGTCTTGGCCATTCTCCGAACTGGTTCTCGTCGAATCGTCTGGCGCCGAATTTGACACACTCCGAAGTGTCCCCGTTCCTAACTAACTGTCTTCGAAATGACCGCTTCGAAATGTCGCGCGACGAGACGTCACGCTCCGAAGTGACGGGACACCTAGCTACCTGAGTTTAAGCATGCATGTGTACCATACGCCTGTAGGGAGTAGTTCGAGTTGCTGCTGATTGCTCTGCTCTCCCTCCCCGTGCAGTTCAGTAACCCGCACGTAGTATCACAGATACATCGTATTCTCTCTCTCCCCCCGTTTACCCGCAGTTATTAGTATCCTATTCTCTTACTATGTGCTTCCATAGCTTTTACTATGTTCTTCCATAGCCACTTCTAGGCTAAGCCTTCGCCGTCATTTTATTGGGTCGTCATCCCGTTTGAATGTGCGAAGTGAAATAAAAACCAACCAACCAACACCAATGGCTTAGCCATTGCCATTGGCATTGGCTCGATTGAACAGGGGTTTGCCATACCCAGTGTTGGCTGAGCAGTGGATCCACATGCACATGCACACCTCGTCAAGAACAGAAAGACAGAAGGATCACGGCTAGCCTCGTGTCTCGCATGCTGCCAGGAGTCATCTCCCGGCGACTCTCTGACTCAGCTCCGGACGTCGCGGTCAAGGCGACCGTTCGTGCCGAGATGCGGAGCCCGGCCGGCGCCAAGTCCATGTCTGGCTGGCGCACTTCGCTCGGATCACCAAGAGCTGGCCCCTGTTCTCGACCTGGCCTCAGAAAAAGGTGCATCCAGCTGGCTGACCTGCTGCCCTCTCAGCCGCTAGCCGCCATAGTTTCACCCTCACCATAGGGGACTTCCGACGGGATAGCCTGTGCCTCCGGTACGGCAGGACACCTCCTCGGCTCCCAAGCCTCTGTGTGTGCAGCAAGCTGCTGCATGTCAGTCACGCCCTGTCGTGCCCGTCTGGTGGCTTCCCGACGCTGCGCCATAAAGAGGTGAGGGACATCACCGCCAGAGCCCTGAGCCTGAGGCAGGTCGCTCATAACGTGACGGTGGAACCCCACCTCCAGTCCGTCACCGGAGAGGCCTTGGCCCTTCCGCCATCTCACAGCCGTCACGGAGGAGCAGGCTCGGCTGGACGTTGCGGCTAGTGGTGTGTGTGTGGGGGGGGGGGGGGCGATTCGAGCGCATCTTTATCGATGTACGGGTGTTCAACCCTTTTGCGTCTTCGAATCGTGCCGCCTCCCTCGCTGCTAGCTATAGAATCATAGACGCCATGAACAAGAAAAGCGCCCGAAATATGAAGAGCGGGTACGCGAAGTCGAGCATGCCTCCTTCGTGCCGGTTGTGCTTTCTGCCTCTGGTGGCTATGGCAAGCATGCCATCGCCAATGTGCTTTTCTCATGGATCGCCTCTCTTCTGGCCGGCTGAGAAGAGCAAGGAGACATACGCACGGGTTGTCTCTGCCGCCTTGGCCCTTGGGTTTGCCCTGGTTCGTTGTAGTGCCATGTGCCTGTGTGGCTCAAGCTGAGCATGTTTGCTCCTGCCGTACCTGAGTCCCCTGCAGTGCTAGTGGTGGCTGAGGCACGCATCCTGTGAACCCTGCACTGCTGCAGTGATCCTACGTAAGTCGTTGCATGCAGTGTTGTTGATCCGATGCGACCAGCATGCAGCAGCGATACGTGCTGGCTGCTGGGCTGCATGGCCAGCGCATGGTGCCGCTAGACGTGCGACCGGATTTCCATGTCCACGGCAGTACGAGTACCAAGAGTCCATAACCCAAGAGTATGCAACTGTGATTATGGGTGCATGCGTGCGTGGCGCGCTGCCTTCATTACGTAACTTGCCTTCATCACGCTCTGAAAGCATGCATTCAAACTCTCAATTTCTCGCACGAGCCCATCCGTTTTTGCTCGATTCGTTCCAGTACCTACACAATCTCTGAATTCTGGCGCGTGAACTCCAGTTCCGTACGAAAGTTCATTTCAAACTAGAGGGAAAGTGCGGTGTTTGATTTTCCGCAGCGCAGTGCGCGGACTGCAGCTGAATGATGTAATGAAGGCAGCGCGCCGCGCGGTTGGTCCATAGAAAAGAGATCACAGTTGCATACTCTTGGGTTATGGACTCTTGCTAGTACCGGTACGATCGTAGTCTAGTACTAGTCACTACTAGGTCTACCGCAATGACGTACGTTTTTTTGGGTATGACTCCCTTATATTAAAGGGGAAGTTAAGGCAAAAATTAAAATTTCACCAGTTGTAGTCTTCGGGGTGCTGAGTCGAATGGTCGTGGTCCGAGGAAGCTGAGACGATCCCTTCCTACTTGAATCCCAATCGAACTCGCGCACTTCCACCGAAACTGGGTGACTGCGCCCTACTAGATGGGGATTTGTATGCAAAATGTCACTAAAAGCGCCATTTCGTTCTTATAAAAGCACGGATGACCGCGATTGCCCCATATGTTGTAGTCTTTGGGACGCTGAGTCGACTGGTTTTGGTCCGAAAAGGCTGCGATGCAGCGTTCCTCCTTTATTCCCAATCGAACATGGTTGAACAAGTGGTCACGTGCTCCTGGGTGCCCAAATCACCTGGTCAGTGGTCACCACGCCAGCAGGTGACAACTTTCACACCAAGGTTCAACTCGGGTTCAACTCGAGTGACAGGACTGCACCCAAAAAAGGTCAAACAGGCTAGTAAGTTGTACCCTGCAGGCACGGTGACCAGGTGACTGGTGTACGCAGGAGCACGTGACCGCTTGTTCAACCATGTTCGATTGGGAATAAAGGAGGAACGCCGCATCGCAGCCTTTTCGGACCAAAACCAGTCGACTCAGCGTCCAAAAGACTACAACATATGGGCCAATCGCGGTCATCCGTGCTTTTATAAGAACGAAATGGCGCTTTTAGTGACATTTTGCATACAAATCCCCATCTAGTAGGGCGCAGTCACCCAGTTTCGGTGGAAGTGCGCGAGTTCGATTGGGATTCAAGTAGGAAGGGAGCGTCTCAGCTTCCTCGGACCACGACCATTCGACTCAGCACCCCGAAGACTACAACTGGTGAAATTTTAATTTTTGCCTTAACTTCCCCTTTAAGTTATATCAAGACTCTAAGACTATGGGAGCTTTATACTCTTGCCCACATGCATAGCAGATCTACAAATCAATGTGCGGATACTGGGATACAATAATAATAATAATTATGTAGTGTAGGGGAGTGGTAGAAATCTCCCGGTGTGGGGGGGGGGGGGGAGGGGATCTCGGACCAAAAAGTCACACACTACCCTTGAGCAAAACAGCTCCATGTATGGAACCCTACACGGCTGAGAGCATGCCTGATCCAAGACAACGCTGAAATAACTACATGTACACAAGCCCCCTCCCACACACACACAGATTTATTACAAAAATTAATGCATACTCACGGAAAGGTCAATGAATATACAAAATGGTATGCATGTACGAGTACAGTCACCACCCTGAGCTGCAAGGCCAACTGGAAGCCACATGACACCACCTTCACCCAGTCTGTGCTGCCATGGCTGGCAAAGTCAAAGTGACTGGATAATGGATATACACATAGGGGCACCAGCACCGTCTAATAAGACCGCGCATTGCCGAGTGACCGATGATTGTACCGGTGATCATTCAGTATTCACTAGCGGAGGGTGTTGAATAGGGAAAACACAGTACAGATCGAAGGTAGTTTTAGTATTTCACTTGGGTCACGATGTTTAAAGCACATAGAGCGGAGGAGTAAGTCGGATAAAATTAAATAAGATGAGTTAACGAGTCTGTTTATGCAGGGCGATTGGGTCTAGGTGCTCAAAATTAATTGCCTGGCCAATCAGTCTAAAATTAATATGAAGCCCTTGCAAACATAGTCTACTGGAAATAGTCAGTTAGGCAATAATTATAGTTTTCAAGTGAAAACTATAATTTTCAAGTGAAACTTAAAACAAACATTCCCTGATAAGAACCGAGACGCAGGGAAGGAGATGCAACTGAAGAATAGTCATAACTATGAGTAGATTCTCAGTTTCTGTCCCACTGCACACTCTGCGGTCCAGCGCTGTAATATTACAATAGTACCTGTAAGATCCCTACACCTGCACTGATTACATGTAACGTCACATGTACACCATCATTGCTGGCTATCATGATGTGCTCAATTTCAGTGCAGCGTTCTGAGTGTTCATCCCGCACGATACAAGTACATTTGTGCAGTTCCAGTACAATCAGAAATCAATCTCTCATTTCAGATCCGTGACCTCCTAACTTTGATCCAAACCAGTCCTGCGGGCACCAATCACGTACGGTTACCATGGTTACTAGAAGAAACTGAAAGCCAGCAAGTAATTCTGTACAATGGCCGGCAGGGGAAGTTGACGCACGTGTTGCTCGGATAGCCTCATATCTTTGCGGAGTGTTGTGCGGCACATGTCCTGCAGGCTGGGCACCACGTACATGTGGTTCAGCGGCTTGATCAGAAATGGACGGACGCCGCGCCGGTGGTGCTGGTCCCGCGTCAGTGCCTGCGCCCAGGCTATGAGGTCTGGAATGGTGGATTGCATGGTGCCCCAGGCAATCTCGTCCGGCGTGGGATGCCGCGGCAGCTCTGCTGGGTTGTAGAACGTATAGCCTGCCTGATTGTCAAACATGTTGATAGGGAAATGCTCCACTTGCCCGTTGACAACGGCGGACACAGAATACAAATGGTGCAGGTTGGATGAGTCATGTACCAGGAATGTACCCTCGGATTTGTCCGTCAGAACTTCAACAGCCGTGTCTTCATTAATAGGTCCCCAGTAGTAACCGCACTTGTTCAGTGCCAGCATATCCAGCCATAGCTTGCTGGGCTGGTTTTCCACAGGCTCTTCTTCGCCAGGCAGAGGAGGAACAAAGGCAGGAATGTCCACTGTTGCCTGCTGCTGTCCCGGGGTACCATCACCCAAAGTGCCGGCTTCCCCCGTGTCCTGCTCGTTGTCAGCTTCTTCTGGACCGTCCAGGTACAGGCGGGCGGGCAGCGCCGGTGGCAATTCTTCTCCATTTGCTAACAAGGTTGCTTCATCGCTGCTTTGCTGTCTCATTTCATTGGCAGAGGCGCTCCGACCCGCATCAGCTCTGTCATGTTGAAACAGTTGGTCGCTGGATTTCACTCGCCGACTGCCAGGTTCTTCTGTGTGCATGACGAATGCTATACCAGTTCCGAACTCCTGCGGCATAACCAGTACATTCTCCAGAGACTTGGAGACGCGCAGAGGCTTTTTCAGCGGCGGCATCTGCCTCGTGGCACCACCATTCACGTTGCCACTGTCCCGACGATCCTGTTCATTTGCAAAGTGTATTTGTGGGTGAGAAGAATGATGACGAACGCGACGGGCTAGTCGATATAGGAGAGTCGGTTTAGACTGCTTACTAGAATTTTGCTCTCCGCCAGAAGAGATATTCTGGGATTCAGGGGAGGCCCTAGCACTAGTAGATCCTGCATCCTCGAGTCGCACTCGATCATACGGAACTTCAGCTGCTCCCACAGACTGCTGCCCGTACCTGATCTCAGTGAGTCTCACCTGCGCGTACGGGGCCCCGTCCAGCCTCACCTGGTCATACGGAGCTTCGACCCCCGCCAGCGTACCGTCACTGGCTGCAGCGATTGGCTCCACATACCGCTGAATCGTTGCAGCAGGCTCGCTGGCGCTACTGCTTTCTCCTCTAGTTGCAAAAGGTAGGCAGCGAGGAGAGTCGAAGAGTCGTCGATGTCCATGACCAGAACGACGATGGGCTTCACTCTCTGAAGAGTCTCTCGACATGGCTACAAGGCGCTCCATCTCCAGTCACAATGCCAAATTCTTCTATTGCTATATAAATAAAGTATAATAATTCGTTCGCGGAGTAAAGCTACATGTACTTGGTCCACGGTCCACGCCTGGCTACTATCGATAGGATAATAAAAAAGAACTGAGTTCAACGTCCGGCTCACTATTACTACTATCTACTAGGATGTGGTCGTGCACGCGTGGTGTCTGCCGATCAAAGAGAAAACATGTTTACAATCCCAGGTCTCAGCAACGATACTTGTAATGAGCCCGCTAGAAATCTATGGCGCACGCTACTAGATCAACCTAAAACTACTCACCACGAAGACTAACGTGTACGTACAAAGAAAAGGAAAGCAAACTGACAGTACTCGACTGCAGCAACAATGAGCTTTTCAATCAATCGAATAATATTTTTCTCTTTGGCCTGCATCGATCTCCCACTGCACTCCATCTCGCGCGGAATGAATTCCGTCACGCTGACTGGGTGCGCTGCATCTGGCACTCAACGTCATCACTGACATCAGGTCATTGTAATTATTTTGTAGTGTCTTCGAAGCTTCTGGCCTGCACTGACTTGAATGATGTACTGTCACTGAGTCTGTCTGTAGATCTACCCAAAAGGCAAAACTGGCAAAACTGCAAAACTAACTATTACATGTACTAGTAATAGTATTACTAGTATTACTTGCCAAAAGGGCCAAAGCCAAACTGCAAACAGTAAGCCATGATTGGTAAACTGCCAAAGGGCCGACTACCGGTGCACCATGCATTGCATTCATGTCTCTTTGACGTTTTTGTGTCTTGCAGCAGCAGCACTCACTGACTCAGTACAGCTTGCACCAGTTGTAGATCTACATGACTGCACTACAGTCAGTACAAACAGACAGTAGACCAGATTCATGCGACCAAGGCCGGAGCTGATCTGGGTCGTCACCGTGCACCGGCGCCATCCATTAGTCATAGGCTAGGCATCAATCGATTGTGCCCAGCAGAGACTTTCTGAGTAGTCTACATAGCGCTATCACAAAAATAATTATCACTCTCTAGCTCTTAGTATTGACTCCCATTGATTTTCACTATACCCTAAGCAGTCAAATATTCCTGCTTATACCTCACTCCATATACCCTTACAGTCTTAGGCATGCTCTCCCTTAGTGGTGTATATGTATATACATGTAACAAGGGACCTCGTGTATATCGAGAAATATAGACCAGTATAAAAACCGAGGCGAAGCCGAGGTTTTTATACTGGTCTATATTTCTCGATATACACGAGGTCCCTTGTTATAATATATTTATACCTCTCCATGCGCAAGCTCAAGAGCAAAAAGGAGTGAATATAGCTTTCTTTCCCTAAAAAGGAGTGAATATAGCGTTAGAGAGAAAGCTATATACACTCCTTTTTAGAGAAAGAAAGCTCCTCAGTGGTTTTTTTCTGATGGTTTTCCTCAGTGGTGTACATGTATATACCTCCTTAGTGGTGTATATACCTCCTTAGTGGTGTATATTGAACAGTGTATATGGAAATTTATAAACTTCATGGGAGATCTGGTATATGAGTGTGGGTGTATATGGAGTGAGGTATAGGCCTTGGCGGATAATGCTCGAAAAGGTGGCAGATTCTGCTTTTTTTGCACCGAAATTGGCAGAACCATACAAACCTTATGGCGGGCAATTCCTCGAATTCTGCTCCATTTCTTTATCCACATACCAAACATGCATGAAACTTACCAGAAAAAGTACCGAATTCTGCCAATTTTTCTGCCGGCATTATCCGCCAAGCCCTAGTGAGGTACATGTATAAATCTCCTTATGCGGACCTTTCATACAAACTTCCAGTCAACTAATGTTACTTGCCCATCATGCTGGGCATATAAACCTCATACCTCATACAAACCCCATACAAACCCCATATAGACCGCCACCATAGAAACAGGAAGAAGTTGACTGTCAGTTTGTATGAAGGTCAGCATAAGTATAATACATCCCACTAGTACGCTTGTACGTGAAATATAAGTAAAAAGTAAATTATCGTATCCGTTCCCGAAGGGAACTCACGACAGCCGCTAACACCCGATAAACCCTGCGAAATATAAACCATCATACAAACCTCGGCTTCGCCTCGGTTTGTATGTAGGTTTATATTTCACGTACAAGCGTACTGTTGGGTTGTATTACATGTATATACTTATATTTGACTGCTCTATTGGGTTGCGCAGTTGAACGGTGCCTAGTTCAGCATGGTCACTATATGAGTAGGTGATCATGGTGATGGTGCAACGGTTGTGCAATTATAAAACCGGGATTCATGAGATTTTTGTTCTGGAATTGAAATACGGACTGTTTGCCGTGATACATCTATAATAAATTGACTTCGTACTTGGTCAGTATAGGAAATAATAACCTCGTAAAAGACCTCGGCTTCGCCTCGTTCTTTTACTCGGCTTTTATTTCCTATTGACCTCGTCCTCAGTCAATATTAGATACATATTTAAAAATAATTATTCTGTGTTATACTGTCACTTATACAGTAAAACCTGGTTTAAGCGACCACCCCACGCCGGTGCAAGCAAAAGCGGTGGTATTTAGAACCAGGTCCCACAGTGTCTGTGTAGAACTGTCGGTGCATGGAATAATGGTCGTTAGGAGCAGGTGGTCGCCCCAGAGGTCGCTGACACCAGGTTTTACTGTAGATCAGCTACGTAAACCATGTAATGGCCACGGGCATGGTGGCAATGGTAGACCACGAGTTGATGATCTGAACTGAAGTCAGAGAATGTTGTCGTGGTGCGGGGTCTGCAGGGTCACAATCATCAATATTGCAATGTACAGTCACGGTATTCGGGCAAATATTATTGTGAGGAGTCGATATCCACACTAGACCTAACTCACTATTACGAGTCTTACAAGTTTACACTCAGTGTCGCTCTGTGCTGTACTTCGAGGAGGGAGCTGTTTTTTTTCTATTTACAATCACGCACAGCCTGGAACTCCAGACATGTACTGCGGCTTTTTCGACCTCCTTACTTAGCTAGGTCTCAGGTCATGACTCTCATCAGCAGCTGGGCACAGAGTGACTGCATGCCCGATCCGGTGGGTATGTCCATGATGCCTGCGGCACAACCACATACTGTACGATACTGCAGTCTGCAGCGCTTATTGGAGACGGTATACCAATACGACCCAAATGCGAGCTTTATTAATGAACTTATTAACATTGATACCGGGGCAAGCCACATTGTGCTGGCTCTTACAAACTCGCTATACTTCATGGCACTGAGCTCCCCGCCTGTCACAACAAAGTGACAATCAGCCAGACCAGGATCAGCCCCACACTCAAGGCACAACTGCAACAGTCACTACATTGGCATCTTTATTCTGTTATTGTTATACTGTACTGATGCAGGGTATGTTGCGAATACGTAATTAATAAAATCAAAAACCATGCACCCCATAGCAGAGATTCAAATATCAAGCAAATAAAGCTATGGTTACGACAACCATGGATACAGAGGCGGGAGGTACAAAAAAGGACATGTAATCCAGAAAAAAACAGTCACCACGCCACTTTATTGAGCTGCTTTTCAGATTGAACTAATATTGATGTTCGGACAAAGACCTAACATGGATATCTCACCGGGAGATACCCATTCATCCCGTGCAAAAAAAATTAAAAACAGTGGTGGCAAATACTGCAGGCGACCAACAAGCACCGTGCACGGGCATCACTATGGCCCAGTATGTGCAAACACAAGGTGAATACTGCACTCTACAGTGCTGCATGTACATGTACGTCACCAAGATAGGAGAGGTCCATTGTGCATGGCAAGAGCCAGCAGCGCACCAAACTTAGCACGAATGCCAGTGTCAGTGCATGGATGAATGGCAGGCTGCAGGTAATTATTGGTTCTCAAGAGGATCACACACAGTGCCCTATCATGTACATGTACAACGTAAATGTTTGGTATGAGAACAATTCAGTTACAGTCAAGGACGGGTGCAGGGCAGATTGTGCCATTGTGTCCCATTGTAGATGAAGCGCAAGTCTGGCTAAAGCTATAATTATAGCGAACCATAATAAAACGTTAACAAAGCCATGATAGGCATTACTCCATGTAGTGACTAGACAGTTTGGATATGATGCCTATGCAGACACACACACACACACACACACACACACACACACACACACTGTGACCAACACTATACTGGAATTCCTATGACTGACCAGTATTCACACATGTTCACCAATAAATGTCCTGCATTACTGTACGTAGAGTTATATAGAGATCTAGTGCTTAGTTTTACGAAGAAAAACACAATGGCTTGGGTGACTCACGACATCAATGGCCGACTATCTGAAAACGATGTGTCGTCTTCGTCCTCCTCATCAGGCACCGTGGCTGTGTTGGCAGCGGGGCTCTGAATGGAGCTGTACGGCGGCGGGGTCGGGAAGTTCTCAACACCACCGGCGCTGTCACCTGGATTTCCCGGTCCTATTGGCAGTGGTGGAGGTGATCCATGTACTGAGGAACCAGCGTAATGCACGAACACTGCATAGGTCACATGACAAGAAAGCAGTATCAATAGCTGTATGTAAGCAAAGACAGCCAGCATTCATGGGACCAAAAATTAATACTACAGAGAAAATCAGTTTTCTTATTGTCCACAAACCCCAAACTCCAAAAACGGTCCCTTCACTGCGATTAAAATTAAAATTTACATTATGCCAAATCATGCTTGGGCCTGGCCCATTATCAGGGTAATGAAAAATCTTTTTTTGGAACGTTGAAGCTCCATTGTAGCCCTGTCATCTTTTCACTAAACCTCCAACCCGTACCACATGAACAGTCCAGGGCTCCAACACATACAACAATTGTTTCCAAATTTACACCCAGGAGGACCCTTTACATTTTAGAGGTTTGGTGGAAAAAAGAAAATCCTAAGTTACCGGCTCATCGTAGCGGTAAGTCCCATGAGCATGACAGAGTGATCAGAATGAGCTCAGAATGAATGTGTAACTAGTTTTGGCCGATCAGAGATAAGAGGTAATAGTGGATCCCAAGTAAAGCAGCCCCACAGGCCAACATACGTATCATCTCCCGGGATATGACGGATAGACATTGCTCTATGCTTGTGTGTGTGTGTGTGTGTGTGTGTGTGTGTGTGTGTGTGTGTGTTTAGTTTTTAGTGCCACAACAAAGCTTCTTCATCTCTTACATGCACACTGTTAGCATCCAAGTATAGCAAAGACTGATTACCTGGAGGGGTATTACGTGGATTGAGGCCGGCCTCATCGAGCAAGGTTTGCGGTGGCTGCGGCGACCTGCTGCGTTCCGACTCGTCGTACGATGGCGGTGCAACGATGCCGGCACTCGGCACCCCCACCGACTGATGGCAATGCTGATGCTCGTTGGCGACAAGCACACGTACGGTGCGGCCCCGGCCGCCGATAGCTTGCTGGTCAGCACGCACGCTCTGTTGCGACACGAGCGACCGCGTCCGGTACACAGTGACGCGGCTGCGGTCCGGGCGCCGCCTGCCATACACCTGGCAGCAGAAGCGGATCATCATTGCTAGCAGTGCTACACCGAAGAAGATGAACCTGAAGAGCAACAGAAGCACAGCCGGTCATTGGGTATTGCTGAGCAGCAGTGGGTCAGAGTCATCTCTAGTCTTTTCACTATTTTCGAAATACTTTCAGGACCTTGACGTGTCGTGCATGCTCCTGCAAGGTCTGTGCACAAATGACGTGTCGTGTTTGCGTGCGCAGCTCGTAGTGTCAGGGCTGCACGGGGCCCCGGGGATACAATGCGTATAGATTGAAGCCAACTTCACTGGCAAACAGGCATACAAAAACGCAGGAAACATGTACTCGAAGTAATGGTATCTGAGGCCGGCACTTCATGGGACAGGCTGAGCAGTACATCGTACATGATCTGTATAATGTCACCTGTATCATGTGATCTGTATCATGTGATCTGTGATACATCTTAGCAAGGTGCATGCAATCCGTATGGACTTGTTTGCGTGCCAATGTCTGTGCCGATTGAAAATGTCCGCGTATCAATGAGGTGTACATCTTCTCCGGGGTATGAACTAGTCTACGCGAGTTTCACTGTGCGGTGCTTACAGTATACAAAAAATATAACCAGCACTGATCGAGGACATACAGTGCAGTGCTAGCCTAGAGGTGACTGAGTATACGTACTAGTATATTATTACCGTAATGATCTGACTGAGAAAGAGCTACCAATACCATATACCATTCAACAATTCTTTGTTCCAACGTGTGACCTGTTTCTACATTCTTGGACGTATTTTCAGGGCTGCGGCGGCCATTCCGGAGGTCTGGCAACTGCCGGACCAATGTTCGGGCAAAAAAAAGAAAGAAAAAAGGTCAAGAGGCGTCTGCACAGGATAGGACTTGGAGTGGCGACTCGAGTGCATATAATCAGTTCGAGAAAATGGTGGTTGAAGAAGAAGAGTGCTGTTGATTTAGATGCAGTCGTAGTTGTCAGTGGTGGATGTACGGAGCCAAATTGCACGTTCTTCTCTACAGAGGATGATGCAGCTAGATGAGCTCTGAATGCTTTGGCGTACAAAGTAGAAAGTCCTTTCCCTTGGGAAAAGAAAAGTTGGATCTAAAGGGGATGAGAAGAGTTTTCAAGTGGACTTGTGTAAGTACTGTCCGGTACATTGTACAATAGACTTCATTACAACGTCAACTAGGATGCAGTGTTTTGTTTTGTTTGTAAACAATGTGATCATCAAAAAATTCCTTGCAGTTATGACACGAGGGCTCGTTTTTCTTACCAAAGAATGTACCTACTCTTACTGGAAAGAGGGAATGTCGGGGTTTTGTTAACATGCATTTGGCTAGCGATTGCCAAGGCTCAATATAGGAAGTGCCTGCTCTACAAAGTGCGAAGCATGGCGCAATTGATGCGTACATGATGTGCGTACTGACGTTTTCTAGACGGTTTGGGCCCGGGCTGCATAATATTATATAAGCACATCTGTGTCGTTCCCTCAAACTAGTCAAGATAAGCACATTTACTATGTATGGCATATGATGCCAGTATTTGTGTGTGCTTGTGACAGTGGCGGTGATGGTGTATGTGTGTGTGTGTGGGGGGGTTGAGGTTGGATCTTGCCGGACCCACCAGAATGGGACTGCTATACCATAAGCGCTACGCCTACGGGCCTGATTTTCAAATTCGAAATCATGTAATCCAACAATCAGAAGTCGACGCTCACCAGGGAGCATGAGTATTAGCTATAGGCATGATTACCCCCTCCCCTGGTTCTCTGGTTCTCTGGTTCTCTGGTTCTTGTCAGAGGCCTTGTAGTGACACCAGTTAAATCGTAGTTTGACGTGTGCAAGTAAGCGGCAAATTTGCTACTCCCTGTTGCAACTGCGCACCAATCAATATTACCTACGCCGACTGCACAAGTACAGCAGGTATCGGTTATAGCGTGGGTGTTTGAAAAACGACATTTGATTCTTATTGCCGATATTTCTTACACACGATAAATCACGTGTGACATTATCATTATGCACGTGTGACATATCATATGCACGCACGTTTGGCATGTGGACACGTACACATGATACACGGATCAATCAGACTCGCGGTCGTGCTAGGCGACTGTGGAGCAGCGGATACGAGAGAAGTCGGAAGAAAGAGTCCGACTGGACAGAAAAAGTGATTCTCCAATGCTCCCTTGGACATAACTCTCTTTTTGTGTTGAATATTATTGTATTGAGTATGCACAGAGCACAGATTGTATTACTACAGGCGATACACTTTGCGCTAATCTGGCATATGTTGCCACACAACATCCATTCTTAGGGCCGATATTTTCTACTATGCGATAATACTGCTTGTAAGAATAATTATACACATAAAATATGTGTTATGATTATGAAAAAATGAGTGTTCATTCTTGTAAGCAGTATATTCTTGTATACGACCACACTATAACCGATACGCACTGTACATGTACTGATGGAAAGCATAATGTTCATGGCCACCACATTTCATAAACGATGAAAACCAGTCCGATACATGGTCACCACTACTAGTGTTAAATCTTGTATATGGTTCCTCGATCGAGTTTCCTCTCAAAAAAGTATGAGGTAATCTGCAATTATGTAACGTGGTTGTAAACTTTCTATTAATTTTTCTATTAATTTTTCTCTTCTTTCCGGGGACCATAATGTGCCAACTGTTCTTATGAAGTTGAAGTTTGGTCTTCTGTGGTGCCCTCGCCAAAAATCTGGCCTGGTCGATCGTGTCTAAAGGTGCAACATGTCATCCTCCTACAAGGGTGTTTTTGAGGCCATGAACTGCATGTAAGTAGGTGGACTAGTATGTAGCATTGAGTAAAGTAACGGTCTACACCCAGGAATGTCACTCAGTCGCAGGCCTGCTAAAACGTAAAAGGGATTGGCAAGGTACAGGTGCATGCACCAGTTCTCCGGCTGTTGTAAAGTCAAACGGCATTTGAATCGACCACATCTCGGCTACATAGGTGAAACGAATACTGGAAGTTGTGCTAATTAAATTCGTCTCACTGCAATCGCCCTCTTACGAAGCTCATCAGAATACATAATCATCGTGAAACGTTCTATCGAAACAAGACCGAGTCAAGAGTGGCATGGGCGAATGCCTGGGTGACCAACAGCTACGAAAAGAGAGAACAATGGGATTCATTGGCTATCCTTGCTCCTCGACTATAGTCGCTGTTGAATACTGCTGATAAACGAATGGGTATGTCGAATACAAAAGACATTTCCAAACCACGTATCTCCACCATGAGTTCGTAACTTAGACTTAGACTTAGAGGCTTACCATTTTGTAACATTGCTTTATCGATTTTAGGGGCATACACATGGTGACTGACCTGGGGGACGTCAGCATTCACATAACTTTACTAGTATTAAGTATTATTTCAACCAATTCCTACGAATTGGGATCATTTCAACAGACCTTGCATGACGCCAATATTTGGTCAGCTGAAGCCTCGGTAGGATAGCTCGAGACGGTCAAAAAAGAAATTTCAGGTTGGCCTAGCTCGGCAGACCCGCGAGGAGTGCATAATTTACTCAATTTGTTACAATCATAATGAAAAATGTTACATGCAGATCAAAGTGTGACATGTCGACAATAACCAAAACATTCATCCATCAAAGAAGCAGAATACCGATTTTGAACTGAAAGGCGTTGTGACTTACCCTCCATAGTAATACGAGTAAGCCATTGCGCAGTACTAGCCTCTGTTGTTCTGGCGATACTTCCTTCTTTTCTATGTTGTTGCATCTGTGCGGGGCTTTACAACCGGTTGAGCCGTTCGCAATGCAAAGGCCAAACGCATGCACCTGACTCCTGAGCTCGCTGCGGCCTATCGCTAGCTCGGCAGACCTTGCCCTCCTCCCTGAACGAGGCGATGATCGCAGTACTCTGATCTGTGCTCAGCCGAAACACTGAGCAGTACTGTTATTACTCTTGCCTTTTGGTATGATCACTATCAATGCTATTGCTATGTCCCGAGATCAGCTACCCCGTGACTTCGCGAGAATAATTACACGATCATTTTCGAAACTACCGCAGGGCCGAGGATGCGGAAGGTAACACTACAACACTAGATCGATGACAGTCGACTAGTCGACACAGTCACTGGCTGCATATGCATCGCCATCACTCATCAGCCTGTGTGACATGAGCTGTGCAGTTGCACTTAGCTGTGTAGATTACACCTACTGTGACTCAGCCATGCGCTACCGGTGCACCACTGGCACTGGTCCACTGCCAAAGCATCACTGACACTCGACTACGCTCGACATAACAACAGGGCATAGTAATAATTATACTTTTATAGCTATCAAACTCATAATTATATGTAATCCGGGCCAAGTAGTTTTTGTAGTTATTTCAATATTGTTAGTGCCACAGGCACTGAGTGGAGTCGAGTGTTGTATCAGTGTGTTTAGCCTTTACAAACTGAGGCTTTTCTCAGGCTTTAGGCCATCACATATGCACACGGCACGGACTGTGTTGTCACAGTCACAGTCATAGCGCTGTGACGCCGCTGTCGCCCAAAGAATCCTGAGCCCAATCACAAAATGCAAACGCCTCTTTCCTTCCATGCATTGCACTCTCCCTGACCCTGGCCTGTGTTGTGCGTTCAATCATGTATTTGTAGAAATTCTTGAAATGCAGAGACGTACATGCAAGTACACGCAGTATAGCATGGTATAGTGCACCCCTTCATGAAATAATCAGACATAATTTTGAAGTATGTCTGGTGGCTCGTGCTTGTATCCCAAAAATAATAATCAAGCCACCATAGCTCATGCGAATCACTTGCTCGTCTTGACTCCTTGGCTTGAGGTAGCTGGCGCGAAGACACTGCAACTCAGTGGACGGGCCGCGGGTGGGCCTGCTGCGGAGTGTTGCAGTGAGTCTGTGACTGTTGTATTTCTGCACCAAGTCGGCAACTATCGATACAATCATCATGTATCTGCACCATGTCCATCACCAAGTAAGTACAATGTAAGTACTGAGCTCATGATCACACCACTAGCACTGTCATTACATGCCGGCATACACTGATCTGCGGCAGTTGTAATACTATGGTTTTACAATACCGATGTACTGAACTACTGAAGTACAATCATGCAATTATGCTAGTGACTTTACAATTACATTATACAAGGTATAACATGTCAAGTAGATCTACATGATTGTATCAAGCTTGTACCATGTGTACTGAGGCCCAAATGACCAAATGGAGCGAGTGGCTTTTCTGACAGCCTAGGACATGGTCATGAGTCTCGTGATCTGGTATTTCGTGGTAATTACCCCGGGGGGGGGGGGGGGGGGGGTGGTGAGCATGGGTCGATCTTGGGCTGGGGCATGGACCATGTCATGTGGACAGACAGCAGCAGTTGACCGAGTCAAAATCAAGGAACACCGTTTGTAATGATGGACAGAGGGTAGGCATTTGGTTACACACATTCAAGGTGGGATCATTTTGGCTTGCACTGCAACGTGCCTATAGCTCTGGCAAAGGCTAACTATAATTATACAATAGTGTCTGCTCCAGAGTTGGGGGAGGGGGGACTTGGACCCGCTTGGACAAAGAACCCGGCACTGAAAGTACCGATACGTACAGTACTGTTGGGCGCTGAAGACTGACAGTATTGTAACACTACATGTACATGTACAATTATGTTGTTGTTGTTGTTGTTGTTTTTTATTTACATGGTAAACATGTATCAGCTAAGGTGTAAGGTGTACATCGTGACATGTATCAGCTAAAGGTGTAAGGTCACGGTTTATACCGACTTGCTCAGACTGAACACTTCTACACCATGATAATAAGACCAGGTTGTTACCAGGGTACTGTGTGAACTGAAGCCGGAGATTGAAAACAATACCTAACATCATGGGCACATGGCACAGCGTAGCTAGTAGCAGTAGCACTGTGCAGGCAGACATAGCCAGGAGGTTTGGCAGTGTGGACTTACTACACGTGGGCACTGTGCAGGCAGACATAGCCAGGAGGTTTGGCAGTGTGGACTTACTACACGTGGGCACGCAGGCATGCAGACAAACGCACAATGATCCCTCTCTCTCTCCTAAGTTTAGTTATACCCGCACTGCGAGCGTGACTGTCATTAGTGTGGCAGTAGAGCATGCTGCCGTCGCAGCTGCTGCCGATCTGATAGGGTTGTTCATTCCTGTGACATGGTTATAAATGTAAGTTAGTGTTGCTGTTCATGGAGCCTGTCTGATCAAATGACGGAGAGAAGTCATGATGTGGGTTATTGCGGGTTATTACAATGGAAACAACATCAAACAAAACTACCGATCGAAAACACACACACACACACACACACACACACACACACACACACACACACACATCATCATCATCACCATAGTGGCGCAACATAGCTGATCACTGTTCAAGGCAGATCTAATGTAAAAGAATGGAAATATCTGGCTATAGGGCTGTAGTGCATTTCTGGTATACGAGTTCAGAAGAAAAAAAACATTGCTGAGGAGAAGAGCCTAACTGTCCTACGAGTGAGAAGCCTAGTCAGTAGTTACATGTGTCTAAACGTAAGACTCCTCATCAAACTTGACGTCTTCAAAGACAGGCTGACGGGGCATGGGCAGTTCGAACGCTTTCGTCGTTACTCGTGCAGGCACCGTTGATACTGACGATCGCCGTGTATACAGGGTTGCACTTACCTGGCCGTCAACAGTTCGACTGACAGCAGCTGCACCGCGTGCCTTGCCGAGCGAGCGCGTCTGCTGCTGTGCAAGGAACTTTTCATTCGGGCTCAGGAAGGCCGTCGCGGCGGGCCCCTCGTCTGAATCGTCACTGCCGCTATCGCTGCTGCTATCGTCGTACCTCTGTGTGGCCGTTTGTTGCACTCGTATGGTAGGTCTGCGTGCTGATGCTGGTGAGTTGTCGCTCTGGGATGCAGCTGCATTGCCAGCAGCAGCAGCAGTACTAGCCTTTGTAAGACCCAGTCGTTCGTGCAGCACAGTGTACAGGGCGTCATCGTTGGCAGCGACGCGAGCGGCAGGTCGCTGCGGTGGAGAGCTTGCGTACTGGGACATGCTCTGGTCAGCGGATGCTGCTGATTGTGCCGGTTGTGTTGATTGCGCTGGAGGTTGGGCCTGCTTGTTCTCATTGTCCAGCTCGGGATTGTCCAGAGAGTACCAGTGCCTTCCCATGCTGCGCCGAATGCGCTCAGACTGTGTTTGGTCCACCTCTCTTGTTAGCCGGCTGGTTGTTGAAGACATCTTTGAGCTATGGGATGGTGTGGTCGGTAGGGAGGCCGAGTGGAAGCCAGTCGGCGGCAGTGAAACACTAGAGCGCTTGCGATCTTGATTCTTGCCATGCGATCTTACGCTGTAGATTTCATAGAGCTCCTGCAGGCTGCGTGTACCGGCGGCGGCCTCAGCGTCCAGATCAGCTGCTGTTGCGTTGCGATGTGGCATGCCCGGTGACCGGCCCATGGCCAGTTGATCGACGAACATAGACGCGGACGAGTGTAGCTTGGTTCTCTGTGAGCCGGACGATGCAGTGTCCGCCATGCTACCGCCACCCGGCGCTGCCTGCTGGGCCTCCAAAGCGCGCTGCTGCGCCTGTCGATGTCGATACACCACCAGGCGAGACCCCGCCGGGGAGTTGGTGCTGACGGCGGTGTCAACACTGCCTGCTCGCCACACGGCAGCATTGGCACGTGCCACTTGCCCCGGGCCAGGCGGTATGTGTGCAGTGCTGCGTGGGAGCTGGGGTGATGAGCTCAACGCCATGCTGCTATCACCGGCAATGCCACTCACTGCACTGATACTGGACAGCGATTCGCCGCCGTTGGTAACATCGCTGCTCTCTCCCATGCTGTGAGCGGCAAGGTGGGTTGTCGGTGTGTGCGTGTCGTCGTTGAAGAGAAGTGGTGTGCTGCTGGAGAACATTCTCGAAGTTGAGTGGTTCATGGCCATACCGGACGGTGCTGGCTCATCATCAGCTAGCTCATCGTTGCTAGATGAAAGCAGTGTGGATCTCAGGTTGGGATCACTCACCGCATGCTGCTGATGATCGGGACTGAACTCTGGGCTCTCCAGGCCCTCTTCCAAGCCCTCGAGCTTGGTACGTTCCTTGATGTCGTTGGCCGCTTTCACCACAACTGGCGTGTCATAGCCGTCAAAGATTTCATCGATATTCTGCACAATGAACTGAATGAGGGGTGGCACTTCATTCTTCAGGACCTGCATATCATCGGCTGGCGATAGAAGGCTGGGAGACACGCAGATGGCCACATTCTCGCTGTGCATCTGATTCACGGCATGGTTTTCAGCAATCTTGGCCAGAATGACGAAGAAGTTATGCAGCAGCAACTGGTTGGCCATCGGCAGTCGCTCAAGCATCCTAGTTGTGTGAAAACCAATGAAGAAGAAAAAAGAGAGTGAGGAGGGAGGGAAGGATTGGGGGGGGGGGGAGAGAGAGAGAGAGAGAGAGAGAGAGAGAGAGAGAGAGAGAGAGAGAGAGAGAGAGAGAGAGAGAGAGAGAGAGAGAGAGAGAGAGAGAGAGAGAGAGAAGGCGGGAGGGAGAGAGGAAGAGAGCCTGAGAGAGGGAGAGGAATAGGAGAGAGAGAGAGAGAGAGAGAGAGAGAGAGAGAGAGAGAGAGAGAGAGAGAGAGAGAGAGAGAGAGAGAGAGAGAGAGAGAGAGAGAAGGCGGGAGGGAGAGAGGAAGAGAGCCTGAGAGAGGGAGAGGGATAGGGAGAGAGAGAGAGAGAGAGAGAGAGAGAGAGAGAGAGAGAGAGAGAGAGAGAGAGAGAGAGAGAGAGAGAGAGAGAGAGAGAGAGAGAGAGAGAGAGAGAGAGAGAGAGAGAGAGAGAGAGAGAGAGAGAGAGGACCAACAGACAGACAGAGCAGAGTGAGAAAGACAGAGAGAGGGTTAACTAATCGGTGTGGTGGGCAAGTCCCTCCGACAAAGTATTATCTTCCATATCCAGGTATGCAACAATTATCGATACTTTCTCCTTCACTGTGCATGTTCTTCGGCTTTTACAGTACCCAAAAGCCACATGCAAGCCCTGCATGACATGCACGTACTCACCTCCGCACTTGCTTCACCTTCGCAGCATCGCCTGAAGGATCGAGGCAAGCCACCCACTCCGTGTACAAGTCACCATTCAGAATGTATCCCGGAACGCTTCTCAAAAATTCCTGCAAATAGATAGGGGTGGGGAGGGAGCATAAAATTAAAAGAAAAAGGAATGAACATTTTGAAAGGCAGCCTTACGATTATTTGTATCTAACCTGACGTTTAGTGATCAGAAATGAATATTATTTGGATCGGCAACAATGCCTTGCTGGCATTGGAAGTAGCATCAAAGAGGGTGCTCACAACGAGATCACAAAACAGGCAGTCAGAACTGAAGCAGAGCGACTTGAAGTACCTACCAACCAACAAACACCATTCTAACCTTTATCAGCGCCCCGATACACAGCACCGGTGACCCAGCAATGTCTGGTTCAAGTCCTGAAAAGAACAGAAAACAAAACATACATCCGCCTCGCATCATTGAAGCAGCAGCAGCGCCTGGAACGCACCCGCAGTGCAGGTAATCATCCGGGGCTTACAACTACGAGCGTGAATAGTGTTTGTTCGACCTGTATTGACTTATGCAGTACACCAGTGTGATCTCAGCTCAAGTACTTGTACTTGTAACACACAGTGACACCTGTCTAAGACGACTGCTCAAGGGACCTTCAAAACGTGGTCTCTGTCGCCAGGTGGTCTCCTTATCCAGGGTAATTTGGCTGGGAGTAGCGGCCCTTGGTCCTGATTGAAGTGGTCTTTTTTTTTTTTTTAACTTTCACAGGTTTCACAGTACAGTATATCTATACTGAGCATGAACCTAGTCTACCATAGTATCGACCTGACTCAGTGTAACGTCACACGTACCTCGGTCAATGTCCTCGCGCAGTTCGCGCACCTGTCGGGCGCTGGCCGACCTGCGTAGTATGCCATTGGTGTCCGGACCATCCATGTACAGTCGGACCAACGCAATCTGCGCAGCAAGAAGTAACCGTGGAAACACCATCATACACTCACTCACTCACTGACACTCTGGCTGGTAACACTAAGAAACACAGGGAGTGATATGATCAACGACCGCTTCTTGCCATTAGGTGGACAAAGACAACGCCGCAGAAATTTTGGAAAACCAATACCGTCAGCAGTCCAGCCAGAGCACCCAAGACTGCAAGAGGCTTCTTGAACTGGCTGGACATGACGTTCAATGAGACAGACACCTATTCATGTGAGAGAAAAGAGTGACAATGTCAAAAGTGGAGAACATCAGTTTGGCACTGTGACGCCAATTTACCTGCAGCCAGGAAGGAATATCCGGTGAAAAGACCCGCTCCAAGGGCTGGCCAAACGTCCTGCAAATTGGGCATGGACACAAACACACCACTCTGTTATAATTACCGCTGTGATGCTGTCAATGTCTGAACTTACTTATACCTGTGTTTACATGAAGCACAGTGTAACACTGGTAGCATGCACCTGTGTTTACATGAAGGCCCACAGTGTAACACTGGTAGCATGCACCTGTTTCAAGATGCATGTAATATTCAGACCAGCACTCATACCAGAGTGTCATTCAGAAGTCAGGTGGCACGAGAACTGCCAGACAACGATAGCCTTGAGTTCAGGTTAGGGGTCCTTTGAGCCACATTAGCACACGTCTACGAGCAGAGATGCTCCCATGATAAGCCCAAGCTGGGCAAAGGCAGTGTCTGAAGCAACGTCCACTAGGGCTGCATGCACTCACGGAGGTACATCCTCTTCTTCGTCGTTGATGGTCGGGTTTTCTCGGCCTCTGTTGCGCGGGAGAATCAAGTGCACAAGAGTGGAACTGACTGAGCGGCCAATTCCCCGGTTCCTTGCACGGCGACTGCGGGGCTGCTGTTTCTCTCCTGAAGTAGGTACGTAAATACCAAACATAGAGCAGGAGTTTTAAAGTTGGGGGTGGGAAGCATAACACGGAGTTATCTAGCTCCCAGATTTTGAATGTGCACTGAGAATGAGAGCGTCTGTTCGACAATGTAGCCGCACAGAAAAAGGTTCACAAACCTGTAGATAACTGATGAACAGTGATGCAACTGATGAATGTAACTGATGGAAGTGATGAACAGTGATGATTTTGCAAGGAGCAAAATAGGGTACTATAATTAGATCGTCACGAGCCCAAGCACACACCCATGGATACACACACTCCTACATAGTATGCACTGGCAGCAAGACAAGAAGTGGCACACATAGTGACTCACCAGAGAAGTACGGCACACGTGACTGGCATGTTCGCAAGACAAACTGAAACGGCGCGGTTTGCTGCAGCCGGGTATCCTCATTGACGCTGTTGCTGTCCAGCCGCCTTGTGTTCATAAACAGCTTTATGGAGTAGGGCCGCTCATGACCTGCATAGTAGTCACCCATGACATAGACAGACACAGGCAACAATGACCTCCATGAAAGCTACATCTGTCGTGTCCGGGTGTTGCTATCTCAGTATCTGTATGATCGTATTGCTGCTCCTATCAGCTGTTTGCCGTGGCGTCGATGTGTCTCGCCATTGAATAGCGTTATTGAAGAACCTTTTAGCATTCATGCTTTGCTGGCTGGCCCAGATTAGCTGTCACGAAATACAGATATCTACCCTGTTGATCACCATGAATTTGACCATCGTAGTACATCGTAGTACATCGTAGTACATCGTAGTACATCGTAGTACATCGTAGTACATCGTAGTACATCGTAGTACATCGTAGTACATGTATAAGCCAACTTTTATCGGGTGAATAATACCGGTGCTTAAAGTGCGGCTTGTACTCTGGAAGATACGGTAACTGTTGACTTACCGAAGAGAGGAAATGAATTCTCCTCCTTGCCTGAATGGACGGACATGCAGTACCGTGTTATATCATCCTGACAGCAGTCACAACAGAATGCAGAGAATACATTGTTTGGGAATTGCCGGCTCGTTGCGTACATGGGGTCCCTGAGGTTGCTATTGTATCCGAGCCTGCTGCATGCAGGACTGGTTTCTCTCACACAGTTGCCCAGTCTCATTCACTGCACAAACCATGTCGTCTGTTTTCTCTCTCACAGCCAATGCTGTGGAGAGAATGAAGGTCGCAGACATCACCATGTAACATGACACTTACTCGAAATGTAGGTGCATTATATTTTTCCAGAATCGATTTTCGCGCCCACAGTGCTGGAACTATCCCACAAAACGTTCACCGACACTGTTTTCAATACCTACCTCAATCTTCCAGATTTCCAGAGCCATGTTCATTACATCCCTAATCGTGTGCGCAGTGGACACTTCAATGATCTTCTTGGGAACATACTGGAGAGAGAGAGAGAGAGAGAGAGAGAGAGAGAGAGAGAGAGAGAGAGAGAGAGAGAGAGAGAGAGAGAGAGAGAGAAAGAGAGAGAAAAAAAAGAGAGAGAGAAAAAAAAGAGAGAGAGAGAGAGATAGATAGAGAGAGAGAACGAGATGTAGATTGAGTACGTACATGTATGCGTGTGTGTGGGGGGGGGGGGGGGGGGAGAGACACACACACAGAGAAAGAGATAGATACATAGAGTTAGATAGATAGATAGATAGATAGGGAGAGGGGGGGGGGCAATAGATAGAGAGGGAGGGGGAGGGAGGGAGAAAAGAGAGAAAGAGAGAGAGAGAAAGAAAGAGTTTATTATAGCCATTAGTGAATAAACTTCATACAAAAGTGGCATCAAAGTACATATGCCGAGCTCCATAGTGATCCAGGCAATATACAGTTATTCTGTTATATAGCTTGGACAGATAACCATGGTAACGGAGTGATAGAACCTTCTTGCCATAACCATCATCATGAAATGCATCCAATGCACTGATAGTTTGCGGCATGCTGATGTGAGGTAAAGTTAACAATGCTTGCCTGACTTACTGCAGTAGAATTGCCTGTAGCCTTGTTCAGAATGCAAATGGGCACTGTCTGACGCTGGCTCTCCTCACAAGGCTCCTCAATTTGCCTGTAAGCAGTCGGCATAACACAGAATGGATGGCATGTGCATCTACACAAGGTCTCCATGTACTCGTGCCATTACCAGTCCTGAATGACAGTGCAATGTCTCTGCTAAGTAGAACTGAAGCAAATGATGTGTGTGTGTGTGTGTGTGTGTGTGTGTATGTGTGTGTGTGTGTGTGTGTGTGTGTGTGTGTGTGTGTATGTGTGTGTGTGTGTGTGTGTGTGTGTGTGTGTGTGTGTGTGTGTGTGTGTGTGTGTGTGTGTGTGTGTGTGTGTGCGTGTGTAACACTAACTGTCACTTAGCTTGAATGCCAAGAACAGACAGAAGGGAAACGACTGGCCAGTTCGGTTGTGTCTCGCCAGAAATAGACTCTAGTTTAAGGCAGTAGAAACCTTCCCCCTGTCACTGCCACAATACCGGGGGGATGTTTACTAATACCGAGGAGTAGTAATATAGACAAAGCTGCACTGTCCCATTGCTACATGCATATGGATATGATGTTCTAGCACGTGCAATCTTCCCAGCACGATAACCAGGTGCGCATGCTCGCGGTTACGCCAAGACCACAAGTCAGCGTTGTTGGCTTGCCTCACCGGCACAGGTTCCTTCTTGGAGCCCCTACTCTTCCCAATGTTGTGCTGTCCTGGTACTCCTCTCCCCATTTCCTACACAAGTAGGTTTTGTCTTCAGTAAAATAAATAAATAAAAAATGTACACTTACGTCTTCAGCAGGCAGAACCACATCTCTTTCTCCTGGGGTGTGCTGCACACAGAACACAGCAGACAATGGAGACAGTAGAACCAGTAGTAGTCGGTTAGAAGGGCAACACGCGGACAAGCAGACAATGCAACCAGTTAGTGACAGCAATTCCAAATACACCACACAACCCGATATCAATACACCATACAACTTGATATCAAAACTGGCAGCCAAGGTGACGTGGAAACATGACATCTATGATACCGTGACACGCAGAAAACTATGAATGTTAGGCTGTGTTTACATGAGGCGTTTCAACCCGGGTTGAGTTCGACCCGGGTCAAATTTCAACCCGCCATGTACACAAAATGAATGGCGCGTTTACATGATGCGTTGCGCTTGACCTGGGTTGAAATTTCGCCCCGGGTGTCAAGAAAATCGTACAAACGTACTTCTGTGTGTATCTCGCGCCAGGTTCGAACAGCACTGCACATGCAAATTTCGCGCGAACGGATTCACGTGACCATACAGGACTCTAGAAGTGGAGTTTTGGCGGCATATCAGTGTTTGACCCGGGTCAACTGTCTCCATGTAAACGCTCACCTATTTTGTCTATCGTACAGACTTTCAACCCGGGCTGAACTCGACCTGGGTTGAAATTTCTCATGTAAACACAGCCTTACCCTCTTCGCCCTCCCAACAAGCGAGACTTTTCATCAATTTTTTACCATTACACTACACTGTTCTCCTACGTACATATCGTTTTACTGTGAAGTTCTCAATCAAAACATGATACGATTAATGTGAACTGCTGTTTTAGCCCATTATGACAACTCGGATGATCACACCACTTGGTCATGAACTAAGAACGCTACCGACTTGCACTGTAACACGTGTACTCTTTACACATCAACAGTCCACGCCATTGCAGTACAGCCTCTGAATATGAAGAAGCGGGGCCTACAAGCTGATTTTCTCAGTCACTGTGGCATTTGTTATCGGCGCTGGAGAATTTCTAACACAGGGGTGGTCAGTCTGCGGCAGTGGAGTGACAGGTTAAGTGGGTTTTGCTTCGTCTTGGCCAGTACCAGCAGCAGTGAAGGGGCTGGATCAGCACGTGCACCAATGCACACAGGACTGCATCTTACAGCCCTTCACTGCAGGAGGGCAGCCCGGGGCTAGTGCACGTGTTGCTGGCCGTAGCGGCCACACATCAGTGCTGGATTGGTGCTGTAAACACATGTACATCATGCCCTGCTCCCCCGAGTGCCAGCAGCAGTAGCATGTACATCTCACCACATCTCGGTACCCAGTGTTAGAGGTGAACTTGCTTCACAGTACATAGACAGGTGATCACATCTTGGACAAGTGCTAGGGAGTCGAAGGATTACAAGTTTACAACAGCATTGCTCTGGCTCATTGCAGCAACTAACCTGAATGTTGCTACATAGTTTGCAAGCGGCCATCCCATCAGGAAGGAGCAGTGTGGCTCCAAGCCAAAGTCAGAGAGCTCCGTTTGCAGATCCTCCGGACACTGGGCTATCCACACGTCACGAATCCTCTGCCGATCCTTCATGTGAAAGCTGTTTGATGACGTCGTCGCTGTAGCTCTAAGCATACACACAATGCAGCATACAGCCATGTGCATATCAATGCACACATACACACAATGCAGCATACAGACATGTGCATAGCGATGCACACATACACACAATGCTGCATACAGCCATGTGCATATCAACGCACACATACACACAATGCAGCATACAGACATGTGCATATCAATGCACACATACACACAATGCAGCATACAGCCATGTGCATATCAATGCACACATACACACAATGCAGCATACAGACATGTGCATAGCGATGCACACATGCAAAATATCATACATACATAACAACTTGTGTGATTTCAGACGCTTTCAGACACACAGGGTACTCACAGCAGTGACAACAGCATCAATATGCAGTTGGAAACAAGTCCTCTCTAAACCCAATGCAGTTGGAAACAAGTCCTCTCTAAACCCAATGCAGTTGGAAACAAGTCCTCTATAAACCCAATGCAGTTGGAAACAAGTCCTCTCTAAACCCAATGCAGTTGGAAACAAGTCCTCTATAAACCCAATGCAGTTGGAAACAAGTCCTCTCTAAACCCAATGCAGTTGGAAACAAGTCCTCTCTAAACCCAATGCAGTTGGAAACAAGTCCTCTCTAAACCCAATGCAGTTGGAAACAAGTCCTCTATAAACCCAATGCAGTTGGAAACAAGTCCTCTCTAAACCCAATGCAGTTGGAAACAAGTCCTCTAAACCCAATGCAGTTGGAAACAAGTCCTCTCTAAACCCAATGCAGTTGGAAACAAGTCCTCTCTAAACCCAATGCAGTTGGAAACAAGTCCTCTCTAAACCCAATGCAGTTGGAAACAAGTCCTCTCTAAACCCAATGCAGTTGGAAACAAGTCCTCTCTAAACCCAATGCAGTTGGAACGTGTAGATGTGTAGTTACTGTTACTCAGAACCTGAATGCCTCTGTAAGCACTCAAACCAAGCTGTGTGGAAAATGGATCGTGAAAGATCGCCTTCAAAATGTATGTGCAGGTAGGTGGTGGTGGTGGGGGCTCCGGCATCTGCCGTCTCCTTTGGACCATAACATGTAATATCGGATGAGCTTTACGAACTCTTAGCTTGGCAACTCAAAGTCCTCTATTCCATGACTGAGCTATGCTGATGTGGTTTAGCACTGTTTTCGCAGTGACCAGGCTAACTGCATGAGTAAACCCTGTTCTTGCAGTGACCAGGCTAACAAGTCCCTAGAATACTACAATGCCCTCCCTGCTAGCATTCGTGACGTCTCCTCCCGACCTGCTTTCAAACAAGAAATCTGCTCGCTGCTGATTAACTCAATCTGCTCCTGCAGCGCTCACCCTCTCCCATACTTGTAAAGTTCAAAGTGATGTAAATCACTTTCCAACTGTTTAACCCACAATCTCACCTTCTCATATATTTATATTTTATTGGCGATGGTGCCATCGTGAGAATAAAGAATTCAAACTGCATGAGTCAATGAGCCATACTTACTTTCGCTTTGCTGAGAATATTACATCACTGAGCAGGAATAGATAGCGATCTTTCGTGGCACTCTTTGAAATCTGCACACCACACCACGAAACACAGTAATCATAGCACACATTAACGATATAAAAGCTCACATTAATATTATCGATCTTAGGCTGGAGGTAAGTGGGATTTATCATGAAAAAATTGCAGTTGCTTGCAAAGTATGACCTATGAAATATACACATTTTTTGGATAGTCCTGTCCAAGGTACTGTAAATAACCGTTTCAATCTTTACATAACTGCAAGAATAGATCCTGGCCGAGGCGTTCTTGTGGCATCTTCTTATAGGACGTGTTTTAAAAGAGAAGTAGACCCTACTCCCTACAACAAAATACCCGTGTTATGAAGCAGTGGAAATATAGAAGTGCACACAAAAACTCATCGGTAGCAGTATCCAACCAAACTCCCCCGACTATCCATACCATAGTCAACTGGACCGGGCCCTCCTGGATGTAGCGGCGGTTCGCCAGGTTCGGCTCCTGCTTGCTAAGTCCTTTGCTGTTCGGCCGAGAGTCGGTAAGCTGCACATCCCCACAACTGTGTAGCGACAGTGGAAGACAGAGATATTTCTGCTGCAGCCTAGAAGCCATGCTTCAGCAACCATTACTGTCTTCTACTCTATACTTGGGCACACAAGCATTCAACTTCAAAGTCTGCAAGGCCGAGAGGGGTGAAGCAGCCACTGAAAGAAAACTCAGTGTGCAAGAAGAAACACACTTCAACAGCAAGAAAGTTAGATGTGAATGCACTCTACACCAGCCTGAACTGTCTTTTTTTCGCCTCTGACCAAAACACTGCGGCTAAGGAGGGTGCTTGTAGGTATAATACTTCACAAAGGCTACAGGATGGGGTGGTTGATTGTTCTGCTTGATGGTCCGTTACCTTGAGTCAGCACAGCAAAGATGTGCAGAGTGTAGTAGCATGCACTATCTGTAACTAAACTTTCATTTCACTAGAATAAGATACACACACACACTGTGTAGTGGTAAAGAACGAAAAAAAGTTTTTCAACCTTGCAACTTGGAGTACATAGGCTATCATACCTCACAAGGAAGTCAGGTGTTGGAGAGGTGATATTGGAGCTTGAAGTGTTCTTTTTCCGCTTTGTGGGCTACACATCACATACAAAAGACCATGCAAAGTAGAACACTCGTGCAGAAACAACAGCAGGGAGTATCCAAAAATAGGCTCAGCACAAGAAAACAGTATAGTTCCCCTAGGTCACTAGTGTTGCAGCAAATATATTACTTGAGTCACGGACCAGTGCCGCACTTGTCAAGCAACCAGCACAATATCCTAGAGGTGATAATGGCAGACGCAGTGCCATACTATGTACAATAAAGATATTGAGAACAAACGAACTGGCAAAGGCCAGTGGAAATCATGTCACAACAAACGTATAGTTAGTGACGAAACCATACGGGATTTCAAACGGGCAATCTGATGGGCACAAATTAAATCTCAGTGACATCATGAGCATGTCAACAGTGTGTTCAGGTGCATGGCTAAGTGTGGTATGTTTGTAGAACAGCCTATGCACTGTATGAGGCATGCTGCAGTGAATGCAGGACATGGTTTAAGACCAGTTCCAGGTAATTAATATTTGCTGATGGCTGTGGGGACGGGTTAGGGGCACTCACTTGGAAAACATAGTCGATTGGTCTGTTGAGGTGCAGTTGCTGAGTGAAACGCGCTTGCATGTACTCCAGCTTCGCCTGCATGCAGTCACGACAGAACCATGACAGGACAGGTGACACAAACATGATCAGTACCATAGAAGAGCAGCAATTTTAACAGGTGTTAGAGCCGCAGGCATTGTAGAGTAGCTAGATTTCCTAACTACTGCTGGTGGCAAGGTGCTTGCAAGTGTAGAGGATGCTGGGCTAGCTAGTAAAAAAGTTGTTTATCTCCTTGGAAAAGCGCTTAAAAGACGCCGGGGAGCAAGACTTAAACAGCGGAAACTCCCATGCCGAATTCGTCTGTCTGGCTCACAGTTACCAGAGTTGCAACAGTGCTGGCAGACATACGCACAGCTGCTAAGGTTACACACTGATGTACGTTGGCACACTCTTTCAATCTCCGACTACACCATACTGCAGAGTGTCAGTGCAAGACGAAGGCTCAGAGTCTACAGCATACCGTGAGTTAACTGAAATCTCAAGTTCATGGCTGTGGCCGCGGCTATTGAAAAGTTCAGAGCAATGGTATGGTGAAGTTTCCATTTTTACTGCACACCTGCCGGTCATCTCTCCTACAATAATACCTGCCTGACTGCAGTCAAAGCAGCAAAGGAGCTAAGTAGCTGACAGATGCCCTTTAGGACAGGCCCCGGTCTACAATCTTCAACAGCTGCTTGAAATGTTACCAGCAGTGTTACCATGCCAACATTGAAGAATATGTGAAAACGACGCACCTGATTCTCAGCGTTGGACAGTGCTTCTGTCCGTCTATCAAGCAGCTGCAGAGAAAGAACGCATGTCAGGAGATAGCCAATGAGCTGAGTATTCAATACACACAGATTACCGGTCTGTACAGCGTATATCCAGCTTCACATATCTAGTACTAGTACATGTTCTAAATATCTATATATGGAGCAAAAGGAGGTGGTAACGTGTCGGAGAGCGATGCAGAACGGCTCTAATATGGATGAAATGTGTATATAAAGGTATGGTAGCATATTCATTGACCTCTGACATCACCTGGATAACCTCTATCACAGTAGTTTGTTAAAGTTAAGTGTCATGCGCCGAAAATAAAAACCCAGTCACCCACAACTGCACTCTATACTATGTGCCAATTACCGGGAGGTGGTGGCACAATGATTCCTGTGGATGTGGGACATTCGGTCTCAATGAGTCTCATGTGAACCGTAACTCTTTTTATTCACTACGATTCGTAAATGGAGACGGTCTACAGTGGACAACAGCTGCAGTGTATGCGCATACCTGTGATACAGCGTTGGTCACCTTCTGAAGCTCCACTCGGTCGTGGTGGGCATCCGGTGTTGCATACATCAAGTCGCTCAATAGCTTACCGTACGTTTGAATCCGTTGATTCTGTGCAGTGAAGGATGAAACCCGCAAAAAGATATTCTGTCAACCATGATGTCCCCGACAAGAGACAACTTACGTATGGCAGCCAGTGCCACAAGGCAGTGTGTACGCTGTCCACAGAATGGTCAAGTTTACCATCTGTTTGTTTTTTCAGAATGAAAATAGGAGTTAACTGGACGAAAAGAAATTTTAAAAACAGGTTCGGCTCAGCAAAAAAAAGAAAAAGACGTTCACTTTGCACTTTGCACAACCACCTGAAACAAATGGAGTCAATATCAAGACAACTATGCAATCGGTAACGTTTCAACTGACATAGTAACAGCCAAGCATAACAGTTACATCAAAAATACACAGCTCAGATTATTACTTCATCAAAAAGTCGAACTCGTGCTCATTCTAGGAAAGATAGAGAATAAGTACACTGTATTAACACAGAGCACACACCATTGCTAAAACCCACCGGTACTAATAGAAGTGAGTCAAGTGAGTGCACTGCACTCCCTCTCTGTGCAGAGATGAATGCCGTAAACCCGTTGTCGTGCTGACTGCTGCGCTTCTCACGCAAGAGCCTGAGTAGAGTGCCAGAAAGTGAGGGCGAGGAGAGAGAGAGACAGAGAGAGGGGGGGGGGGGCGGATGCGATGGAGAAACAGAGTAAGAATCATAGAAGAACTAAATGCTCTAGGCATGACTAGACAGCAGTAACGGCCAACATGACAAAACACTCAAGTTGTACAAATAACTCTGAAGCATTCCCATGTTGCAGAACACCATTACCTTGCTGCTTTTGTGTAAGAATAGCTGTAATCCTCAAATACTCCAGGGAAATTGGGCTGCCTGTTCAGAATGCAACCTGCACATCAGAAAGCAAGCATTGATTTCAATTTTCAACGCATAGCCAGCGGATATCCATCCAAATGTTAGAGAAGTCTAGTCAACCGTGTGCGACGGCAAGCTAAACAAGTTTTATTATACAAGCTTCATTCAAAACTCAGCCAGTGTTGGGGATTTTTGATGTTTATCAAGCGCCACCGCTTTTCAGCACATATTCTGTAAGGTCACGTACGGCCCGTGTAGGGACATGACAGGCATGTACATGTACAAACCCGAACAACACTCTCCAAATACAGTAATCTGCACAGACATCAGCTGACCATAACGCTAGTGCTCCGTGAAAGCGAACCCAGCAGCACACTGCGATGAAAGCATTTCACGAGATGCAGGTGAGACAATCCCAAACCAGCCACTAAACTCAGCCCCTCCCCGACCGGTCACTAAACTCAGGTTTCGGACTCATGAATATGAGGGACGTAACCTTCTTCTTAAAGAGCTTTTAAAACAAACAAATTGGGAATAGGAGAGAGAGAGTGGAAAGAGGATGGGTAAATGCACAATGTCACCTACGAGGTAGGGTAGGTAAGAGAGAAGTACACCTTACCAACACAAGTCTTCTCTTCATGCCACCGCTCTAATGCATCTTCAAGCTGCCAACAACATACAAGAATTGACAACACCAGAAACGTATTCGTTATAGACATGAGCCTGAGGATGCTCATTGCTACAGGCAGAAATGAAGCATTAAGACTTCAAGTGGTCCATATCAACTGACCACTGCAAGCAGGTATAACCTCTTTCTATGTTAGGGCATTGCGTGTAAGTTCTATAGGAATATGTGTACGATATGCACTGTGATGCTTTAAGAGCGAATTGATATTATAAGCTATATGTGGCTTTCCTTCAGATTTTCACCCTAAAACCTTAGGAGCTAGCTAGCCCGTAGGCATGCAGCCATTGTTAGGTCA
Source organism: Sycon ciliatum (assembly GCF_964019385.1). NCBI lineage: Eukaryota > Metazoa > Porifera > Calcarea > Leucosolenida > Sycettidae > Sycon > Sycon ciliatum. The sequence continues at coordinate 25,025,938 of NC_088646.1, forward strand.
TATAGCCACGCTTGCAGATGTACCATAGTTGGCAGGTCAGACGCACAATGACTTGCGCATTCTGCATTTATTAATACTAGCCGTGGCATTCTCACCTCTTCAATCAGATTCTCACTCAGCTTGCGTAGCCCATAGATACCGCTGAACAGGGTGTCCTGGCTGACCTTGTGCAATTTCCATTTCCTGCGCGATAGTACACCACATGAGAGTTTCCACAAGTGCAGAGGGTAGACAATATTCCACAGTTCTGGACTAAACAATGTGAAATTGAATATCATTCTATCCAGTAGCCATGTGGGGCTCTTTCACAAATTTGGTGGTGGGGCTGATCTACTCCCCTGATCTACTCCCTCCAAACGGTTTTAGGAGCTGCATCTGTGCCTTCATCCTAGAGGGTGGTGGTGTTCCTACGGATGTCTAACTGAGTCTAACGTTAATGGTGATTTTTTTAGAAACCCTGAGCATATCAACTGGCTTTCCACAAAAAAACTTCTGATATAGGTTCATAACTGACCATGGCAGGGACTCAAAATGAGCTAAACAGGAAACTTACCGTAAACAGAGAGACTTAAAACGGGGACAAAACATCGCGAATTTCGCGAGTCAAGGGTGCACCATGCATATTTGTCCCTGGCGACAAAATCCAATATTTCCTTCTTAATCAACAATTGCAAAGCCTTTCCCCAGTGAAAAGTTACTGAAAACTCTAACACCTTAGCTCTGTTACAGATTTTTTTCCTTGCACTGTAATCAAACATTAGTATGACTTCACACAGAAGCCAATCTAGAAAATTACGGCGGTTCTGCCACTGATTAGTAGTGTGAAAAAAGGAGGACAAAATGTTACGAGTTATGACTACCTGTCTGTCTGGTTACGTTGGTGGACAGTTAGTCATAACTCGTAACATGTTGTCCTCCTTTTTTCACCATAATCCGGATTAGTACTGTAGTGTGCTTACTTGAGCGGTTCAGCATACGTGTCGATCACTAGATTGAGACTGTTGAAATAGATCTTTTCAGATTCCAGTATCTCTTCACCGGCCTTCTTCCGCATTGCTGAATTGCAAAGACATGCACATGCCCATGCCGCCATCACCATATGCACACACACACACACACACGCACGCACACACGCACGCACACGCACACGCACACGCACACACACACACACACACACACACACACACACACACACACACACACATGAACATTTATGAAATCTAAGGTTTCCTGCGCCACGATATGTGTGTTCTGTGAAAAGTAAGTTCGTTTGGGCAACTACTGCTTACTGGGGAAACTTGCCATGACAATTTAACTGACTTCACCATAACGAACATCCTGAATTCCCCACAATTTCTGAAAACTATGTGCTAACAGCATGTCTAAAGTAACTAAGTACGCCAGTTCCAGGAGTTGTGTTGTTCATTACTACGTGTGATGCAAGCATGATTTGCTTACATAGAGGTATGCCACTAGTGCTGCAATGCTTTACCGGGTCAGCTACACTTTTCATGCTGTCATGCTCAGCCTGGATGGTGGTAGTGACTCGATGGCAGGAAGCTGATGATGTCTGAGAAGGAAGACAACACTTCTCAACTAACTGAGCAAGTACTAGAATGATGACTCTTTACCCTGCATCAGCACAATCACAGTGTAGTGTACTGACTGTGTTGACTGCGAGGGAACATGTAACAAACTAGCTAGCTAGCTCTCCAGTCTGACTGAAGCTTGAAGCAGTGGCACTGGTAATGGTACCAATGACTGTGCCTTTAGCAGCTTAGTGGGTTCCAGTAGCAGCTGACAAGGGCAAGCATCACTGCATCAGTCTGCTCAAAACCCAACAAAACAGCTGTGTGTACATGATTGTATTGGTGTAAACTATGTTGAGTAACTCTTCCTCTACCCTGGTCTCTGCCTAGTTTGTTAGTGGCCATGTAGGAGCCTTCCGTACTTGTACTTGTAAGTAATGATTATGTAGAGAACAGGACTGGAATCTACCATGACATGATGATGTACGGTGAGGACTATATTACTCAGTACGAAACCATGATTTCCTCCATAAAACTGCACCGTCTCTGCAGCGTATTATGTACCTGCAGTGTCTTCGATGTCAATATCCTTGCCATCCAGCACTGCTGAAGACTCTTCGCGATTCACCTGCGTTCGTGTCGCGCTCAGTACCACTCGATACTCTTTCCACTGCAGGTCTTGCACCAGAGGCTGAATGAGCGACTCCACGCTCATGCCAGCTCTGCCGAAGAGCTGCAGTGCAGAAATGCACACACAACAGGCACAGGGACACAGTTGTGCCACACACACACACACACTGTCAGACTGATTCCACGAGAAAGACCTCTAGTTGATTTAAAATTCGAACGGGACACGTTAGACGCGAAGATTGCTCACAGAGAAAAGAGAAACCCAAGAAAAATCAAAGAGAAACAGTCAAGGACACCTGATTCCATTGGAGTGGCAAGCATGCAGAATATCTCCCACAACACAAATACAACACAAAACGTAAAAAATGTTGATGCACTGGGCCATTTGGATCGGATCCTACCTTGGCTTTGTCACCGTTGGGCAAGTTGACGGCAACTTGGTAGTCTGTGCCACGGCCATGGCCTTGTTGAGGCCTAGCGTGTTGTCGCTGCATCACCGTATGTCTCGCCATTCCTCCATTACTAGGCTGCAGTCCTGGCGAGCGACCACCAGAGTCCTCTCGACCGCCGCCGATGCCTTGAGCTTGATTGAAGGCGATGAAGTCGATGCTGTTGCGAGGAGTTCGCAAACGATTCGGGCCGCTTAGCGGCCTGCCCAATGACACGTCAGCGTGCTGCTGCTCCGTACCGTCCATTAGGAGACCAAGCAAGATCGGAGCAGCAGCCTCACTCTCAGTGAGAAGTCGGACACGGCTCAACCCCACACTACTACAGCAACATGATCACATTTTTTCCTCTTGACTCGAGACTTAGCCTTGGTTTGCTGCACTGACTGTGCACGGGCTTTGCATCACACTTGAGCTGTAGTTTAGTGTCTACATGTAGGCTGTACTGTCACTACCGGCCACCCAGCACACAGACTCAGTCAGTGATCAGGTGATACACACACAGATAAAAATGATTGTGTGTAGATCTACCCGTCTAGTCTGTGGTAGTGTGGATGTATCAGTGCATGATGATCAGCCTACAGTACTCATAATCATGATATTGGTCACGGTCATACCGATCTGCTGAGCTTAGTCTTACTCTTATTATTTTATATAAAATTATTATTACTCTTACTCTTAGTCTTACTCTTGCTAGTCTCTCTTAGTCTTACTACTAGATCATGTCACTCATTAGATGCATTACTGAACTGAGTCAGTGAGAGCATCATACAGTGCTGGCAACTGAAATCCGACCCCCTGAGCTCACATCGCAAAGACCCAATACGGGATGGTAAAACTACCAAGCAGAGACCGCTAGAATGTGAACCCACCGCTCAGGGGGTCGGATTTCAGTTGCCAGCACTGTACGAAGTGATTTGGCATTTTTTAACATTTGGCACTTTTTAACAAATGTGTAAAATTTGCTTTTCTTCTGGCTGTTTCTCTGCTCCGGATGGCTGTATCGAAACATGGGTGGTGGCAAATGAGAGCAAATTTATCGTAGATCAACATTGACCAGAAAATTTGGTGCATATAATTTAATTCCCCCTGCCATGTCGTGGTGGGTGCTTTGCCATTGTGTGTAAATGTGTCAAATAAGCCCTTGAATGGACGAGGAGGGCAGCGAATTTCTTCCGCAGGGCCTTTGGACGACGTCAGGCCGTCTTGCCATCACTAAAGACAACAATGAAGAACAGTAGGTCACAGAATACACTCTGTGAGAACGAAAACATGGCTGTGATTTCTATGCTACCTATCCAATTCTACCGTATGACACAGCCACTAGTTACAAATACAAAAACACGGCTTTGCGGCAGCATACAATGCAGTTGACAGATTCATTTTAAATCCACTAGCATTCCTTGAAGTGATATCTATCAACTTCAGAACATTGATGACCGAATATCCCAGTTTGTGATGCCATTTTACAAATTTGTTAAAAAATGACACACCAATTATTTGAACCCTGAGAATACTATGAAAGTAGGACATGATTAAAAACACTTTCCAAAGTGGGATCATTCCAATTTTTTGAGACAACGGGCATGAAGGATAGCACTTCCACTTGCAACAATTCATTTGGACGTAGCTTGTCTAGAAGTGGCTGAAAAAATGTCATTTTACAACCATGTTAAAAAAAGCCAAATCACCTCGTACATCGAGCCAGCACGAGATCATTTCCAGATCATAGCCATAGCCTAGGCATAGGCCTACGACTACTTCCCAGATCTTACTGTGTGCAGCTACACTGCCTACACTGAAAGTGAAAGTCTGAATTATCTGTCTTCATGAATCATGGTCTTTGTAGTCAGGTGGGGCATGACCACTGCACTGTACATGATGTACTCAGTACATGACTTGTACTAGTACTATGTCTGTAGTCGACATGTAGTGTAGATGTTCTGACTCTGCTATGTGTGTGGTGCAAACCATGCAGTGGCAAGCGCCATTCACTGCCACTGGCAGTGGAAGTGCCAGATGCAACTAAAATACTTCAACAGTTCAAGCAGTGCACCGACGATGGGGACTTCCGTGCACCAGTGTAGTACACCAGGGTGCACGGCCTACTCACCAGCTTGTACTTGAACTTGGGGTTCAACTGGAGACAGTGGAGTGTCAGAGAGACCACGAAACACAAACTCTCCTTCCCCAAGACCACAGTGAGTCAACTATGCAGTCTTGGTACTATGCAGTCTTGGTAGTCTAATGTCTGTCTGTATGTTCATGTCTGTCTGTCTATCTGCCCCCCCTCTCTCTCTCTCCCTCTCCCTCTCCCTCTCCCTCTCCCTCTCCCTCTCCCTCTCCCTCTCCCTCTCCCTCTCCCTCTCCCTCTCCCTCTCCCTCTCCCTCTCCCTCTCCCTCTCCCTCTCCCTCTCCCTCTCCCTCTCTCTTTCTCTCTCTCTCTCTCTCTCTCTCTCTCTCTCTCTCTCTCTCTCTCTCTCTCTCTCTCCTGTTCGGACACATGCCGGCATATCTAATTGCTTCATAACTGTTCAGGAAAGGTACAGCTGCAGCACGGAACTTACGAGGGCAGGAGATGGAGCGAATATTTCCAGGCAAGATATTCCAGCAAAGCACACCCTGGAAAGCGAAGGTTCTCTTTCCTGAGTTGCTGCGTGCGGATGTCAGGTAGAGACCAATGTGAGAATCCAGGCCCATGGAACGGCGACAAGCGGGCAGGAGGAGGACCTGAAGCTCTGGATATGCTTTGCCATACCAGTAACCTACAGCGCCAATCCAGGAATGCACGTTTTTGCTTATGCATCTCAGATACGTGAAACACTGAGAGCCGCTCTAGGAGGTCATGGGCTGATGTCCGTGGTGGTCGTCCGAACACTACCCGTGCGCCACAATATTTTGCAGGACTTGGTCTCGGTTGTAGTGTTTAACGGCCAGAGATGTCGATATTTATCAACGATAAAGCGTTGGACTCATACATGAGGCTAGGCATGCATGAGGCTAGGCATGATGAGGCTAGGCATGATGAGGCTAGGCATGATGAGGCTAGGCATGATGAGGCTAGGCATGATGAGGCATGATGAGGCTAGGCATGATGAGGCTAGGCATGATGAGGCTAGGCATGATGAGGCTAGGCATGATGAGGCTAGGCATGATGAGGCTAGGCATGATGAGGCTAGGCATGATGAGGCTAGGCATGATGAGGCTAGGCATGATGAGGCTAGGCATGATGAGGCTAGGCATGATGAGGCTAGGCATGATGAGGCTAGGCATGATGAGGCTAGGCATGATGAGGCTAGGCATGATGAGGCTAGGCATGCATGAGGCATGCATGAGGCTAGGCATGATGAGGCTAGGCATGATGAGGCTAGGCATGATGAGGCTAGGCATGCATGAGGCTAGGCATGATGAGGCTAGGCATGCATGAGGCTAGGCATGATGAGGCTAGGCATGATGAGAGAAGACAGAATGGAGGGGGGGACTATTTTAAAAGATGAGGGTGTGTGGAGAATACTAAGATGGAAGCAGAAGATGTTCATTGTATGGATGTTCAGGGATAGGGGTGGAGGACGGACAGGAGCACGTGAATGCTAAACGGGATTCATGCATCTTGATAATTGTCCTTGGAGAGAGTCAGTGGCCCAAAGCCAATGGCTACAGCGAAGGTGATGGTGGACGTTTGCCTCGAAAGCTTGGAGGCTCTTGAGCTAGGAATGGCGGTTTGGTGAATAGGGAAGCCGGGAGTGTGTTCCCGTTGTCAATGACATCGAAAGGAAATGAACAAGAAGGGAATTGGGAGCAGTTGGGGGGGGGGGGAGGTGTTAGCAACTTGATATAGGAGGCCAGTGGTTTGCCAACATTGCCTATGTGGCACGGGCTCAACAGGGGCACTGAGGCGAGGTGAAACAATCGATGTGAGTAGAGGGAATCTGGCAGACACAGCAGCTTGTGCAGGAACGACAATGCTGCCACGGTCCGCCTTACCTCGAGGCTTTGCAGCAGCACATTGGGCCCCGGGATGTGCAGAGCCCGCCACTGAACGCGGCTAAGATGCCCGAGGTTGGTGGGAGAAGCTTCCATCCAGACATGGGGAGCGTACTCTAGCAGTGGTCCGACGAAGCCACGGTACAAAACAAGCTTGCCAGGACCATCCAGGACTAGAGCGACCTTGCGCAGCAGTCCAATTATGTGGGAGTTCGCCCGGGCGGCAGCTGTCCGGAGGTGGGCGTCAAAGGTGAGCTTAGAGTCCAGCGTGGCTCCCAGGAGCTTCAGTTGCTGCTGCTGCTGAGGGATGACCTCACCGCCAAACGTGGTAGCAGGCATGGGCCAAGGCTGCCGATGGCAGCAGATGTGGAGAAGCTGCGACTTGGAAAGCTCAAAGTTTTAACTTGCCGCTTCGATCCGCTACTCCCTAGTCGCCCCCCCCCCCTCTATAAAGAATCAAGGTACATGTACACGATTGTACATTTTCGCGACGAAGCCATTCATGAGCATTTTGATAATTGAACTCAGATGGTGAGCAAGTACAAGTAGGTATAACTATAAGAGAAAGGACCAAAATGTTACGAGTTATGACTAGTACTCTATTCTGTAGCGGTCGAGAGAATAATACACTGCAGTCAGATAGTGCGACAATTCGGCACAAAAATGACAGTGGTATGGAGACATTCAACGACTCTGACACCTAGCTAGGTCGTGCGAAACTACGTGTTGCTTGAAAAAGGAATACACTGGACTAACAGCAACAACTAAACAATCCTACTATAATCACCAATCATCTCTGCGGCATAGACAACACCAGAAGAGCACGCGCCTATCACCATACGTCTGGGCAAAGAAGGATGAAGGGAAGGCGTGCTGCATTCAATGAGTGGTGAACCGCAAAACAGTGGCCTACAGCAACAAAAGCAAAAGGTGCAACCTATGCTTTGCGCTGCAATCGCGCAAGCACCCAAGCACCTTTCTGTTTCTCTGAGCCAGCTGACCAGACCAGACCACCACCCCCACCCCCCCCCCCCTACGCGGTCAGCAAAGAGCAGTAGGCTCATTAATGCCTCAAAGAGTGAAATTGGAATAGTTTCCACGTCAATACTCGACACCACTTTGAAACAGCTCCGCCTCCAGCTGCAGATAACCACATGGAAAGAACACGTCTGCTGGGATATAGTGGCCCATGGTTTACAAACATACCAGACGAAGAAAGGTGCATATTCGTGTGTTTTGATATTGTGGATTTCTATCCATCGATCCCCGAAGATCCCCTCCAAAAATCTATCGAATTGGCCCGCCGTTACTCCAACGTCTCCCAGGAGGAGTGTGATATCATCTTCCACTCCAGAAGACCGCTGCTGTCTGGCCTAGAGCACTGGGTAAAAAGGCAAAACGAGCACTGCGACGTAACAATGGGGTGCTATGATGGGGCCGAAGTATGCTAGCTTGTTGGAGCCTTTGCCCTAGCTATTGTGACGGACGTGTTCAACGGCAGAGAACGTGCGAGAGACGTCGGATTATACGGAGACGTCGGATTATACAGAGACGTCGGATTATACAGAGACGTAGGACTAGCTGTATTCCGGAACGCGTTGGGACATGAAGTGGACCGGATAAGAAAGGAGATGAAAAAGGTATTCCAGAACCTCGGACTGAAAACAAAGATACAGAAAAACCTAAAGGGAGTCGACTTCCTGGATGTGACATTGGACCTGACCACCGGAAAGTACAGCCCTTACTGGAAACCCATCGACGAGCCAATGTGTATCAACTTTTACTGTTACCAGTCAAATCATCCACCCACAATCATTCAGAACCTTCTTGCATCGATCAGAAACCCCGCACGTATATTTAACGATGAGGACGTGTTCAGAGAGGCGATTCCGATCTACTGTGACGCACTGAGAGAGAGAGAGAGAGAGAGAGAGAGAGAGAGAGAGAGAGAGAGAGAGAGAGAGAGAGAGAGAGAGAGAGAGAGAGAGAGAGAGAGAGAGAGAGAGAGAGAGAGAGAGAGAGAGAGAGAGAGAGAGAGAGAGGGAGAGAGAGAGAGAGAGAGAGAGAGAGAGAGAGAGAGAGAGAGAGAGAGAGAGAGAGAGAGAGAGAGAGAGAGAGAGAGAGAGAGAGAGAGAGAGGGAGAGAGAGAGAGAGAGAGAGAGAGAGAGAGAGAGAGAGAGAGAGAGAGAGAGAGAGAGAGAGAGAGAGAGAGAGAGAGAGAGAGAGAGAGAGAGAGGGGGGAGAGAGAGAGAGTGGATACCGGGAGAACGTACAGTACTTTGACGAGCGTAAAACGGACCAGACAAGGAATAATAAGAAAATGAATCGTCACGGGAACATCATAATTATGGTTCAATCCACCGTTTTAAAAGCAAGAACTTCGCCACCAACATCGCACATCGCTTCCTCCAGGTGCACAGTAAAGGTTAGTTATAGCTGTATGCAGAGTTTGACCACCATCATCAATCAGCACAACAGCATGATCCTACGACTCAAGCAACAAGCCAACGGAGGTGAGAATGACACTGGGACTTGTAACTGTCGGAAGAAGGGATTATCTCCATTGAATTTCCGACACCCTAGCAGCGTCATCAACCAACCGCCACCGCAAAAGGTGTTTACATGTACATGTAGATGCAGCATTGGTGCATCAGTAGTATGTGCGGCTAAATCATGTTGGAGCTGTACATGTACATGTAGCTTGGTCGTTAGGCCATCATGGTCATGGTTCCCGGCTTTGATTTGCATCCCTGCACATGAGTCATGGGAACATGAGTGACTAAAAAAAAAGAAAAAAGTGAGTGACTAAGAGTAAGAAAAACAAAACACACAGAGTTCACATCCAAAGAATGTAGAGTCTACAATCAGTACATATTTTACGACTCGTACATGTACATGACTGTATTGTATATTTACCGTTCCGATCGGTTCTTGACCGTGTACGTATTCTAGATGAACTTGAATTTTGTATTTATTTAAGGGATACCCCGAAGGCCAGATTGGACTGGCATCCTGCTAGCTAGGGTGTTTTCTCTCCATCCTCATGGAACCGGGCTGCAAAGGTGTTACGCGTGGGCCCTGGCCATTAGCAGCTGAACTGCGAAACCTCCTCGCATGGTGTCTTTGTCCAGGCTCAGCTCGTGTCCTTCTTGTGACGTGTTGTGCTCCTGTGTCGTTTGTAATGCATGCATGGCGGCCTTGCTCATGGCATGTGCAAGTGGACTCACGCCTTCATGCTTGAGCAAAAATAAACAATCTCGCTGTGACCGATTACATCTTCTTCTGGTTCCATCATTCCCCTGAGCTATGTACCAATCCGTCTACAATACAGAAATATGACTGCCAGTGGTAAAAGGTGGCAGCTGCTAAGCGTTGGGATTTCGTTGTGCCGAAATGCACAGATTGCTCGTTCTGATCTCAGGGCTTTAGTGGCCGGTGGTTTCATTCACCCACCTTCCTTTTATGATGATGTTTTGGAAACTACCATCGCTTGGTTAAAGGTTCGATTAGTTCACCCGTGCGACGTGTTCACCAATCTAGGCGTGTACGGGTGTCTTGTGTATAATGTAAACTGTTTCTTTTTGATGTACTTCAAGTGCATAGTATCGCTTTCCATTATTCCTGGCGTATGTCAAAGTGTCGAAATTGACAGCACTGGATTGCGGATCGTTCTGTCGGACTTGATATTGACGCTGCATTATGGAGAAAGAAGATTCCATTCGGGTCTTTTGTTTCTAGTGGGTGATGGGAGCACCACGACATACATGTACACGCCTTTGGTAAGCATAGACTGAATCCCGCCTAATGACTGTGTATGTTGAACATGGCGAACATGGCGTATGCAAGAATTATCTGTGACCTCCACAGCTGTTGGCTTGGTTGTAGTGATTCAGCAGTAGAGGATGCATCCTCGTCCACGTGCTTTGTCATGTTGTACGTTCTTCGTTTCAACGCTTGTGCTGTGGGTTTGCGCCAACATACTCACACGTTGGTTACATAAAGGCCAGACGAAAGCAATCGTCGATGTCTCGCAAGAAGGAGTGGGTAGTGGTCTGCAGGTGTAACACTACATTTTAGCAATGACAGCAACGCATTCATGGCGAAGAAGAACACAGACGCCAAGCACTTGTTGCGGGAGTTCTCTTTGCTGTAGCTGCCACTGAACAAGAGACGAACGCCGAGTGTGCTGCATCAACATGTCAGATATGCAACACCAGTACAGACATGTTGTACTTGTGACATGGCAAAGAATCCTCTACGGTAGGCTCTAGAACCACGACTGCATGAGTACTACTGGCACACAGAGCCGGTGGTCCGTGTGCTCCCACTTCAGCTACAACGTGTTTGCACGTTCTAACACTACTACTACATGACATAGTATGACTAGTGGCAATAGTGTCGAGCATAGACATTCTTAGATAGGATGGGTTCACAGGGTCGAAGACGTTGATGGCTTAGCAAGCGTGTACCCTCGTGTGTATCCCATTATCGCGTTTAGGAGCCTTTCGCCCAAGCCACATACATATCACACCCTGCATAGTGAATGGAGAACAGATCTCCATGATCTCAGGGGCTGCTGAGTGTTTTCATTATTCACATGACCACGATGCGGCCGTGAGCCGATGAGAAACGCAACTCCTGCAGAGCATCCTCGGTTCAAATCTCGTCGGCGAGTCTGACAGAAATGGATGACACAGAGATAGGCGAGAGAAGAGCGCCACGGCAGCCGGAGGCATCGCTGGCATCTTAATCTCACTCTCTCGCTCTGCCCCTTGACTTCAGTTACTCACGCACAGGGGGAAAGGAAATGCATGGCACAATATCAATTTTCATCATTGGGAAAACCAGTATGGCGGTGTTGCACTGTGTACCACTAGACTGCCACTTCACGTGCATGCAAGTAATAGTTCAACAAACACGCCCGCCCTCGTTTCCCTCGTACCACGGGCACCAGTGACCAGGCCACCCTACCTCAGACACAATCCACGGCTGGGATGTCGACCTGGTGTGTCTGGAATGGCGACCACTGGCACTTGCACAGGATCGCATGAGACTTTCACGTCAGTGCGACGATTAGATCAGCTGCAGGCCGAACAGCGATACATGTACTCAACACCGTCACATCAGAGCAATGCTATTATCGTCACGTTGCGAGGGATCACAGCCTCGAGAAATCGTTCAAAAGACCACCCCTCTCAGCTCTAGTGATCAGACCAACAAACACCTCCTTTGAAACATCATTACCTGGAGAATTTTCTCGCAGACAAAGCTTGACTTGGCGAACGTCGTGTGCCTCTACAGGATCCAGTGTGTAAGCGTGTAGACAAGTTACCTCTCTGAGGAGTCATTCACCTACCACAATGATGTCTTCACGACTTCTCGTCTGTAGTGCACTGCTGGCAATAGTTGTGTCTGTGTTCCTCTCCCCCCAAGAGATCAACGCCGCCAGCATAGCCAACAGGGCCACATCAGGGATTGTGAAACACAGTGCGATCAGAAGTGATTCCGATTCCACTGACGAGGGGTCCAGCCAATCTGACGATTCTAGCGATAGTGAGGATGAAGAGTCGGACGATGATGACTCGGATGAGATCGGAACTGGTAACGCCATCATGGCGCAGCTCGGCAATCCGTCGCGAGTGCAACAGGCAGGACAGCCAGCTGGCGGTCAAGAACCCAACCAAGACCAGCGAACCGGACAGGGCAGGGAAGTGTTTGTGGCCGAGCAGGGAGGCCAGGGAGACCTGAGCACCCCAGCGCCAGGCACCAATCCTGATGTGGCCGACAAGGACGGACCGAACGCGGTCTTGGGAACGAGAGTCCAGAGCAGCGTTCCAGCGCGTGGCGGTGATGTGTTCGACTCTCGCCGCGGTCCTGAGGATGTCCGCATGGGCACTGGTCAAACAGGAGACAAGGACGGCACAAACGGCAGGCAATATACACAGAAAGACCTGCTGCCAATCAATCCCATTATACCAGGTGAAGAGAAGGACGGTCCGCGTGCTCTTGGCCGATAACAGCCGTGCATCTACAATCTCGTCATTGATCTTTGACTACTCAGTACTGACGCCAACCGACCAGCCAGACCCAAGGACAAGTATTGTGAATGGACAATCAAAGTTGTCCCATGCATTTATTGGGATTCTGCCTCACCTGGCGCTTGAGAATGAACATTTACATGCATCGCACTGATATTACCCGATATATCCACGCTTTCACACAGTTGATTGCAATTCATATGTGCACAATCTCTGTTGTATTGAGTCCGCTCCATATAGCACACTGTCGACACTGATCATGCCATGGCAGGGAAAGTTTCGCAGCCATAAAAAGGCATAGAACTGATGCAAACGCCTTGGAGGAACAGGAAATGCCATAACCTAGACCATTAGAGTTCTAATATATTATCACAGGCACAATCCATTCTTGACATTTGTCCAAGCTAATAGCTGATATTATTATACGATTCACACCATTATTAACCCTTTACTCACAGTGTTTTAAAAAACGTTATTAATTAAATCTGCGTTAATCTGATGAGTTGCGTCAAGAGGATTTTGCAGTCCGGTGTGCGACCTCGTGGGAGATGCTTTTACCCGTGCCTAGTTCTGTTGCCGTGCCCTGCTCAGTGCTTGTTTCGGCAGAGGGGAGGGTTTGATCAATAGTTATAGACCTGATTTCGTTCTCTCCACTTTGAGGTTGAGTTGCCACCCTTGTTGCCGCTGTGTCAGTCTGCTCCCATTCCGCCTAGGCTCCGTCAGCCGTTTCCAGTGTCACCCATTCTTCCCCTTTCTCCTGCAACGTGTCAACAACATGTACATCGGCGAAGCCCAGGGTGACATTAGCTGTAGCATGAGCTGTAGCATGACGGCCTAGACACTATCTCAAGACACGCACGTACACTGTGTCAGCGTCTCCGTGACATCTGAGGCAGTCATTTCCGGCGTGAAAGCGTCAAGCGGCCCGGCGGCCGACGGCCTCCAGCTCGGAGCACCTTCGCTCATACAACCATCCAGTGCATCTTCAACGACCTTAGTAAGCACTGACCTTAGCCAGGAACGACAGCCGCCGAGCCGGGCCGTAGTGCTGCATGCTAAGCCGAGCCGGGCCGTAGTGCTGCATGCTAAGCCTAGTAGATCTACAGTACAATAAGGAGAGATCCTTGGCCCAGTTTGAGAGCGGGTGTATTTCTTGACCCTGCTGGTATCGCACGACCGTCACCCTGATCGGCTGATGCCAGCCCTTGCGTTGTTACTGCTGGACATGGGGAAGCCCTGACACGGCGTAGGTCTACTGTTACAAGGGAATGCTTACTGCAACTTTGTGCGCCCGGTAAAGTCGTTTCACTGCAGATATGCGGGAAGGCATCGGTACCCACAGGTTGGTGGTTGGAGTAGCAGCAGCAGCAGATATCCTGGCGGCCACACTGCCACTGGTTGACATGCTGACCAGTGACATCTGCTTGTACAATCATGACATTGTCTACAGGACTTGGCTGCGATAGTCTTGTATTGCAACTACAGTCAGTGCATTCTAGTTAGTTGTAGCCTGCTCTTCACAAGTCACTGGCGCCCGCACTGGCAGCGTGTTCGCCGAGCTTGGCAACTCACAATCGCTATGGACAACTATTGACCACGCCAACATCTCTTTTCCAAACTCAGCATCATTTCATTCGCGCTGATTTAGGCACAGTTTGAGTCACCTGCTAAGCAATCCACTGTGCCTGCATCCACGTATCGTTCGCTTCGAATTACTGTTATCATTAGACAATACCGTCTACTCCATGATCCAGCCGTGGTGGACGTTCCCCTAGCCCTATGCCTGATGCGTGTCACTGGCCATAGCTCCGGGAACTGTGCTTCACAAGTCCAGATCAGAAGAAGTAGGTGTAAGGTTAGGTGGAAGTCTGAAGGGTCGATCGCGACCCGCCACAGGCTAGTGACCATACGCCCTTACTCGACGGCCAGGAACGTTGACGCATTCCAAATCAGAACACCTGTAACCCACTGAATCGCTGCACAGTGACGCCATGCGGCATGGAGAACTAACACTTACACTGTGCTTCTACATGTACTTTCCACAAGTCACGTGTGCTCATGATGTAGAAATTTTAGATTTTCTTCTCCAGTAGAATCTGTCAGCTTGTTTCTCCTTCCGCATGCAGAAACAACAAAAGTTCAGCCATCAGCAAGCCAAGAAGAGCACACTTGCTGAACACTGGTTTTGTACCACGCCATGCACTAAAGGATCTTGTAATCAAGAAAAATGAAGACATGGAAGTTGCACATGCAGAACAGATCCAGAAAATAGTGTGTTTACCATCAATCGCCATTGCACCGTTGCTCTTGTTTGTCCTTTCCAACTTGTTCTGAGTTATCTGTGTCTGATCGTCACGCTAATCACAACCACTGATCAGTGATTTTTCAAGGGGAAGTGCCTCGATTTTTTCAAGTAGGGTTCAGATGAAAGACAATTAATTTTGATATCGGTTCGAATGACATTATCTCTCGCTTGCACACGATAAAGCACTTACTTGCCAAATCGCCTCACGTTGCCATGGCGACCAGAGCAGTGATGACCCCACATTCGGCTTAGCGCCGTGAGACTCAGACTCAGAGAGAAGGTCGATTACTGCAGAACCTGGTCATAGGTGTATTGTACAATGTATTCACGAAGTGAAAGAAGGGCTGTGTTCAATGCTGTTGGTGCCGTGAACTGTTTATTAGTAGTCCTCTCGGTTATGTACTGGGATGCGACACCGACAAGAGAAAGCTGGAGTGTGGAGACATCAGCAGACTGGCGAAAATTCAAAATAGTGACGAACAAAGTGCTGAAATCTTGCCGGGTTGGGACGAATCAGATGTTCAGCATTTACATAATTGTATACATGTAACAAGGACCATGTTGTTTGCTCTTCCCACTTCCTGAAGATGGATGTGATTCTTCCTGGCGACATTCCTATCTTTCGTAACATCTTCTGAAGCCAGGTGAGACGACGGGTGGTGGAGATTGATGAACGAAATAATGTCGTACCTTTTGAAAGTTTGCTGAAAAATTCTCACTCAGGAGAGATGGCGAATACCAAGCATCTTCTCCTAGAGGAATCATTTCCTAGGCTACAGTCAGCCTAGGGAAATGCAGGAGAAGGCCAATAAACAGTTCACGGTACCAACAGCATTGAACACAGCCCATACAGTAGATTATACTGGATATTGGTTATCACGTGCCCTTCTGATTTTTCACATTTTTATTATAATATCACTATAACCGGTATATCACTACAGGCGATTTTCAACTGCGCTCGTCATACATACACATTATATACATGTACGTGTGGGTACTCGATCGCGCTAATGTAGCGTACTGATAGTCTGATACATGATGCATGCTGCTGCACCTTCCCAAGTCTAGGGTGAAGAACTTCTTGGCCCAATGGGCATCAGACCAGAATACACTATGAAAACACACATGTGGCTCCAAGTCGAGACGTCAATGCCTCACACTCTTGTGTTGCTATCACGACGATATTTTTCTGTACAAATAGGTGTTTTGAATCGTGATTCTGAATCCTTATAGCCGATTTATCGCTATGTCCGATATATTGGTTATAATGATAATTTGACTGGCTTTTTCTGGTTTTGCTTTTGATATTTTCATTTTGTATCATGGCCGGTTTATCACTATGACCGATGACTTTATAACCGATATCCACTGTATTTCACATCGTGAATACAATAAGACAATTGAAAATGACTAAATTCTGCAGTGATTGACCTTCTCTCTCACGGAGCTAAGCAGAATGTGCGTCATCACTGCGCTGGTCGCTATGGCGATCTGGTAAGTAACAGTTTGGCTAATCGTACACAAGCGAGAGACATGCCATTCGAATCGATATCAAATAATTGTCTTTCTTCTGGACCCTGCTTGAAAAAATCCGATGCACTTCCCCTTTAAAAAAGGATCATGAGCCTCTGTTGAGAAATGACACGTTCTGCAGACTGTGATGATGATGCACGCGATGTCCGAGTCTGACTTTATCAGATCATAGACTGCTGTATGTCTGATTGCATTGTGCCCTTCTAACGCTTGTGACCGCCCTTCTACTTCAGTAACAGTTACAGAAGGCGAAAGAAGGCCATGTACATGTACATGTACATGACGTTGTATATTTTAAAGGTAAGGTATCGTCTGTCTCCTTGCTGATCATTACAATAATATTATTATTATTATTACTATACCGTACGTGTACTAGTAGTAGTACATGTACATGTACATGTACATGTACATCAGTCAGTGACATCAAGAGTACATAACCCCAAGTCGAAGAGTGTGCAACTGCCTGCACAACCTCTAATAGCTCTAATGTGCTGTGACGGCAGAACTTCACATCACGTGACATGGTTCAAGGTTATGCTGGCAAACAGTGCAAAGTGACCACAAGAGGGTTGTACCCAACGCTGGGCTAAAGAGGGTTGTACCCAACGCTGGGCTAGCGTACAACCCAGTATCTATCATGCACTACAGTCTGTTTCAAAAAGATTAGCAATCAAGTTTGGGTCTTAAAAAGTATGAAGATAAGGGAAATTTGGACAACAAAGTACATAAAACGGCTTGTTAGGGCACGGCAAATTGTTCTGTGAAGGTTTCGGAACAATTGGACCAACCGTTAAGGAGTTAGTATTTCGGCCAGGTTTCTGGCCTTTACCCATGGTTTATAATTTGCCCTGGAAGCCAGTATCGATTTGTTATCAAAACCCACGATTTATCCCTTCCTTTTTGGCCTTGTGGTTATGCATGCTGTCTGCTGACCATGAAGTTGTGAGTTCAAATCTCAACAAATCTTCAAGTCAAAATATTTTTTCTTGATTTTTTCATTGTTTTGGTGATCACGCTGGTACAAGAAGGTGGCTGCGCCAAACGACTTGTTGTTGGAGCTCGCGTTTCCTGCCGAACTGACTGACACTTGACTGGCTCACGCCATTTGAAGTTGTGAACACAAAGTCATTGCGCTGTAGCTACGTGTTGTTGAATACACCGGCACATCGATCGATCGATTTCTGTTTGAGAATTATTTTAGTAACTGAAGATCGCCAATTTATTTGAATTTAGGAGTCAACACCGTCTTCTATCAGCTTTCACAGGCGTCTCTGTCTGCTTTTCTCAAAATGTCGTCGAAGTCACACGGATAGCTCTGCCACTTCAAGGCCTTGGGAATGAGTCTGTGTCAATGCCGTTTTCGTCACATCGTGAGAGTAAATTGCATCCGCGGCAGCTCAAAGAATCTATTTGGTCACAAAACGGACGCATCCCGCTCGTCAAAATTTACCACACTTTCGACATGTCCTCTCTGACTCCATATCGATGCGAGGAAGTCTTTGTGGTCCACTTTCACGACAATAACACACACAGAAGTCTCTGCTGTGAGCACGGTGGCTCGGCAATGGCTTTATTTATTGATAATTATATTATCCTCTTCCTGATTTTTTTTTCATAATTGGATGCATAGAGATAAGAAAAATAAGCACAAGATACTGCTGCTAGTCGCACAGCAAAGCACACAGAAACGACAAGATGTTACAATGAATGTAACAACACCCGTCCAAGCTAAAGGACCTACATCCCTGCCCCAAGACGGTATCTTGAAAAAACCCACACACTCACCACACGGTCATCATCCAGCTTCAGTTCAATCACAATACAGTAGTATTCTTCCCATGCAGATTCAATTGAACTCCCCTGGCACTAGCTATACAATCTGAAGCTGTACGTAACCATACAAAGGCCAGCGACGCACACACCACCCCTACGTTTTTAAACTAAAAAAGAAAACTCGCGGCAGTCGTAACTGCCACAGCCACATGGCCAATAAGAAAGCCGATAAGATTATATCGATAAACACACACCCAGAAGTCAAGGGTGGGAGGGTGGGATACAAACTGCACCAACGAAAAGCCACTGCAAAGTGACAGGAATGCAGTCAAGCACAACATTTTGCTGAAGCAAAAAGTTGCAGGGAAATCCCAAAATCAGTGCGATTTTACAGTGGTGGTCAAAAGTTTTGACCCACCATGCAGATTTTTCGAATTCTGAAGGTTTGTGCTGTAAGCTACTAAATTTTTGGTCGAGGACCTCTGAATCAGGCTGAATAGTGAAGTAGAAATGAAAAATGCTGAAAGACGGAGTCATCTGGGGACTACTGTGGTCAAGTATATGTAAAAGGCGGGTCAAAACTTATGGCCAACGCCCGCACTATCATAAACCGCCAACAGGATACACGGAATAGTGTGATTTCTAAAAAGTATTCAACTAAACTAAAGTCTAGAAGTCAGTCCTGGCCTATTCCAGATACATCCACCACTTTGTAACCCCTCCCTTGGCCTTGATGATCGCTTGCATACGCTGCCGCATTGAATTGACGATCTTCTTGCGCTCGTGAGGAGAAATCAACTTCTATGCCTCCCGGCACACTCGCCACAGCTCATACTGGTTTCTGGGGGTGATTTCAACATCGTGCTGCTTCAGCCCAGCAATTTTGCAGAGATTCTCAGTTGGATTGAGGTCAGGTGGCTGCAGGGGCCATGTCAGGACGGTGATGCCGTTCACCGTCCGCCGCGCCTCCGTTCTGTTTGCGGAGCGTTTGCGGCCATAAGACACCACCCACACCACCCACAAGCTGCATCATGCTCAGCAACATCATGTTTTCGGATGATGCGAGGTACTGGTCCGCATTCATCGTATCCATCACCCGGCAAATGCGCGCTACGCCGTTGCTGGCCATGGCTCCCATACATTGATATTGCCGTCGCGGCGCTTCACAGTTTTGCGGGTACATGTGCCAGCCAGAGCCTATCCTGTCCACCTCCTGACGTAAACTGCATCACCAGAGCCCTTGAGGTTGATTTTAGACTCATCAGTCCACAGAATTTACCACCAGTCATCACTGCTCCAGTCCTTGTGCGTCTATACAAATTTAAGGCGTTTTGCCTTATTCACAGCACTGATGAAGGGCCATTTGATGGCCATACAGCCACGAAGGCCTGCTCTCTGCAACTTGCGTCTCACAGAACGCACAGAAATCGCGTTATCACCGTCGCTCACCATCTCAGCTCGCAGGCAGTGATGGATTTGAGGCGATTCTCCATTGACTTCATGATATGGTGGCGATCTTGTCTTGCACTGGTCTCTCTTGGTCGGTCTGATCGAGGTGAAATGTAGTCAATTTTTGTTTCCTGACAATTCTACGTATCGTAGGATTACTCAAATCCAACAGAGGAGCGATACCACGCCAAAAGAGACCGTCAACACTCAGCTTCACGACCATTTCCCTCACATCCTTGCTAATCTGACCTCGGTTCACTATCCTGGCTGAAAATACCATCTCCGTCGTCAAAATAATCAAGTTTGATATCGCAAACTCTCAAAGTGAGAAGTCAAGTGTTGATTTTCAACTTTCCCGGCACGTGCATCAGCCTGACAACTTTTTTGAAACCGTACGGTACGGTAGAGCAAAATTTGGTCACGTGGCCATAAGTTTTGACCCACCCAAATGTATCGTGATCCATCACAAATCTCAGTTGACAACGGATTCTTTCAAATTTTAGTGTCCTTGCCAAGTTTCAATCGGCTTTGGCCTCAAAGAAGTCAAAAACGGCGTGTTTAGGAGCCAGGCTGAGCTGTACTGACGATTCCATGGGGTGGGTCAAAACTTTTGGCCACCACTGTACATGAGCCCCAAATGTTCAAGTTACCCACAAAGACACAAGCTTTCCAACTCTCTTTGGCCGTTGGAAAGCGTACCGAACTCGTTTGTTGTAAACCAGGGAGTAGTACAATACGGTATTGTACTACTCCCTGTTGTAAACCAGACGAACATGTACAAGTACCGACGTCAGTGAGTTGTCATTTTTCATGCTTTCGCGCGGAATATTTCTTCGAGTTGACAGTGAGTTTTTCCAGGCAGCGCTCGAGCGCTCATACGGTAAGACGGCAAACTCCCCGGGCGATCGCCAGGATTGCTAATCTTTTTGAAACTGAATAGTCTAAAGTGCACGGGTTCATCACGCGATGTGAAGTTCTGCCGTCGCAGACCCCATAGCTGGAGTTGCACACTCTTGCCGTGTCTTGGGGTTATGTACTCTTGGTGACATGTACATGTATGCACAAGGGACATTGGTGACAAGTGAAGAACTGGCCACTGGCAATGCTCAAGTTTTTACTTGTCGGTTTTCATGATCATACATGTACATGTACTTGTAAGTGAGGAGGCATCAAGTCTCGAACATAGTGCTTGAGTCAGTGCTTTGAGTATAATATAATACCGTATTATCTCTAATATAAGCACGGTCCTTTATTTTTTCAATGTACCTCCGCCCCGTGCTATTAATGGAGACGTTCCTTTATTGGAGACTGTTCCATTATTATTTCAACCTCATTTCAGAGGCATGTTGCCATGCCAAATTCATGTATGACGCACACATTTCAGGGTTTTTTTCGCCGGCACAGATAATGAATTTACACAGTGTGCTTATAATGGAGACTGAGCACTTTATTTTTTGAATGCCGCCCCAAGGTGTTCTATTATTGGAGACGTGCTATTATTGGAGACTGTGCTTATATTAGAGATAATAATGGAAGTTTCCGGAGGAGGAAGGAGGAAACTGTAGTTATCACCAACCCTCACCGCGCCCAGCTCACGCCGCTACGGCGTGCGACCTGAGCTGGGCGCCCTGCCCAGTATTGGAAAGGCTTCCTGTCTGAAGCCTTTCCATACTGGTACTCGATGTTCCAGTTTTGTGACACGAGAATGGCACGAGAATTAGTGTACCGCTGAGTGTACCGCTATACACGTGGTCGACACGTAGTCGACACTTTGTTGATACTTTTTTGACACGTGACCCCTTCAACGGTCTGCTTTGTGCCAATGACACTCGGTAAACGCCGATGTCGCGTACGACAAAGACGACTATCCCGTACGCGAAAGAGTTGAGAACTGCATGACGTGGACCTGACGGCAAGGACAACTGCGAGGAGGCCCCTTTCGGTACCCCTGACGGGAAGGAGAACTGCAGAAGTCGACGAAGTCGAACGAGGAGGCCCCTTTCCGTACCCCGTACTGCAAAGTGCCATTGATGGATGCCTTTTGCACCTGGAACGACCCCTTAAACGCTGTCGCGGCGACTATCCCGTACGCGAAATAGTTGAGAACTGCTGACGTGGACCTTTTGCACCTGGAACGGCCCCGTAAATGCTGTCGTGTCGGCGGAGTGAATGTGCAGGGTGAGAAGAATTGCTGCAAAGACGTCCCCTCTAGGCCTTTGGAGACATCGTCGGCGGACTGAATGCGCAGGGTGAAAAGGATTGCTGCAAAGACGTCCGCTCTAGGCCTTTGGAGACATCGTGGGAACTCCTTCCGGTACGAGTACTATACAAACTGCTGACGTGGCCGTGGACATGTACATGGAGACATGGTGGGACTTCATGTACATGGATACATGGTGGGAATTCCTTCCGGCACCCCTGTACATGTACCGCAAAGCCAACGGTGGGGAAGGAGAAGTGCAGACGTGCAGGAAGACGAACGAGGAGGAACCAGGACGAGCGAGCAATGGCAGGACTAGCTGGACCGTAAGTAATAGCTGAATTGTGCATAACAACTTGACATCCATGCGGCACTCGCCACTTGCCACTGCATATTTCTTGTCCCCTAACAATGTCTCTCCTCTGCCCCCTGTGTGTCCACGGCCCTGTTGCTGAATTAGCCCGATGAATCGAATGTCTTCCGCAACTGGAACGGCCCAGTAAACGCTGTCGCGTCGCCGACTGAATGCGCAGGAGGGAAAATATTGCTGCGAAGACGTCTCCTCTAGACCACGGTAAGGCAACCCATTGATATGTTGCCAGTTACCTTCTACTAACACGTTTTCAGGTGGAGAGTGCCTTGTACTCACGTTATCAGGTCGAGAGCGTATTGTAGTCACTCTCTCTACTTCATTACGTTTAAGGTGTACGTATAATTTCTCAAAAAATTAATGGTCCACAGTCGTGTCGGAAGGGTACGGTGGGACTGTAGATCTGTTACCTTCTAACACGTTATCACTATATCTGATTATCAGGTCGAGAGCGTATTGTAGTCACTCTCTCTATTCCTGAACTTCATTACGTTTCAGGTGTACGTATAACTTTTCCAAAAAAAATAATGGTTCACGTCTTCAGATAGAGAGCGTATTGCACCCACTGTCTAGTCTCTGTAGTGCATTGAGATTTTGTTGATCGCACATGAAAATGGATACACAGACAAAGCAGGCCAAGTATATGGCGAGATGTCGCCAGAAGAACGTCTTCAGATAGAGAGCGTATTGCAACCACTGTCTAGTCGATTTTGTGGATCGCACATGAAATGGATACACAGACAAAGCAGGCCAAGTACACGAGAGAGTGGACGATGTGCGGATCGACACGGCCTGCGGGTACTTCATTAAAGTTACCCGTGACATAACTAGGATAAATGTTAATCACGCAAAGACATTGCCAAGTATGTGAGCACTTTGGACTTGACAGAAGAGTGCACGGGCGACGTTGACAAAACATACCGCGGTGACTGTCCCCATCATGACAGCAGGGCACATCGCACGCAGCATCGCAGATCGTGTCGAATTGCGCATCATAATATTGCAAAATTGCTTCAGGCTCATTTCTGAGAAACAGTAGATCAACGGTAGTTATGATAATTATGTGCATTCTCTTTTCCGTGCACTGTAATGATGTACATGTACATGTAGGATACATGCAACAGGCTACTGGCAATGTGTAAAGTGGTGGTTCACAGCAGGAAGGGGTGTACGAGTTTGCTGTCGCAGCATCCCTGCTTTTCTGCTATTTCTTCTCCATGTTTTGTAGGTTTTGCACAAGAACTCTCCAAGTTTGAGTTGCGATATTGGCAACTTTTGAGCTTTTTCTGAAAATATGGATGCGATTTCAGCAACTAGCACTTGTTTTGGCACGGTTGCGAAAAGCATAAGTTGCGAAAAACTATGGCATCTTTGGGAAAGGGCTACTCATAGCCTACCTCACGACCTTCTGCTTTCTTTCTTCATCACTTGTATCTTGCAGGTATATCATCCCGTGACGACCACATTGAAGTCTGAATTTGAAGTGTGAAGATGCTTCAGCAACCACATCGTACTTTTCCATTGCTTTCATTGTGCTTCTACTGTGCATGTGTGTAACTTGTGGGGTAAACATGTGATGACATTGTATGCTGGCGACACGGTCAGATGTTGTCCATGCGTCTAACGTACACCTTCATGTTATGCATTGAAAAGGATTTGCCACTTGCGATCCTGGGACGAGTATCAGGTCAGCTTTGTCCTGTGTGGGCTGTATCAGATTGCTGTTCACTTCTCTATCTGTTGGATGTGTGACTTTCTGCAAGTTTCTGGTGTATGATGGCCACTTCCTTGCTTGTCACTTTGTATGATATTACATTCTGTATTCGCTGCTTCCATGGCGTGGTCTGCAAACTGCAATCCTTGGCCAAATGTCATGTTTGCTATGTTGTGCTTTGGCCGTCAGCTTGTCTGCACGCTGTAGTTGAATTATTTTTGTTTCACAACCGACTTCCTGAAGTCAGTGGCCACTGCTTTGCATGGCATTATATATGAATAATTTCCTGTTTGTGTTGTGTGCATGTGCGTGGCCACGTGTGTGTGCCGTGTGCATACGCATGTTTGTGTATCTGTGTGCGGGGTAGCGAGGCGGGGAGGGCTGGTATGTATTTTTTTATTTTATCACATTGCACATACCTACGGAAGAAGGGGGAGACAAAACGAAGACGAAACAAAAAAGACAACAATGTATCAGTGTGTTATTGCAGTCTCATGGCTACATACAGTACATCGCGCGCGCGTGGTCATCATGTTTACCTTCGGGGTTGGGGTGGGGAGGGAACGGAAAAAGAACTGAAATTATCCATATAAAACCGCTCTGTGAGCGGTTCTGAAAAACCTTTACTGGTACTGCCCCGTCGTAAAAGTAAGAAATTAGAACTGGCCCATTGTCCCCCCAAATGTGAACTGATCCACCTAAATCGCGAATGACGGGACCCGAACGCACCAGTAGCACGAGGTTCCTACCTGTGGATGCGTTGGTCCGGACTATAGGCCATGTACTGTACTAGCGGTAGGTGGTGTTACCCTATGATAATTGCTGTCCTGTGCCCTCCCGACCTCGTGCTACTGGTGCGTTCGGGTCCCGTCATTCGCGATTTAGGTGGATCAGTTCACATTTGGGGGGACAATGGGCCAGTTCTAATTTCTTACTTTTACGACGGGGCAGTACCAGTAAAGGTTTTTCAGAACCGCTCACAGAGCGGTTTTATATGGATAATGGAACTGTCCTCAAGCCAGTCACGTATTTGGCAGCCCAGTGAGCTGTCTAACGGATCGCAGCGTTTAGAAGCGCCAAATGAGGCAGGGCCAGTCTCAGGCTGGTCGCGTAGGCGGCAGGCCGGCGGGCGACCGGCAAGGCTGCATTCGCATTTGGATCACCGAAGTGATACAGGTGCTTCGACGGCACTCCGTGGCGCATCAAGGAGGCATCTGGGGCCCAGGCAGCCCGGCGCCCGCCCGTAAGCGCACCACCGTATCAGGTATGCGCAGGTGGAGCAGCAGAGCAAGATGTGTGCGGGACACTCACCATCATCCGGTCGACTGCATGGTTGTGCGACTTTACACAGCCGTCACTCATTACTTGCTATTGCTTGCAGAAGGCCAGAATTTTTTTGCTCTCGTTTGCTCTAAAGCTAGTTGGTTTACATGGTTTATACCCGTACCTGAGCATGGATCCTACTCAGCAGCGGATCGCTGGTATTCCTCGTTTGAGACCGCGGCGACGGCAGCGTCAGCCCTGACCAACAAGCCTCGGGCGATGAGCATGCCGGCCGAAAATGCAGGCATGGACACTGTCGTGTATGACCAGTTTAGTTGAGTTCCTTGGAGGCGCTATGATGCCGGCCGGCGCATGTGTTGGCGCACGGGAGACGATTAGGACAATACGGCGTGCGGAATACGTCGAGCTGGCCACAATGCTTCCTTCCTGTCCTGCCCACACGCAGCCAGCAGCCAAACGTGTTAGAATCGATCAATCCGATGGCAATCACTGAGTGGAATTGTCATTGGCGGCTCCTCTTCTGGCAAGAGAAAAACTGAATCTCTAATCTACTGGGTCGAGGCCTGGCAGACTTTCAGAACCATCGCGCCTTGCAACACGAGCTTACGCCCTCTGGGGCCCTAAGTAGTCCGACAAGAAATTCATACTGCACGGCGACAAAAGGGCAGTTGGAGCAGTCTGAAATCCGGGACTTGCCGAAATCCAACCGTGACGGAACTAGCCCACTTCAGCCCCCGCATGGTAGCAGAACACAAGGCTTTATCTCGCTGACTACCCATATTACGGTCACGGACAACTCCGCTGCGGACGCTCTTTCACGCGGACGATTAGTCCATTTCCTCTCATCGGCTCCCTAATCCAGCTGCTGGACTCGGCTTAGTCCTGAACTCATGCTATGCGGGAGCAACTAATCATGGCAGCAAACCGGCTGAACTTCTTCTCAACCAATGCGTGCCTCCTTTTTCATTCGCTGTGTAGTCTATCTCTCTCAGCACACGTGGGTAAGCACGCAAGCACACACACACCCACGCACACGCATACGTACATACATGCATACATACATACATACATACATACATACACACA
This sequence comes from Sycon ciliatum, assembly GCF_964019385.1. NCBI lineage: Eukaryota > Metazoa > Porifera > Calcarea > Leucosolenida > Sycettidae > Sycon > Sycon ciliatum. The sequence continues at coordinate 25,052,279 of NC_088646.1, forward strand.
CACACATACTCTCTCTCTCTCTCTCTCTTTATCCTCCTCTCCTCCATCCCTCACCCTGCTTCGCCTCTAAGTGCTGTCGCTCCCCTCCCCTTCCTACTCGTACTAGGCGGCATTACACCAAGTCTCAGCATGTGGGGTCTACTTTGCTGTTTTGGGGCTTTGTTTGGACATGGCAAGCTGTTATCTTTTTCCTTGCGGCTGTCGTCGCTGTTGCCATTGTTGTTTAGATACCACGGCGAGCCGGCAGTACGTGCCGGTGTTGGCGGGCTGGCGACCTTGTTTTACTTTCAGTAATTAACACTTTACCCGAGGTGCGACGGATTAATCCGTCACGACCGCGCAGGGCATATTGCAGACACGCGTATGTGCGTTACACACACACACTCACACATTATGCGCACCCGGCGGGCAGGGCGATTGGCCCATGCTGCTTATTCAGTTGTACTAGCGGAGGCAGGGGCAATTCCCCTACGTAATCGCCCATGCGGCGGAATACCCGGCGGCCTGATACGGCGGCGTTGCGAGCAAATGCGGGGGTGGTTCCCTTTTGAGCTCTGTTTGTGGCGGCGGCAGAGGCAGGGGCAGCGCCCCTAGCCCATGCGGCGGTTGACCCGGCGGCCCGACATGGCAGTTGCCCCAGCGGTCCGATATGGCAACTGACCCGGCGGTCTGATATGGCGGCTGACCCAGCGGTCTGATATGGCGGCGGCTGACCCAGCGGTCTGATATGGCGGCTGACCCAGCGGTCTGATATGGCGGCTGACCCGGCGGTCTGATACGGCGGCTATGCGAGCAAATGCAGGGGCAGCGCCCCTTTGCGCGTGTTGTTTGCGGCGGCATTGGTCAAGGCAGGGGCAGCGCGCCTCGCCTGGGTGGCGTTATGCCCGGCGCTGCGGCTATGTTTGCAAAACGCAGGGGCCGCTCCCCTTTGAGCTTTGTATGTTCACAGCTATGTTTGCAAGATTCAGGGGCAGCTCCCCTTGGGGCCTGGTACAGTTATGTTTGCAAAAAGCAGGGGCAACTCCCCTCCGAGCCTTGTATGTAATCGTTTACAGCGATGCTTGCAGAAAGCAGGCGCAGCTCCCCTTAGTGCGTGGTATGTTTACAGCTATGTTTGCGAGGAAGAAACAAAAAAAAAAAGGGCTTGGAGCTGGGTATGTTTACGGCCACGTTTGCAAAATGCAGGGGTAGCTCTCCTTGGAGCTTTAGCTAGTTGACAGCTACGCGACAAAATGCAGGGACAGCTCCCCTTGGAGCTTTGGATGTTTACAGCTATGTTTGCAAAATGCAGGGGCAGCTCCCCTTGGAGCTTTTAAAACTAGTTTACAGCTGTGCGGACAAAATGCAGGGGCAGCACTCCTTGAAACTTTGGATGTTTACCACTATGTTGGCTAAATGCAGGGGCAGTTCCCCTTGGGGCTTGGATGTTTACAGCCAGGTTTGCAAATGCAGGGGTAGCTCCCCTCAGAGCGTTGTAGGTTTACAGCTAGGTTTGCCAAATGCAGGGGCAGCTCCCCTTGGAACTTTGGATGTTTACAGCTATATTTGCAAATACAGGGGCAGCTCCCCTTGGAGCCTTCTAGTTCTACGTTTACAACTATGTTTGCAAAATGCAGGGGCAGCTCCCCTTTGAGCTTCGTAGGTTTACTGCTAGGTTTGCAAAACGCAGGGGTAGCTCCCCTTTGGAGCTTTGGATGTTTACAGCTATGCTTGCAAACTGCAGGGGCAGCTCCCCTGGGAGCTTTTGAAGTTGCATGTTTACAGGTGTGGTCGCAAAATGCAGGGGCAGCTCCCCTGGGAGCTTTGGATGTTTACAGCTATGTTTGCAAATGCAGGGTCAGCCCCCCTTGGAGCCTTGGATGCTTACAACTATGTGTGCAAAATGCAGGGACAGCTTCCCTTTGAGCTTTGTTGGTTTACAGCTAGGTTTGCAAAACGCAGGGGTAGCTCCCCTGAGCTTTGGATGTTTATAGCTATGCTTGCAAAATGCAGGGGCAGCTCCCCTTGGAGCCTTGGAAGTTTACAGCTATGTTTGCAAAATGCAGGGGCAGCTCCCCTGGGAGCATTGGATGTGTACAGCTATGTTTGCCAAATGCAGGGGCATTTCCCCTTGGAGCTTTGTATATTTACAGCTAGGCTTGCAAAATGCAGGGGCAGCTCTCCCTCGGAGCGTGGTTTGTTTGCAGCTGAGATGGGGAGTGCAACCGAAGATCTCCTTTCGAGCTTGCTTGTTCGCATTTGCTTGTTAGCACCGTAGCTCGGGCACCCAGCAGGTCCTGACTGGCCCTTAGCGCATACTCCCGGCCACATTTATTGCCTGTTGCAGGATAGGGGCCTCACCCCATATTTTTTTTGGACGATCGGCGGGCGGGAAGCCGTCATCGACCTATTAAAGAGGCAAAATACAAGAATAACTGAGAAACTAATAATTGTATACAACGCGCCAACCCTTTGGCTCTGTTGTCGGCTCTGCGGGGGGCACCCAGGCATCCCCCTCGTGCGAACACCACCCGTGGAAGCGGAAAAGTTGTGACGGCGTATTCAGTAGTGCCCAGCACCAGCAGGACCTACCAATCAGGGGAAAGCCTAGCAGTCCTTCATGGCAATTCCCTTGGTAGACCCCCTCAAGCTGACACAGGATCTGGCCACCAGGAAGGGGCCTGGACGGCAGCTCTAGGTCACCGGAAGGTGGTGAGGGTTGACCCGCAAGAGATGCATGTGCGGTGGAGCCTTTGACTAAGCGGCCACCCCTTGGGGCCAGAGAAAGCGGTCTTGAGGGGCAGGTGGTCCTTAGTTGGAGGCTTGCACCGCAAACTATGAATGTGAGACCGTCCGTGCCCGGCGAAGGTGTCCATAGTACCAGGCGGGTAGCTAGTCACACTTGTATCCAACACGACAGCCCTTCGGCTGTTGTCTGCCCGGCTTGGGGCGCCCAGGTATCCCCCCCGTGCGAACACTCACGGAAGCTGACAAGTCGTCAGCGTATTCAGTAGTGCCCAGCACCAGCAGGAGCTACCAACCAGGGGAAAGCCTAGCAGTCCTTCATGGCAATGCCCTTGGTAGACGCCCTCAAGCTGACACAGGATCTGGCGGCCAGGAAGGTGCCCGGACGGCAGCTCCAGGCCGCCGGAAGGTGGTCAGGTTGACCCGGAAGAGATACATGTGCGGTTAAGCCTGTGGCTAACGACCACCCCTTTAAGCCAGAGAAAGCGGTCCTTAGTGGCAGGTGGTCCTTGGCTGCAGGCTTGCACCGCACAACCATTATGAATGTGAGACCGTCCGTGCCCGGCGAAGTGGTCGGTAGTACCAGACTGGTCGCTGGTCACGGTGGTCTTTAGATACTGGTTTCACTGTATACCGAATCAGGCATGCCATAACAGGTCTACAGCGAACAGCATAGAGATCGACGGGACCAAGAATAGGGGATAGCGTGCGGCGAGGCCACCCCCATTATTTTTGGGAGGCACGGCTTCATGTTAGAGCAGTAAATTGCAGTTAGGGACTCAGCTGAGTCAAGCTGGACTCAGCGTGTCAAGTTTGGCATAATACAATAAGCGCGCTATCCCCAAACAGTTGTGTGGTTATTGTGTGAGTGTATATGCAGGAGTCCGCGGTCACGTGAGGGGGGAGTGATAAATGGAAGTTTCCGGAGGAGGAAGGAGGAAACTGTAGTTATCACCAACCCTCACCGCGCCCAGCTCACGCCGCTACGGCGTGCGACCTGAGCTGGGCGCCCTGCCCAGTATGGAACTGTCCTCAAGCCAGTCACGTATTTGGCAGCCCAGTGAGCTGTCTAACGGATCGCAGCGTTTAGAAGCGCCAAATGAGGCAGGGCCAGTCTCAGGCTGGTCGCGTAGGCGGCAGGCCGGCGGGCGACCGGCAAGGCTGCATTCGCATTTGGATCACCGAAGTGATACAGGTGCTTCGACGGCACTCCGTGGCGCATCAAGGAGGCATCTGGGACCCAGGCAGCCCGCCCGTAAGCGCACCACCGTATCAGGTATGCGCAGGTGGAGCAGCAGAGCAAGATGTGTGCGGGACACTCACCATCATCCGGTCGACTGCATGGTTGTGCGACTTTACACAGCCGTCACTCATTACTTGCTATTGCTTGCAGAAGGCCAGAATTTTTTCTTTTCTTTTTTCGCTCTTTCCCTTCTTCCAGGCACGGCTTCATGTTAGAGCAGTAAATTGCAGTTAGGGACTCAGCTGAGTCAAGCTGGACTCAGCGTGTCAAGTTTGGCATAATACAATAAGCGCGCTATCCCCAAACAGTTGTGTGGTTATTGTGTGAGTGTATATGCAGGAGTCCGCGGTCACGTGAGGGGGGAGTGATAACGGTATCAAATACCAGAGTCGGGTCAGCCTGGTCAACGACCTACATGTACATGTAGTTGGGGGGGGGGGGGGGGCTCTTGGACCCGTTTGGAAAAAGAACCGGCACTGGGTTACCTGTGACTCGGTTGGGAATACAATAATTATTATTATTGTTAGGGCTCCCTGATGTATATTATACATCAGGGAGCCCTAACAATAGGGAGGTTTCGCTCTACGTAATTACGTATGAAAGTCCGTATGTCGTACATGTACACGCCGGGGAGCGAGGGCAACTTTCATACGTAAATCTCTCTACGGATTTCCGTAGGAAAGCTCTTTCCTACGTTGGGTCCTCCGTAGGACTTTTTGAAATAATTTTCGCTTTTTCCGCATTTTTGTCCATGGCAATATTCAAGCCGCGCGAAACACAAGGTACACACACCGTACACCACGTGCAAAATATAATGGAAAACGCGGTTTCGGTTCATGGTGCATACGGTGGGCGCATGCAGCCAACGCGTCTCCAAAGCAACACGTTAACAACGCATGTTTAACAGTCGTGGAGAAATCACGTAGAGCGAAACCCAACAGCTCTGATTTTTACGTATGAAAATTCCGTGCAGTTCATCCGTTATTTTCATACGTAATTCCGTAGAGCGAAACCTCCCTAATATTTACAACTCCATGTTGTACATGTACATGCTGTAGCCGCACTTGAACGGACCCGGCTGCAATGGTTGTGCCAGGTGCACGTGTACCAAGTAATATTAGTTGGTTTGAAATCCTAGAGCAGACACTGAGGTGATAAAATATAATTATCATGCATCCGGTATCCAGAATGTAATAATACTAGTTACAGGTCTGCTCTCGATATAACAACTCTCACTTGTACATAAACCTCGCTAGTAAGTAAAAAAATCAAATCCCGCGCCGAAACAGCATCACTCCCATACAAATTTTGTTCTACACAACATAATCCTACATAACATAAACCTCGACATAACACGCTACGGCGCGGTCCCCGACGTGCGCACTCTCGATACAACATAAATTCACGTGCACGGTACGATCAAGCGGTAGCCAGGTAGCTGTAGCTAGCTAGGCAGTTTAGTCATACATAACGTAAACCTCGGCATAACGCACCCTGTGGCGCGGTCCCCGACGTGCGCACTCTCGATACAACGTAGATTCACGTGCGCGGTACGATCAAGCTGTAGCCGTAGCTAGCCAGTTTAGTCCTATTGTGCATATATTCCGCGGCATTGATGGTATCTGATGTCGATGGTGGTACAGTGTGTATATGTTTGCACGGTTGAACCTGCCTTGTAACAGTAATACCCTTCATTTTGAGGTACATCTTGTATTTGACACACGGTTTTCTACATAACATAACTCTCGATATAACATAATTTGTGTGTGGTCCCAGAGATTACGTTATATGGAGAGTAGACCTGTATTCCCGTAGCTATACGTCTGGCGCTAGCCAGGGTCCACACAGCTTTAATTTGGTGTTTGTGTGTTTGTGTCACGCCTGGAGCTACCGTATCTGTCCCGTATCTGTCCCGTATCTGTGATTTGGTGTTTGTTTGTTTGTGTGTGTGTTTGTGTCACGCCTGGAGCTACCGTATCTGTCCAATAAAAAAATATCCGTGATTTGGTGTTTGTTTGTTTGTGTGCTTGTGTCACGCCTGGAGCTACCGTATCTGTCCCGTATCTGTGACTACAAAGGTTCTACAGGATTATACATAACAGCTGGCCACAATATTCGTCGTATTATGTATACGACTCCCTGATATAGAGGGAGATTTGGAAAGAAAATTAATAGGGAGACGAGGAGGAAATAAAATTAGAATGGACGCTAGTTGCGGAATAGGTGATAGGATGAATCAGCAAAAACAGACTTTAGAAGAGAGATACTTTGGAAGAGAGATCCCGTCGTCTCCAAAGTAAGCGTGAACGGGCGATTCAGCGCCGGTCACAGGAAACGTCGGAAGAGAGATCCTGTCGACTCCAGAACGCCCGTGATCGGCAGAATCAGCGCCGGTCCCAGGAAACGTCAGGACAGACGCAGAATCGACTCCAAAATAAGCGTGAACGGGCGATTCAGCGCCGGTCACAGGAAACGTCGGAAGAGAGATACCGTCGAGTCCAGAACGCCCGTGATCGGCAGAGTCAGCACCGGTCACAGGAAACGTATTACAGACATCTCGTCGACTCCAAAATAAGCGTGAACGGGCGATTTAGCGCCGGTCACAGGAAACGTCGGAAGAGAGATCCCGTCGAGGCCAGAACGCCCGTGATCGGCAGAGTCAGCGCCGGTCACAGAAAACGTCAGGACAGACATCAGGACATTTTTTGCCTAGCTCATCGTACATGTTACTAGAACTGATGGAAATGTTTTTTCCGTTAATTGGCTACATCATTGTATTGCAAAAACGTTTCAATCAGTTTGAACATGAGTTAGGCAAAAGTATTTGCAGATTTTTTTGCGGATTGTTATCTTTCTCTCACTTCATCCGCTTTTGGTTTGCTCCTTCTTTTCCTTTTTATCTCCTTATAATCGGATTTTCTGGCCTTTTTACATTAAAAGCATAGCGTAGGGCCCTGAGCTTCCAAGCTCTCTCGTTATAATACATGTATGAACATGATATTCCAGGGTGGAGGATCCATAACACAACCCAAATACTGAAAACAATTGCATGAAAAGAAGAATGTGATATTCAAAGGAATTAGAACCCTACGCAAACACAACAGAAGAAACTAATTAGTACCCTACTCAAACACAACAAAATAGAATAGTGCGACCATATTCCCTGGGTGCATGATAATCTTGTCATCATGCATCGAGGGAGTATGTTCACCGAATAACAAGTATGAATGCTTGTAACTGGGGAAAGGCAGAATCAGAGTTAGAGAAAAGCAACTAAGTTACTTGCTATTCAAGGTCATCAACGAACGTGACGATGTAACAAGCAAACCAACAGTCCATCTTGTTTTGCTAAACTTTCAAATCTTTGAAATGCATGTACCCATCTAACCAGTATTCAACCTTGACAAGGTGTTTGGAGAACTAAGAGATCAGCAAAAGAGCCAGCATGCTACATGCCAGACACAGGAATGAGGATACATTGGCTAGGAAGCGATCTCCGCTGCTGTTTGTCGGGGGCTCGGCAGGAAGAGAAACATTTGTGCTGCAGTGGGGCCTGCCAAGTGATATACCGTAGGCACCGAAGGAAGTCGATGTGTATGCCGGACAAGATCCGTTGAAGTTGGCGTTGAAGTTTGTGGCCCAGCTGCACTGCTTTGCACCACAGCCGTTGCCACACGTCAGACCATCTTCCGGCGGTGTTTCGATTTTGCTGAACTCGTCAAGGTTGGAGTGCCCTGCCAACGCTGCTTCAACGAATACAACAAGTGCCTGGTATGGGGTCTGTCCATCAATGCTGCCGCACGGTGGTCCCGATACCACAGGTCCTGACGGTGTTTGTTTGGTGATTCCGAAAGATGTGTGTTTGTAGCACACGGGCATGAAGAGAGCGGATATTTTCGATCGGAAATAGTGGCTCTGCTGGTGCGACACGCGGCCATACTCAATGGTGTAGTTCCTGGTTCCCTCCGTCAAGAAGCCGGTGACGGATGAGCAGACGTATCGCCTCTGCCCGTACTTGATGTAGAGATCGTACGTGTCCCAGCGCTGTGCTAGCATGATGGTCGGTGTAGTCAGGTGTGGGAAGGTGTACCGCGCATCAAGGCAGTCGTGCCCTCCCAGCGATGGCTGACTGACCTGCTGCGTAAAAAAGCATCCCTCGTCGTGAAACGCATTGAATACAGTGCCAAACAGGAACTTGATGTACATCACAAACCGGCTTTGGGGATAGGCCGCGAATGGCAAGCCCAGCAGGAATTCTTGCTCGACTGGAAAGGAACGGAACCAGCCACCATCGAGGCCACCGACGACTTTAGTCATGCCTGAAGTGTGGTTGTTGATCATGTTATTCACAAAGTCTAGATGTGCCATGGCGCCTAGTGAACCCGCCGAAGAGCCGCCCAGCACGACTGTTCTTGCCTTGTCAAGGCCATGATAAGCAAGCAGATCCTCTACTGTGCCTACGAAGCCAAAGTGTCCCGAAGTGGACACGTTAAAGCGATTGTTCTCGGCCCTGGTGCGTTGGCCGATAAAGACATCGCCCGTGCAGTAGCGAAGGTATACCCTGTTCCAGGTGTGGAAGAACGGATTGATGCTGGGATCGGCGTTGATCGGCTGTGGCAGTGTCTCCACCGATGTTCTGCCTTGTTCCATAGCCGGCAAAGTGCATGCATAGTGCGTCGATGAGCCCAAATGTCCCTTAGATCGACTTATACAGTCCGGTTCAGTCGTACAGTATCCGCCGCCACGTAGGAAGATGATCCATTTATCACTCGACAGGTTACGCGCCACGTAGTAAGTGAACGGAGTGTCGTCCATGCACACCGCTTTGCGGGCCGTTGCGTTTACAACTTGATAGCGTACGGCTTGTTTGTTGAACGTGTCGGCAACCGCATAGCGCCGGTGCTTGAGGTCATCACACAGCTCGCCGAAGCGGAACTCGTTAAAGCCGCGGCTTGGCACCGTACAGTTGGCAGGTGTAGAGAGGGGAGTCGTTTCGCCCCACTGGCATTGCTTTGCCCCACAGTCAGTATTGCAGCCAAGCGGCTTAGTACTTGGTGGTGGTGGCGAGATGGTCGTCACCTTTCTGCCAGCCTTCGCCTCGGTAGTGAATGACACCAGGGTATCGTACGCCGTCACATCGTTCACACCGGAGCACAGGTCCTCGACACCAAAGAATGTATGTGTGTAGCAGTTCGTGAAGAACATGCTGATGCTCGTGCCAGAGGCTGACGGTGCCTGTTGCGACACATTCACCGCGTACGTGTAGCTGTATTCACCCATCCCCGTCACGTATGATGCTTGCGTAGAGTCTAGAGCTAGGTCGGTACTCAGACACGAGTATGCCGAATCTCCCAGTCCCAGGAATATGTTGTAGGTGTCCCAGCGTGCGGCCAACACCACTAGTGGAACACTGGTGATCGTGGCCGCCCCCCAGCGGATGTCCGCACACTGAAAGCCGTACAACGGCGCAGTCCGTGGAAACATGCTGGTGCAGGTAGGTGGCAGGTAGCCAGCAAATACCGTGTGTGCTAGCTGGACCAGGCCAGCAATGAACACGGAAGTCTCCGGAGTAACAGACGGCACGGCTACAGTCTCAGCCAGGTTAGGGTACAGGCGTGTCCAACCATCCGCATAGCCACCGACGAACGCCGCCTGACCAGCAGCGAGACGTGTGGCGCTGCGTACGGACGCCGCCACATCCTCCAAGTGCAGCATGACACCAATGGCACCGGCCGACGAACCTCCAAACACAACATCAGTGGCCTTGTTCATTCCTTGTCGTGACAGCAGATCGTCGATCAAGGCCACGATGATATTATGACCGTTGAACAACACATTGAAAACTGTGCTGCTAGCATTGGTGCGCTGGCCCAGCCAAAGATCCCCACTGCAATACGGAACATGAACCCGATTCCAGTAGCGAAAGTGTGGGTTTTTCCTGGAGTCCGAGGACACGGTGGTAGCTGCATCATCGTCGCCCTCTGCCAGCACGTGGGGCAATGCACACGGCCAGGTATTCGACGATCCACGGTCTGTACTGGCACGGATTGTGCACTCGGCAGGGTTCGTGCAGAAGCCGCCGCCTTGTAAATGAATGATCCACTTGGTAGAGGACTGGTTTCTGTACAGATAGTAGCCGGCATCGCTGCCGTCCATGCACAGAGCGTTCAGGTTTTCCGCGTCCGGTATGAACTCACGTACTAGGGTGCTTCGGCAGCACGACGGGAAACAAATCAGCGCGAGAGCAGCCGCGCACCATAGACGACCTTCCATCGTCGAGCCGATCTGCTCCCCTGGTCGCCGCCTAATCAGTTCTGGCGGAGGCGACAGCAATGGCTCCTGGGATTTCGAGAACTGGACTCACAGCCAGCGTGTGACTTTGTGCAACAAAGAGTCAAAGATTGAATCCGCAGTGTTCGTTTTCCAGACACGCAACTCGTGGAAAGTTCAAATATGCACAAACACACGCCGCACAAACCTACAAGTACAAAGCAAACAATGGATTACCTGGCGCTTTGAAGGTTGAAGAAGCAGCCCCGCCATGCCACGCCCGCGACTTCAAATAACTAACACTACATGATATACAGACCATGCAGACTGCCAGTACAATCATGTTCACCATGCTCGCGGACATGTCGACAGGTCGGAGTCAGGTTCTGTCAAAAACGACTTGTAAAAAGTTTTAATTATATTAGCAGTCGACATGTCCAGGTCTGCAGCGAGCGGACGACTGCAGCAGCGCAGGGTCAAGCTGCCCGCGAGCCCCGAGTTGGGTATAATAATTAGGATATTGCACGGTTCCGAGGGGATTATTTTTCAAATCCCCAAGGCGCGCAGCGCTAGCGCCGCGAGGATTATGAAAAATAATCCTCGCGGACACTGTGCAATATCCTGCCACACTTTTCGGGTGATCAGCAGCGCAGCATGAACCAGTGCATATGCAGTGCGACCACACTTTTCGGGTGATCAGCAGCGCAGCATGCATGAACCAGTGCATATGCAGTGCGAACGGAACACTGTCTGAAGTAAGTTCTGACATAGTCAATAGTGAGGTTTTGCATTCCGAAATTCGGCAAAAAGATTCGGCACGCGAGAGCGAGGTCGAAAATGCACACGAAGATTCGGCGTGTTTGTTCGGAAAAAGCCCACTTTGCCGAAAATATTTTTCGGATGCATTTTCTTGTAGAAGAGCGCTAGCGCTTGATTTATTCAAGGTGGTGTCTTATCGGCATCGCTTGGCAGGCGTCTTTGGCATCGTCAGCTACCTCTGATTGCTGCTCTCCACTGCCTGTCTACTCTCTTTCGCCTGGAGTGTCCTCACCGTCATCTGTGTGGCTGAAAAGACTATGGCGGCACGCATAAAATTTGACTTGGCCATGGAGTTGGTTTTTCTGAGGCGACTGAGGAGGCAGGTTTGGCCCTCGACTCTTTGGGCGATCAAAGTTCGTTGGAATCAGCAAGAAAAGGAGCACGGGACAGGACGTTGCTGATGCTGGGGCTCACGAAATGAAAACACATCATTTTCGACTTGCAAAACAAACGTCGGTGCGAAAATTCGACATTTTGATGTTCGACAAATGACCGAAGAACGCTGTACCGAAATTCGGAATGCAAAACCTCACTATTATTCGCTCGTCGCCTCTCCGGGTTTACATGTAGATCCACTTGTTGGTTTGACTGAGGCGAGTGCGGAATGTCACACACTTTCTTTGGTTTGTCTCCCAAGACGAAGCCTCATGAAGTCCGCTGCTTGTTGGTAGCTGACAAGACCGTGAGAAAAGGCGGTGCTGATTGTGATCAAGTCAAGACGACGAAATAGTAGATATTGTAATCATTTGAAAATAATTTGAGGTGCTTTGTTCGTCTGACACCAACAAAATATGCTGCGTGGAGGCGATTTATTCCCGGTACAAATCAAAGACTACAATGAAGAAGTGTCAGACACTGACATCCGTCCTATGGCGCAGTCTAATGTTGTAAGAGTACCCGAAATAAGATGGATTGTTTGTGATCGTGTGGAACAAATTTGACAAGACCAGTAAAGCGTGAATGCCACATGTACATGTAGAACCAATGACATTGAGTTTGTAGTAGGCTAACTGCTGCAACG